>NC_081355.1:130198177-130508677 GCF_030684315.1 Stegostoma tigrinum | reverse complement strand
CCAATCCTATCCTCGAGCCACTGAGCAGTAAAGGCAAGCAACCAAACACCTTCTTCACAACCCTGTTACCTGCATCTCCACTTTCAAGGAACTATGAACCTGCATCCCAAGGTCTCTTTGTTTGGCAACACTCCTCGGGACCCTACCATTAACTGTATAAGTCCTCGCCCTGATTTGCCTCATCAAACTGCAATACCTCACTTTTATCTAAATTAAAATCCATCTGCCACTCCTCTGGCCAATGGCCCATCTGATCATGGACTTGTTCTGCTCTGAGGTAACCTTCCTTACTGTCCACTACACTACTAATTTTGGGTGTCATCTGAAAACGTACTATCATACCTCCCATATTCACATCCAAATCATTTATATAAATGACAAAAAGCAGTGAACCCAGCACCGATCTTTGTGGCACGTCGCTGGTCACAGGCCTCCAGTCTGAAAACCAACTCTCCACTCTCACCCTCTTGTTTTCTACCTTTGAGCCAATTTTGCATCCAAATGGCTAGCTTTCCTTAGGATTCCATGTGATCTAACTTTGGTACCCAGCCTACCATGCGGAACCTTGTTGAACACCTTCTGAAGTCCATATAGACGACATCAATCACTCTGCCTTCTTCGATCTTCATTGTCATTTCTTCAAAAAAACTCAGTCAAGTTAGTGAGACATGATTTCCCATGCACAAAGCCATGCTGACAACCGCTAGTCAGTCCTTGCCATTGCAAATGTATGTAAATTCTGCCCCTCAGAATCCCAACCAACAATTTACCCACCACTGATGTCAGGTGATAAAATGTGAGGCTGGATGAACACAGCAGGCCAAGCAGCATCTCAGGAGCACAAAAGCTGACGTTTCGGGCCTAGACCCTTCATCAGAGAGGGGGATGGGGGGAGGGAACTGGAATAAATAGGGAGAGAGGGGGAGGCGGACCGAAGATGGAGAGTAAAGAAGATAGGTGGAGAGGGTGTAGGTGGGGAGGTAGGGAGGGGATAGGTCAGTCCAGGGAAGACGGACAGGTCAAGGAGGTGGGATGAGGTTGGTAGGTAGCTGGGGGTGCGGCTTGGGGTGGGAGGAAGGGATGGGTGAGAGGAAGAACCGGTTAGGGAGGCAGAGACAGGTTGGACTGGTTTTGGGATGCAGTGGGTGGGGGGGAAGAGCTGGGCTGGTTGTGTGGTGCAGTTGGGGGAGGGGATGAACTGGGCTGGTTTAGGGATGCAGTGGGGGAAGGGGAGATTTTGAAACTGGTGAAGTCCACATTGATACCATATGGCTGCAGGGTTCCCAGGCGGAATATGAGTTGCTGTTCCTGCAACCTTCGGGTGGCATCATTGTGGCAGTGCAGGAGGCCCATGATGGACATGTCATCAAGAGAATGGGAGGGGGAGTGGAAATGGTTCGCGACTGGGAGGTGCAGTTGTTTGTTGCGAACTGAGCGGAGGTGTTCTGCAAAGCGGTCCCCAAGCCTCCGCTTGGTTTCCCCAATGTAGAGAAAGCCGCACCGGGTACAGTGGATGCAGTATACCACATTGGCAGATGTGCAGGTGAACCTCTGCTTAATGTGGAATGGCACATCTGCCAATGTGGTATACTGCATCCACTGTACCCGGTGCGGCTTTCTCTACATTGGGGAAACCAAGCGGAGGCTTGGGGACCGCTTTGCAGAACACCTCCGCTCAGTTCGCAACAAACAACTGCACCTCCCAGTCGCGAACCATTTCCACTCCCCCTCCCATTCTCTTGATGACATGTCCATCATGGGCCTCCTGCACTGCCACAATGATGCCACCCGAAGGTTGCAGGAACAGCAACTCATATTCCGCCTGGGAACCCTGCAGCCATATGGTATCAATGTGGACTTCACCAGTTTCAAAATCTCCCCTTCCCCCACTGCATCCCTAAACCAGCCCAGTTCATCCCCTTCCCCCCACTGCACCACACAACCAGCCCAGCTCTTCCCCCCCACCCACTGCATCCCAAAACCAGTCCAACCTGTCTCTGCCTCCCTAACCGGTTCTTCCTCTCACCCATCCCTTCCTCCCACCCCAAGCCGCACCCCCAGCTACCTACCAACCTCATCCCACCTCCTTGACCTGTCCGTCTTCCCTGGACTGACCTATCCCCTCCCTACCTCCCCACCTACACCTTACTCTCCATCTTCGGTCCGCCTCCCCCTCTCTCCCTATTTATTCCAGTTCCCTCCCCCCATCCCCCTCTCTGATGAAGGGTCTAGGCCCGAAACGTCAGCTTTTGTGCTCCTGAGATGCTGCTTGGCCTGCTGTGTTCATCCAGCCTCACATTTTATTATCTTGGAATCTCCAGCATCTGCAGTTCCCATTATCACTGATGTCAGGTGCACTGGTTTACAGTTCCCTGGCTTTTCCTTACCACCCTTATTAAATAGTGGCACCACAGTAGCCAAACTTCAGTCTTCCAACACTTCACTGTTGGCTAATAGTTCCAAGCCAGAGTGGAGGGAGTACGGCTTGGAGTGGGACTTGCAGTTATGATATTCCCATGCAACTGCTGTCCTTGACCTTCCTATATCACATAAATCATGGATTTAGAAGGTGCTGTCAAAGGAGCCTTAGAGAGTTCCTGTTCTGCGCCTTATAGATGGTGTATGTCGATGCAAATATGCATCTGTGCTGGAGGAAATGAATGTTGATGGTGATGACAATGTTTCCACAAGTGGAGAAGTCTTGAACAAGGTGATGTGGTTCGAGAATAAGGGGATACTCATTTAATACCGAGATGCACAGGAATGTCTCCACCTTGAGGGTTATGAATATCTGGGATTCCCTACAGACAGATATGGAGACTAGATCACTAAAACTATACAGGTAGAAGGTAGATAGATTTTTGAAATATCAGGGATTTGAGGACTGTGATGAACTGGCACAAGTAATGAGTTGAGGCCCAGGGAAGATCTGCCATGATAATACCGGAGGTGCTGAATAACTTACTTCTGCTCATATTTCTTGTGTTCTTACGTACTTAATGACTGAAATATTGATAATGGCTATCTGTGATACTGCTAATCTCAGGACAAGGCCAAGATAGATCATCCAATCAGCATTTAAGGTTGTAAGTGCTGCAAATGCTTCAGCCTTTTGCAGTTGTGTTTGAGGTTTGGGGGTCAGTTACGAATGTGCTGGACAACTGCATCTGCAATGCAGCATGACATCTAGTCAGCCCCTCAGGGCAGTCAGAGTCAGGATGAGGAGCCAAATGTCAGTCATCCAACTTGAGCCTTCCTGTTATAAACGGAGCAGTTTTATGCTGGCACCAGAATGAAGCAGGTATTAAAGTGGGCAGCACAGCTGTTACTTCTGGCAGGTGGGAAGTTGTCCTGAGTGAGTGACAAGGCAGAACATAGGGCATGCAAGGTTCGTGGTTCAAAGATCAGGGTGGGTGACAGTGATCAAGGGAAGATGTTGCAGGAATTATTGAGAATGATAGGGCAAAAGCCTTGTTAGAAGGTGGGCACAGTAGCAGAGATTGAGTGAGTGTGAGGTGTTGGAGAGAACATGCTGGCATTTATGCTGGCAGAGTGGAGAAAGTCATTGACTTTCTTGATCCAGCATCGGGCATTCCTCAGACAGTTGAGACTGCTTTACCTGGGTGGTAACCTCAGACATGGTTTTCTGTTGTGGCCTCCATTGCTGGTGCTGGGGAAAAGAAAGCCCCACTTTTGCACCACCCCATCCAACGGGACCTCCAGGTCCCTGCCCGCAAAGCTGGCCACTGATTTGCACCTGTCTGCCATGTCTGGGGCAAATATCAGGAACAGTGAAGGTCAGCACCAGACTGACAGTGCTTGCCTGGTGCACAATGGGCTTTAAAGATGGAGCAGGCGCAAGGGATGCTGGTGAATTACAAAGTAACCTTTGAGTGGAGAGTTGCTCTGGGAACAGCACATGGCAAAATAGAGATGGAGTCAGATTTGACAGGCATCATGGGCGGGGGAAGGTTGAATGAGTTGAGTTTGGTAAAATATAATGAGAAAACCAGCTATGTCCTGCAGGGGAAATCCCTTGAAACAATTTAAGTCAGACTGAGCCGAAAATGTAAGATTCAGTATGCACATTCTTGTTGAAGCCATATTGCCATTTTAAATACATTTATAAATGCAACTGCAGGAGGTGCTGCACCTGCCCCCTCACCTCCATCCCAGGCCCCAAGAAAACCTTCCACATTAAACAGGTGTTCACTTGCACATCTGCTAATGTGATCTATTGTACCCACTGTACCCAATGTGGCTTCCTCTACAGGAGGCTTGTAGACTGCTTTGTGGAGCACCAATGCTCGGTTAATGACAAACAACACCTCCCAGTCGTGAACCACTTCAACTCCCCCTCCCATTCCTTGGGCGAGATGTCTATCCTGGGCCGCCTCCGGTGCCACAACAATGCCACCCAAAGGCTGGAGGAACAGCACCTCATATTCCACTTGGGAACCCTGCAGTCCAATAGTCTCAATATGGACTTTACAAGCTTCAAATTTTCCCCACCACCAACCTCATCCCAAGACCAGCCCAGCTTGTCCCCGCCTCCTTGACCTGTCTGTCTTCCCTCCCACCTACCATCCCTCCCTCCTCACTGACCAACCCCCATCCCAACTCCCTACCTACACTCACCTATACTGGCTTCATCCTCACCAGTAATTGACCTGTCCATCTTCTCTCCATCTATCTGCTCCTCTATCCACCTACTATCATCGCCTCCCTCTGTCTCTATTTATTTCGGAGCCCTCTTTCCCCCCACCCCCCCAATTTCTGAAGAAGGGTCCCAACCCAAAATGTCAGCTTTCCTGCTCCTCTGACGCTACTTGGCCTGCTGTGTTCATCCAGATCTACACCTTGTTATCTCAGGCTCCAGCATCGGCAGTTCTTACTAACTCAAAAACCCTGATGAAGGGTCTAGGCCCGAAACGTCAGCTTTTGTGCTCCTGAGATGCTGCTTGGCCTGCTGTGTTCATCCAGCCTCACATTTTATTATCTTGGAATCTCCAGCATCTGCAGTTCCCATTATCTCTGAACATATTTTTCTGTTTGAGATACCACTTATCTGCTGTTTTAAAGGGAGTGCACCAGCAATTAAATCAGTATCCATGAAATGGAGACTTTTGAACTCATTTGGATTAAAAAAATACTGAGGACAAAACTAATAATGTCTCACATGTACAATGTTGGCAATACTTCTTGTTAAGAGAAATCTAGAGTGTAAAATTGTTTATGCCTTTACAGCAATACTCTGTCATGGAAATCTCTGCAAGTAGTGTGACAATATAGAGTATACTTCTTGGCTTCACATGCTCATTGATTTTTTTCAGGCAATTTGATTGCATGAGATTTTGTCTGGATAATGCCGCCTAGTGGTAAGAATAGCCTACTACAATGCTTTTAGCCCCGAAACATTTACACTTTTATCATTCGTTGTCAGAGCGTTCCATCAAAAGTGTGCTGCGTAAGAATCACCTCTGCTCCAATCCATACATTGTCAGTTTGAAAGTTAACAAGTGCTTCAGTGCTGGGACCATAATTATTTACTGTATATATTAATGAATTGGATCATAGTAGAGCAGAAAAGCTTATGTTTCGGGTCTGGACCCTTCTTCAGACGCTTCCTTCTGAAGAAGGGCCCAGATCCGAAACGTCAGCTTTCCTGCTCCTCTGATGCTGCCTGGCCTAGATGCAAAGAAGTTCCTTCTCCTTGTGGGAGAGTCTAGGACCGGAGATGCATAATCTACAAAGTAAGGGATTGCGCATTCTGCAGACACAGAGAAAGTGATGAATTTTGGGAAGACCTCAATTCTCTGGATTGCTATCCTATTTGCGCGTCATTGTGAAGTCTAACAGATGTGATGATAGGCTGAAGAAGCACCCATTACAAAAACACAGCCATGCAAACAGTGGATCCTGTCACTTCAACTAATTCTATCAGCCTCTTGAAGTGAATGCATGTCTAAAGCAGATATTCAAAGGTGGTTGTGGTTTCTTACTGGTGAACTGGTACAGATTTGGTCTGACTGACAGCTTTGAGAAAACATTTTCATTTCCTGTCATGATTTCAGAATAGTTTTCTCTTGAATCTGAAACCATCACAGCTATTTTGCTTCTGCATGCAGAACAATACCTTCTCCCCATGAGGCAACAAGTTACTCTCTAACACGGATTTCTCATCTGTATGTGTGCTACATGTTAAGTGATGAAGCAGAATTATAGGGCACTGCCAGAGGAGAAACAAATCATTCCATTTGTGTTTTACCAAGAGAATTTCTCAACTGCAGCCACTTCCTCCAAAATCTCTTCAATAATTGATAACTTGGGAAACTGTGAATCAACAATAAAGCTTTGCGGAACATCTATTGGTTTGTTTCTATGCAAAAATCTTCCAGGCAAAATTAGCAACAAGGACAAATCTCGTAGGAGCAGTGAAGACTGCAGTAGCACTTAACACTAATGCTATGCTCATCCCAGTGAGTGACTGAAATCTTCAATTAAAGATTAGCCGATTCATTGTGTATATTTGCATCAAACAAATCATAAAAATCACAGCAGCATAGTTTATACAGTGGTCCATGGAGATGAACGAAAGGGTTAATATCCAGAGTTAAGGAGCCATCAAATAGATTTGTGTAAATGTAAACAAATAACGACTCACAGAACTACACATATTGAAAGTTTTTACTTGCCTAATGGACAATTACTGCTCAAGCATAAATACAAATTCTCCCACGTTAAGCATAATTATGCGAGGAGCTGTCACAATACATTACATCTTGACAATCTAAGTCCCTGCTGTACCTCAAAAACAGCTAATTACAGGATGGCCGCAGAGTGAAGCTAGCTAGCAACTCATCATACACATTATGACTCCACTTCATAGGTCCTGCTGTGCCGGAGCACCACAAACCCATGTAAAGAGAGATAATGGGAACTGCAGATGCTGCAGAATCCAAGATAACAAAGTGTGGGGCTGGATGAACACAGCAGGCCAAGCAGCATCTTAGGAGCACAAGAGCTGATGTTTCGTGCCTAGACCCCTTTTCTGATTAAGGATCTAGGCCCGAAACGTCAGTTCTTGTGCTCCTAAGATGCAGCTTGGCCTGCTGTGTTCATCCAGCCCCACACTTTGTTATCTTGGAAACACATGTAAAGATCAGGGTTCGCTCTGAACATGCTGTTGTGATATGAAAAGGCAAGTTCTGGACCTGGAGTAGATTAGAAGATGCCTTCTAAAGAGCAGCAGGGGGCATTATTTAGCTTTGTTAGAGACGACTAGATGGTGCACAGTAAGTCCGATAGCACAGGTTTAACATTACAATGAGCACCAAGCACATTGTCTTGAACTGTTCGAGTCTGTCCTATCCTTGATAAGCTCACATTTCAAAAAGTAGTAGAAATGCCAGAGAATGATAAGAAAGGTAGAAGTTGACAGAATTACTGCTGAAGACCAGACTCAGAAAAAAAAGCAGTGGAGCTTAGATCACAGCAGCTGTGGAACTGAGTTGCAGCCTGGTTTGGGCACTCTGATGCCTAAGGAAGCATTTGTCTTACAATTTTCTTCCTTGACGTTGCTATCTCACCATATTTTGACAAATTGAAACCATCCCATCCTTATAACTAACTGCTAAATTAAAAACTTCAGTTAAAATATGAATCTGCACTAACAGTGTTACCTTCTTATTTAATACAACCAATTAGAAACAAGTCATTTTGTTGCTCATTCTAGTTATTTATTGCAAAATATTGAAAACCTATGGGCTGATTCATACCTTTATTTGGTGAAGTGTGAATGCCACTGAGTTTTCTGGAGGGTTTCTCACCTTGAGGGCTAGTGAGAATTTTTGCCATCTCCTATCAAATTTGCTTTATTAATGACCTTGCCCACGCCTATGGCGTTCCTGATATCCAAATGTAGCCCCATCTTACCATGCACTATTTCTGGAATGACTCAGCACACACCAGATATCTGCCAAAAAGACCAGTAACGCTGCTACCTGTGCCATTTGAAAAGGCTGCTGATCACCTGGACGTGCGCTGGCATTTCAGAGCTACCAGTCCAAAGATGTGCAAACTCGGTGGATTGGCCATGCTAAATTGCCCATACTGTCCAGGGATATTTACGTTAGGTGGATTAGACATGGGAAATGCAGGGGTAGGGGAATGAGTCGAGGTGGGATGCTCTTCAGAGGGGCCAGTGTGGACTTGTTGGGCCGAATGGTCTGTTTCCACACTGTAGGGATTCTATGATGATTCTATGATACTGTGCTCAATGGCAGTCAGATTCTGAAAATGACGGAGAATGGAAAACTGGCATTACAGTTCTCTAACAGGAACCCAGAGATCCTGGTGGGTGAGGTGGTGCAGTGGAGTGGTGTACTCTTCGTGCAGGACTAGCAGAGGACGCTAGCAACACCAAACCTGGCAGCCTGGCCCTAGGTCATCACCCACGCGAGTGAAGAATAGGAGGAAATGAGAGAAGTGTCTCAAGGTTAATGAACTGCTCCAATCTGTCAGAGTATGTGCTGTGCTCTACTCTCTGCTGCCTGACACACTCACTCCATCTCTCTCATTGCTTCAATTTCCCACCAAGGCTCATGCTCTGCCACTCACACTACTTGATGCAACTCCAGTTTCACCCCATAAAAACCAAAAGAGCTGCGGATGCTGTAAATCAAGAACAAAAACAAAGTTGCTGGAGAAGCTCAGCAGGTCTGGCAGCATCTGTGGAGGAGAAAATAGAGTTAACGTTTCGGGTCTGGTGACCCTTCCTCAGAGCCAATTAACGAAACGTTAACTCTGTTTTCTCCTCCACAGATGCTGCCAGACCCGTTTAACTTTTCCAGCAACTTTGTTTTTGTTCCAGTTTCACCCCAACCTCTCACACCATGAACTTGGAATAGACTCTGCCCACCTTATGCACTATCTATGGAAGACCTCACCACCCCTCCCCTATCTGCACCAGCAGTAACAGCCATGCTACCCTTCGTCAGCTCACTTAAACCCTCACTTTCTCTCATTACGGAAAGAGACCTCCTGCATTAGGGCAGAAAAGGTGCAGACAGTTTTAGGGGTAGAGTATCCTTCCTGCAGGAGAAGAGTTAGCTGGCCGTCAAAGCGGAAGACGGGAATACAGAGGCATTCATGTCCTGTCAACTAAGTAAGTACACTCACCCCTTGTTATTCGATACCTACGGATCCATGTACTCATGAAGCCAGCTCCAGGCCACATCACTTTTTGTCATTGGCTCACCCAGCCTGATCATCAGAAGATAGATAGGAGTGGTATCCATGCTTTTGTTATCAGTGGGAGTCTGTGTACCTATCCCTAAAGGTTAATGAAGATTTGGTGTACTATTCTTCATCCCACTACAGGTCTCACATGAACCCCACGGTCAATGCCATTCATTGCCCGTCCCTTCAAACCACTGCCCCCGTCACTTTCCCAATCTCTTATTTTGCAGGCGCCAGCTGGTTGTCAGCTACCTCTGTGGAGAAACAGTCAGCTTTGCCAGAAGGCACATCCTCCACCTCTAAGGACGAGAGAATCAATACTTCAGAGGAAGCACCAGTGAGGCTGCCTCCTGCACCCCCTTAGATACCGATTTCTTAGTGAGAATGATGGACTTACAAAGCTTGGGAAGACAAACTAGTGAGACCTTCATGGTGAGAATTCCGCTGATTGGCAATGAAGAAGACCCCCAGGCCACTGGCACTCAGAAAACTTCCAAAGATCAAGTACTTGCTCAGCCCTAGGGCAGGAAAGGACCTTTTGGTGTCAGCAATGAGGGATTTAGTCCACATGCACAGGGAAGAGCACAGTGGCAAGCAGGTATGTGGGATACAATGGCCCTCATTGACCAGGAGCTACAGGAGTGCAGCTAAGTCTACAACAGTCTGGCTGACGCCATGGACAGGTTGGCGGCTGCCATGCAGAACCAGATCTAGTGCCCTCAGGATCTGCTGGAAAGGTGCTCTCCAGCACGCCAGCCATACGTGTTTGGGAATGAAGGCATGGCAACAGGAGGTGGGGCTGTGGGCCAAAGAACCTGGAGCTCACTCCAGGTGCCCCTTCCTCAGAAGGAATCAGGGGACACCCAATGCCAGGAGACACCCAGCCATAGGTGAATCCACTCACGAGACCCCTAGATGTCTCCTCTCCGGTCGCTCCAATGGTGACTGGGTCCTTCAGCCCCACGCTGTCTACCTCCTGCTGAGACTGTGAAGCTCAGGCCGAGGAGGACTCATTTGCTTCTAGTAAAAAAAGCCAGAGCATACCTGAGCCATTGAGACACAAGTATCCAGTATTATCCCACCAAGCCTCCAGGACTATCTCCATTGCTGGACAGGGTCCCTCCACCCCAGCTGCAGAAGAGGGGACTACGCTGAGATTAGGCAGGAAGTTAGGAAGCCAATATTAGTAAGGCCAGCCATGGTAATCAGCAACTAGCCACTTGCAATAAACTTGCAATAAACTCACTTTGCCACTTGGTAAATGCATAAAAAATGTGGTGAATTGCTCCTAAAATCAAGATAGGCCTCATTCAGTGGATATCTCATACAATTCTGTCAGAAGTTTTGCCACAACACTTGTTGCATAGGCCCCTATAAGATTCTGCCCAATATTTTATAGTTTCATTGCATATTCATGGCTCATTGGTTGGCACTGCTACCTCACAATGCCAGGGACCCAGGCTCAATTCCAACCTTGGGTGATTCCTGTGTCTGTTTGTGTTTTCCTCTGGGTGCTCCGGTTTCCTCCCACAGTCCAAAGACGTGCAGGTTAAGTGGATTGGCCATGCTAAATTGTCCATAGTGTCCAGGGATATGTACGCTGAGTGGATTAGCCATCGGAAATGCAGGGTTACATGGATAAGGTAGGGATGTGGGATGCTCTTCAGAGGGTTGGTGTAAACTCGATGGGCCAAATGGCCTGATTCCAAAACGTAGGGATTCTGTGATTCTATGATTTCTCTTGTCACCTGTGTCATACCTTCAGTGGCCTATTCTAATATTTTCAGACGCTATTCAAGAATCGGGGACTGAGATTTAAATTCCCTGGGCTGCCAGATTCTGAGAAGAATTCTCAACAGGCTGCTTCTTTGGTGCATTGTAAAATGAAATGGGAACTTTACAATAATATATTTAGATTTTTCACCCAAGAATCATATTGCAACAGGACAGATATCCCGCAGATGGTGCTGACTGCAGCCATGGTCCATAGAGGTTGGAGGGAGTGGCTACTTGATACAATGCGTGACATGCTGATCAAGTGGCCTATCTACTCATTCTTCGTATAGATCTTTTCTGAGTGTTGGAGGAGCACTTAATAAGGGGTGTGAACCGTTTTCTGTTGTATCTCTGACTTTTTTCTTGTTAATTGGTTGAAAGGCTGTGCAATGTCAGATGAGACAATCATGTCAGAATATTCAGCCTCTCACTAGTGACAGAAGTCACAGTGTTTATGTGGATGCTCCTGTTCATTTTCTGATGAATTGTGACCCTCAGAATGTTGATGGTGGACAGCTCAATACTATCATTGCCATAGGATGCCTGAGGGACCCCAGTCAAACATCGTATAACATTGATTTTCAATAAAAGAAGATAAAGTGATGAGAAATCGAAAAGAATTTGTGTGAGAATGATGACTTTTAAAGCTCTACAGGGCCTGTTATGTAACCATAGGCTGTTGGCCACTCCTGCAGAACATTACTGTAGTAGTTCCTCAGGGTACTGCAGTAGGTCCAACCATTTTGAATAGTTTCATCACAGAACTTCCCTTCATCAGAAAGCCAAAAGTGGGATGGTCATGGGCTGTGATGTTCGGAATAATTTGCAACTCCTCTTACACCGATGAGGTTTATGCTCATGTGTAACAAAAACTTGAACAATACAAAGGCTCAGGAAGATAAGTGACATTTATGTCACAGAAGTTTGAAATAATGACCATCTCTCTCTACAATCAAAGTACCATTGCTGAATGTTCTCCCTGGGGTTACCATTAACCAGAAACTGAAGTGGAGCTGCCATGTAAATACTGTGGCATGAGGAGCAGCCAGAGGCTAGGAATTCTGAAATGAGAACACACCACCTAATTCCTCAAAACCTGTTCACTGTCTGTAAGGCACAAGCCAGGAATGTGGTGGAATACAATTCAGTTTCCTGGAGGAATGCAGTTCCAACGACACCCAAGACGTTCAACACCAACCAATCCAAGACATAGATAACACTCAAGCTTGTTGGCTATGTAATACTTTAAAAATTTACCCTCTCAATCATTGGTGTAGGATAGCAGCATTATATACCGGACACAATAATACACTGAAGCATCTGATAAGATTTCACATGGTAGGCTATTCTGGAGGTTTAGATTGCATGGAATCCAGGGAGATGCTCGATTGTCTTGATGGTAGGAAGAAGAGGATATCAGTGAAAGGACGCTTGTCAGACTGGAGACCTTTGACTAGCAATGTGCCTCAGGGTTCGGTGCTGGGCCCATTAATGTTTGATATCTATAACAATAATCGTCAAAGTGCTGTTGACAGCACTCCCATATCTACAAAGTCTATCCTCGAAGATGAAAAGCAGAACACACAAATGAATGCCACCAGCGAGTTCCATACCCAGTCTTTCACCATCCTCAATTGGAACTGCTTCACCATTCACATTTCATCACTGAAGTAAAAACCCGGAACTCCTTTCCCAAAAGCACTGCGGGCGTATTGACATACATTGTAATGGTTCAAGGGCAAGAAGGGACGGACAACCAATGTCGTCCTTGCCCATGAACTACTGTAACATATTACTCCTCATTTGTACTACTTCATCAACTTAACCAACATGAGCTTATGACCTACATTTGCTGGGAATTCCTCATTCATGGGAAAAAGTTGCAATTCCAAATGCCTGTCACAAATGGGGTTCAACAGCTTCCTCACACTTGGTGGCACAGGGCAGATATGCTCTGATCCATTCAGTGTAGTGCTGTTCTGCCACAGCAGCCGAACTTCTTGTTAGAATTGTACGATGAGGTAATCTCCACATCACATTCATCAGTTAAGTGTTGATCTTCTTTTTGTTTCTGCTGATGCTTTCCAAGTAATGTGTTTTCTGTGTCTATAAAGGGTGTAATGGCAAGGAAATAAAAGACAGTTTCATGGCCACACCATCTTCAGCTTATACTTGATGCCATATCTCAGGATGAGGGTTAGAAGGGAGTCAAAAAGGGGCAGAAAATATACTTGATCTTCTTGATGACATCAGTTGCTGATATGTGTAGTGCCCAAGCACAAGCCATTATCTTTTCTGGAGGGATACAGGGAATTTTGTCATGGAGCCCTCTCTCTGGTCACCAGTCTCTGCCTCCATTGTTGACTCATTGATGTTAGAAAGAAGCTCTCCGGCCCGTCATGTCTGCACTGGTCATCTGACGACCCAAATCCCATTTTCCAGCTCTTGGCTCATAGCCTAGAGGCTATGGCAACACAAATAAATATCTAAATGCTGCTTAAGTATGATGAAAGTTTCTGGATCAATTGCTCTTTCAGACAGTCAATCAGATTTCAACACTCCCACTATCCCTTGAGTGAAAAGAAATCTCAACTCTCCAACTAGCCTTCTAGCTCTTAACTTAAATGAATGCTGATTGGTTATTGAACCTTGTACCAATGGTAGAAAAGTGTCTTCCTTTCCATTATATTTATGCCCATAGTTATCTAATACACCTTTATCCCCTCTCAGCCTTCACTGCTCCAATGAAAACAGTCTCAGCCCAGCCAAATTTTCCTCATAGCTCAAACCCTCCAGCTCATCTTGGGAAATCTTTTTGTCATCCTCCCTCCTGCAAAAACACAGCCTTCCAATAATATGGCCACATGAATTGCGTGGAGTACTCTAATTGTGACCTAACTAGTATTTTGTACAGTTATCATAACTTCCTTGCTCTTATGTTCTATATATTGGCAAATAAAGGCAGGTATCCCACATGTCTTCTTAACCACCTTTTCTACCTGCCCTGCTACCTTTAGGGATCTGTGGATATGCACAAGGCCACTTTGATGTTTACTTTCCAGGGTTCTACCATTCATGGTGTAATCCTTTAACTTGTTTCCCCTTCCCAACTGCATTCTCCCAAATCTTCTGGATTGAATTCCATTTGTTACTGGTCTGCCAGCTGACCTGTCCATTGAAATTGCCCTGCAGTTTACAGCTATTCTCTTTGCTATTTACCATCTGCTGATTTTATGTAATCTGTTAACTTCTTGTTCATACACCTTACATTTATGTCCAAGTCATCAATGCACACCACAAACAGCAACAACCCTAGCACCGAGCCTTGTAGAACCCCACTGGAAACAGATTTCTAGTCACAGGCATATCCCCCTACCATCACCCTCTGCTTCCTGCCTTGCAGCCAAATTCAGATCCAATGTGTCAGTTTCCTTTGGATCCCATAGGCCCCTACTTTATCAATATGCCAGGAGGGACTTTATCAAAAGCCTTTCTGAAGGCCAGATGGAACACATCAAATACATTACAATTATCAATACTCTTAGTTACCTCCTCGAAAAAGTTGATTAAATTTACATGACTTTGCCTAAAAAATACTTGATGACTATCCCTGATTAGTCCATATCTCTCCAAAGCCAAGATATAGTCTATCCATCAGCATTCTTTCTAATAATGTGCCCACTACCAAGGTTAGACTGACTGATCTTAATATCCTGGTTTATTCTTAACCTCTTCATCTCCAACTGCCATCGTGACATCAATCGCCTTAATCTGGCCACCCCTCTCACTCACTCAAAGCTCTCCTCCACAGAATGCACAGCCCTCTGCTCCAACTCCAACCTCACCATCAGACCCATGGATCAGGGGCAGGGCAGTCGTGGTATGGCATATTGACCTCTACATCACAGAGGCCAGGTGCCAACCCTCTGGCACCTCCCCCTACCGCCCCCTCGATTATGGCCCCACCCCGATCACCAGACCATTCCTAACCTTATCACCTCAGGAGACCTCCCACTCACAGCCTCCAAACTCATCATTCCCTAACCCCGCACTGCCCGTTTCTATCTCCTTCCCAAAATCCACAAACCTGACCACCCTGGCTGACCCATTGTCTCTGCCGGCTCCTGCCTCACTGACCTCCTCTCCACATACCTTCACTCTGTCTTTTCCCCTTTGGCCCAGCAACTCCCCACCTACGTCCGGGACACCACCCATGCCTTTCACCTCCTCCAAGGCTTCCAATTCCCCCAAAACCTCATCTTCACCATGGACATCCGATCCCTGTACACTTGTATTCCCCATGCAGATGGCCTAAAAGCCCCCCGCTTCTTTCCCTCCTGCAGGCCCAACCAAGTCCCCCTCCACCGAAGCCCTCATTCACTTAACGGAACTTATCCCGACCCTCAACAACTTTTCCTTTCATTCTTCCCACTACCTACAAACTAAAGGGATGGGCATAGGCACCTGTATGTTCCAAGCCATGCCTGCCTCTTCATAGGATACATAGAACAGTTCCTTTTCCACTGTTACACCAGGACCATCCCTCATCTCTTCCTCTGCTACATGGATGACTGCATCGGTGCTGCCTCGTGCTCACATGAGGAATTTGAACGGTTCATCAACTTTACTAACACCTTTCACCACAACCTCAAATTGACCTGGACCATCTCCAATACCACCCTCTCCTCCCTGGACCTCTCTGTCTCCATCTCTGGTAACTGCCTCAACTCTGACATCTATTTCAAACCCACTGACTCCCACAGCTACCTGGACTACACCTCCTCTCACCCACCCTCCTGCAAGAATGTGATCCCTTACTCCCAACTTTTTCGCCTCTGCTGCCAAAAGGAAGCATTCCACTCCTGAACATCCCAGATGTCTGCAAAATCCACCCTCCGATGATGCATAATGACCTCAGCTGCATCTCTTGCATTTCCCCCACTTCTGTCCTCAAACCTCCTACCCCAACAAAAATAAAGACAGCTCTCCCCCTTGTCCCCTCATAACCCCCACCAACCTCTGCGTCCAGCACATCATCCTTTGACATTTCAGTCATCTACAATTCAACCCCACCACCAAACAGATATTTCCCTCCCCACCCCAATCTGTCTTTCGTGACTCCCTCGGCCACTCCACCATCCTCACTAAATCCACCACCCCCGACACCGTCCCCTGCAACAACAGGAGGTACTACACCTTCCCTTACACCACCCCCTCACCTCCGTCTTTCTATATCTGACAAGAATTCACCTATACATCCCCCAACCTGGTCTATTGTATCCATTGCTCCCAGTGTGGTCTCCTCTAAATCAATGAAACAAAACGTACACTTGGTGACAGATTTGCGAAACGTCTACGCTCTGTACACTATAAACAACAACGCATTTCAGCTGCCAACCATTTTAACTACACCACCTCCCCCCAACTCCCTGGGGGGCATGTCCATCCTGGGCCTCAAATGTCACAATGATGCCACCCACAAACTGGAGGAACAGCACCTCATATTCTGCCTCGGGAGCCTACAGCCCAATGGCCTAAACATGGAATTGACCAGTTTTAAAATCTCCCTACCCCCGGCCTCATCCCATGTCCAACACTCCCTCTGATCCCCGCTCCCTTGACCTGACGCTATTTGACCGTTTCCTTCCCCACCTATCTGTCCCTCCCTTCCCACTGACCAATCCCCACTACCCTAACATGCATCCACCTATCACCATCCCACTTATCTTCCCCCAGCCTCATCACTCTTCCATAATTTATTTCCCAGCTGCCTTCCCCCTACCTGCCCTGATGAAAGGGCCAGGCCCAAAACGTTAACTCCCCTGCTTCTCTGATGCTGCCTGGTCTGCTGTTTTCCTCCAGCTCCACAGTTTATTGACCGATAGCTTGACTGTGTTTGATCCGGTTTGAGAGAGAGAGACAGTGAATGTGAGAGACCGGACTGAGAGAGTGAGGATAAGTGTGTGTGATCCAGGTTGAGGAAGTAATCGTTTGTGATCCAGATTGAGGATATGAGCGTGTGAGATCTGGATTGAGGAAGTGAGCATGTGAGATCCAGAATGAGAATGTGACTGTGACTGATCTGTACTGAGTGTGTGTGTGTGTGTGTGTGTGTGTGTGTGTGTGTGTGTGTGTGTGTGTGTGTGTGATCCAGATTAAGGGAGTGAGTGTGTGAGATCCAGTTTGAGAGGGTGAGGGTGTGTAATCCAGATTGAGGGAGAGTGTGTGTGTGTGTAGTTGAGATCCATATTGAGAGAATCAGGGCGATTGAATGTGATCTTGATTGAGACAGTGTGAGTGTGTGCGGTCCACATTGAGGAATTGAGCAAATGTGATCCAGACTGAGGAAAGTGAGTGTGTACAATCCAGAATGAGAATGTGATTGTGACAGATCTGGACTGAGAGAGTGAGATTCGATATGATCCGGATTAAGAGAGAGAGTGTGAGTGATCCAGACTGAGTGAGTGAGTGTGTGATCCGGACTGAGAGAGAGAATGTGCATGATTCAAATTGAGGGAGTGAGTGTGAGTGATCCGGACTGATTGAGTGAGTGTGCAATCCAGACAGAGTGCGCTTGTGTGTGATCCGGATTGAGGGAGGCGGGGTGTGTGTGATCCGGATTGAGGGAGGCAGGGTGTGTGTCATCCGGATTGAGGGAGGCGGGGTGTGTGTCATCCGTATTGAGAATGTGTATGAGTGATCCAGATTGAAAGAGCGGGTGTCTGTGTTCCGGATGAGTGAGTGAGTGAGTGAGAGAGATATAGATTGATAGAGTGTGTGTGTATGTGTGATCTGGATCAAGGAACTGCGAGTGGGTGTGATCAGGATTGAGGGAGTGAGTTTGTGTGATCCGGATTGAGAGAGTATGTGTAATCCAGTGTCAGACAGTGAATGTGTGCGTGATCTGGAGTGAAAGGGTGAGCGTGTGTGATCCGGTTTGGGAGGTTGAGTAGTGTGTGAGATCTCGATTGAGAGAGTGTGTGTTTGGGTGAGATCTGGACTGAGAGAGAGTGAGTCTGTATGATCTGGATTGAGTGTTTGTGTGATCCAGATTGATGGAATGAGTGTCTGATCCAGACTGAGAGAGTCAGTGTGTGTGATGTGGACTGAGAGAATGTAAGTGTGTGTGTGTGTGTGTGTGTGTGTGTGTGTGTGTGTGTGTGCGTGTGTGTGTGTGTGTGTGCGTGTGTGTGTGTGTGTGTGTGTGTGAGATCCGGATTGAGGGAGTGAGTGTGAGTGATCCGGATTGAGGAAGTGATCTTGTGTGACCCAGATTGAGGAAGCGAGTGTGTGCGATCCAGAATGAGAATGTGACTGGGACTGATCTGGACTGAGAGAGTGAGATTTCATATGTGCAATCCAGATTGAGAGTGTGTCTGTGACTGATCCAGGTTGCGAGAGTGAGTTTGTGTGCTCCAAATTGAGAGCTGACTGTGTGTGATTCGGATCGAGAGTGATGGTGTGTGATCCAGATTCAGAGGGTGAACTTATGTGATGAGGATTGAGGGAGTGACTTTATGTGATCCGGACTGAGACAGTGAATTTGAGATCTGGATTGAGACTGTCAGTTTATGTAATCAGGATTGAGAGAATAAGTTTGTGTGATCTGGATTCAGAGAGTGAGTGTGCGTGATCAGGTCTGAGAGGGTGAGTGTGTGCAATCCAGATTGAGAGAGAGTGTATGTGCGTAGTTAAGATCTAGATTGAGAGAATCAGAGCAATTGTGTGTGAACTGGATTGAGACAGTGTGAGTGAGTGTGATCTGGATTGGGGGAGTGAGTGAGTGTGAACCGGATTAGGTGAGCGAGTGTGATCTGGATTGAGAGAGTGAGTATGATCTGGATTCAGGCCGTGAGTGAGTGAGATCCGGATTGAGGGAGTGAATGAGTATGATCCGGACTGAGGTAGTGAGTGAGTGAGTGTGATCCGGATTGAGTAAGTGTGAACCAGATTAAGTGAGTGAGTGTGATCGAGATTGAGAGAGTGAGCGAATCTGATCTGGATTGAGGTAGTGAGTGAGTGAGATCCAGATTGAGGGAATGAGTGAGTATGAGCCAGATTGAGGTAGTGAGTGAGATCCAGATTGAAGTAGTGAGTGAGTGTGATCCAGACTGATTAGTGAGTGAGTGTGATCCAGATGAGGGAGTGAGTGAGTGTGAACCGGATTAAGTGAGTGAGTGTGATCCGGATTGAGTGAGTGAGTGGGTGAGTGAGTGGGTGGGTGAGTGAGTGGGTGAGAGAGAGAGAGAGAGAGAGAGAGAGATCGGGATTGAGAGAGTGAGTGCATGAGTGTGATCCAGATTGAATGTGTGAGTGAGTGTGATCAGGATTGAGTGTGTGAATGAGTGAGTGAGTGTGATCCGGATTGAGTGTGTGAGTGAGTGTGATCCGGATTGAGCGTGTGAGTGAGTGTGATCCGGATTGACTGTGTGAATGAGTGAGTGTGATCTGGATTGAGCATGTGAGTGAGTGAGTGAGTGTGATCCGGATAGGGTGAGTGAGTTTGATTGGGATTGAGTGAGTGAGTGAGTGCGATCCCGTTTGAGTGCGTGAGTGAGTGTGATCCGCATTGAGCGAGTGAGTGAGTGAGTGGGTGAGTGTGTGAATGAGTGCGTGAGTGTGATCCAGATTGAATGTGTGAGTGAGTGTGATCAGGATTGAGCGTGTGAGTGAGAGTGATCCGGATTGAGCGTGTGAGTGAGTGTGATCCGGATTGAGTGAGTGAGTTTGATTGCGATTGAGTGTGTGAGTGAGTGAGTGTGATCCGGATTGAGTGTGAGTTAGTGACTGACTGTGATCGGGATTGAGTGTGTGAGTGAGTGAGTGTGATCCAGATTGAGTATGTGAGTGAGTGAGTGTGATCCAGATTGAGTGTTTGAGTAAGTGAGATCTGGATTGAGTGTGTGAGTGAGTGAGTGAGTGTGATCCGGATTGAGTGTGTGAGTGTGAGTGAGTGTGATCCGGATTGAGTGTTTGAGTGAGTGTGATCCGAATTGAGTGAGTGCGATCCGGATTGAGTGTGTGAGTGAGTGTGATCGGGATTGAGTGAGTGAGTGTGAGCTGGATTGAGCATGTGTGTGAGTGAGTGAGTGTGATCCGGATTGAGTGTGCGAGTGAGTGAGTGTGATCCGGATCCAGATTGAGTGTGTGAGTGAGTGAGTGTGATCCGGATTGAATGTGTGAGTTAGTGAGTGTGATCCGGATTGAGTGTGTGAGTTAGTGAGAGTGATCCGGATTGAGTATGTGAGTGAGTGAGTGTGATCGGGACTGAGTGAGTGAGTGCGTGTGTGAATGAGTGATTGAGTGCGATCCGGATTGAGTGTGTGAGTGAGTGTGATCGGGACTGAGTGTGTGAGTGAGTGTGATCGGGACTGAGTGTGTGAATGAGTGAGTGAGTGTGATCCAGATTGAGTGTTTGAGTGAGTGAGTGAGTGCGATCCGGATTGAGTGAGTGAGTGTGATTGGGATTGAGTGTGTGAATGAGTGAGTGTGATCCAGATTGAGTGTTTGAGTGAGTGAGTGAGTGCGATCCGGATTGAGTGAGTGAGTGTGATTGGGATTGAGTGTGTGAATGAGTGAGTGTGATCCAGATTGAGTGTGTGAGTGAGTGTGATCTGGATTGAGTGTTTGAGTGAGTGATTGTGATCCGGATTGAGCGTCTGAGTGAGTGTGATCCGGATTGAGCGTGTGAATGAGTGAGTGAGTGTGACCCGGATTGAGTGAGTGAGTGAGTGTAATCAGGATTGAGTGTGTGAATGAGTGAGTGAGTGTGATCCGGATTGAGTGAGTGAGTGGGTGGGTGAGTGACTGAGAGAGAGAGAGTGATCGGGATTGAGTGTGTGAATGAGTGCGTGAGTGTGATCCGGATTGAGTGTGTGAGTGTGAGCTGGATTGAGCATGTGAGTGAGTGAGTGAGTGTGATCCGGATTGAGTGAGTGAGTTTGATTGGGATTGAGTGTGTGAGTGAGTGAGTGAGTGAGTGTGATCCAAATTGAGTGTTTGAGTGAGTGTGATCCGGATTGAGCGTGTGAGTGAGTGTGATCCGGATTGAGTGAGTGAGTTTGATTGGGATTGAGTGTGTGAGTGAGTGAGTGAGTGTGATCCAAATTGAGTGTGTGAGTGAGTGAGTGTGATCCGGATTGAGTGTGTGAGTGTGAGCTGGATTGAGCATGTGAGTGAGTGAGTGAGTGTGATCCGGATTGAGTGTGTGTGAGTGAGTGTGATCCGGATTGAGTGTGTGAGTGAGTGAGTGTGATCCAGATTGAGTGAGTGAGTTTGATTGAGATTGAGTGAGTGAGTGAGTGAGTGAGTGTGATCTGGATTGGGTGTGTGAGCGAGTGTGATCCGGATTGAGTGTGTGAGTGAGTGAGTGAGTGAGTGTGATCCGGATTGAGTGTGTGAGTGAGTGAGTGAGTGTGATCCGGATTGAGCGAGTGAGTGAGTGTAATCCGGATTGAGTGAGTGAGTGAGTGTGATCCGGATTGAGTGAGTGAGTGTGATCCGTATTGAGCGTGTGAGTGAGTGTGATCCGGATTGAGTGAGTGAGTTAGTGTGATCCGGATTGAGTAAGTGAGCGTGATCCGGATTGAGCATGTGAGTGAGTGAGTGTGATCTGGATTGAACATGTGAGTGAGTGAGTGAGTGTGATCTTGATTGAGTGAGTGAGTTTGATTGCAATTGAGTGTGTGAGTGAGTGTGATCCGGATTGAGTGTGTGATTTAGTGAGAGTGAACAGGATTGAGTGTGTGTGAGAGATCCGGATTGAGTGTTTGAGTGAGTGTGATCCGGATTGAGTGTTTGAGTGAGTGAGTGAGTGCGATCCGGATTGAGTGAGTGAGTGTGATTGGGATTGAGCGTGTGAGTGAGTGAGTGTGATCCGGATTGGGTGTGTGAGTGAGTGTGATCCGGATTGAGCATGTGAGTGAGTGAGTGAGTGAGTGAGTGAGTGAGTGTGATCTGGATTGAGTGTGTGAATGAGTGTGATCCAGATTGAGTGAGTGAGTGAGTGAGTGAGTGTGAACCGGATTGAGTGTGAGTGTGATCCGGATTGAGTGAGTGAGTGAGTGTGATCCGGATTGAGTGTGTGAGTGAGTGTGATCCAGATTGAGCATGTGAGTGAGTGAGTGTGATCTGGATTGGGCGTGTGAGTGAGTGCGTGAGTGAGTGAGTGAGTGAGTGAGTGAGTGAGTGAGTGAGTGAGTGAGTGAGTGAGTGAGTGAGTGTGATCCGGATTGAGGGTGTGAGTGAGTGTGATCCGGATTGAGTGTGTGCGTGAGTGAGTTGGTGAGTGAGTTTGATTGAGATTGAGTGTGTGAGTGAGTGAGTGAGTGAGTGTGATCCGGATTGGGTGTGTGAGTGAGTGTGATCCGGATTGAGCGTGTGAGTGAGTGAGTGAGTGAGTGAGTGAGTGAGTGAGTGTGATCCGGATTGAGTGTGTGAGTGAGTGTGATCCGGATTGAGCAAGTGTGATGCGGATTGAGTGAGTGAGTGAGTGTGATCCGGATTGAGTGAGTGAGTGAGTGTGATCCGGATTGAGTGTTTGAGTGAGCGAGTGAGTGTGCTCCGGATTGAGTGAGTGAGTGAGTGCGATCCGGATTGAGTGAGTGAGTGAGTGTGATCCGGATTGAGTGAGTGAATTTGATTGGGATTGAGTGTGTGAGTGAGTGAGTGAGTGAGTGAGTGTGATCCGGATTGGGTGTGTGAGTGAGTGTGATCCGGATTGAGCGTGTGAGTGAGTGAGTGAGTGTGATCCGGACTGAGTGAGTGAGTGCGTGTGTGAATGAGTGATTGAGTGCGATCCGGATTGAGTGTGTGAGTGAGTGTGATCGGGACTGAGTGTGTGAGTGAGTGTGATCGGGACTGAGTGTGTGAATGAGTGAGTGAGTGTGATCCAGATTGAGTGTTTGAGTGAGTGAGATCTGGATTGAGTGTGTGAGTGAGTGAGTGAGTGAGTGTGATCCGGATTGAGTGTGTGAGTGTGATCCGGATTGAGTGAGTGAGTGAGTGTGATCCGAATTGAGTGAGTGCGATCCGGATTGAGTGTGTGAGTGAGTGTGATCGGGATTGAGGGTGTGAATGAGTGAGTGAGTGTGATCCGGATTGAGTGAGTGAGTGTGAGCTGGATTGAGCATGTGTGTGAGTGAGTGAGTGTGATCCAAATTGAGTGTGCGAGTGAGTGAGCGTGATCCGGATCCAGATTGAGTGTGTGAGTGAGTGAGTGAGTGTGATCCGGATTGAGTGTGAGAGTTAGTGAGAGTGATCCGGATTGAGTGTGTGAGTGAGTGAGTGAGTGTGATCCGGATTGAGTGTGTGAGTTAGTGTGATCTGGATTGAGTGAGTGAGTGCATGTGTGAATGAGTGAGTGAGCGCGATCCAGATTGAGTGTGTGAGTGAGTGTGATCGGGACTGATTGTGTGAATGAGTGAGTGAGTGTGATCCAGATCGAGTGTTTGAGTGAGTGTGATCTGGATTGAGAGTGTGAGTGTGATCCGGATTGAGTGAGTGAGTGTGATCCAGATTGATTGTGAGTGAGTGTGATCCAGATTGAGTGTGTGAGTGAGTGTGATCGGGATTGAGGGTGTGAATGAGTGAGTGAGTGTGATCCGGATTGTGTGTTTGAGTGAGTGCGATCCGGATTGAGTGTGTGAGTGAGTGTGATCGGAATTGAGTGAGTGAGTGTGAGCTGGATTGAGCATGTGTGTGAGTGAGTGAGTGTGATCCGGATTGAGTGTGCGAGTGAGTGAGTGTGATCCGGATCCAGATTGAGTGTGTGAGTGAGTGAGTGAGTGTGATCCGGATTGAATGTGTGAGTTAGTGAGAGTGATCCGGATTGAGTGTGTGAGTGAGTGAGTGAGTGAGTGTGATCCGGATTGAATGTGTGAGTTAGTGAGAGTGATCCGGATTGAGTGTGTGAGTGAGTGAGTGAGTGAGTGTGATCCGGATTGAGTGTGTGAGTTAGTGAGAGTGATCCGGATTGAGTGTGTGAGTGAGTGTGATCTGGATAGAGTGAGTGAGTGCGTGTGTGAATGAGTGAGTGAGCGCGATCCGGATTGAGTGTGTGAGTGAGTGTGATCGGGACTGATTGTGTGAATGAGTGAGTGAGTGTGATCCAGATCGAGTGTTTGAGTGAGTGTGCTCTGGATTGAGTGTGTGAGTGTGATCCGGATTGAGTGAGTGAGTGAGTGTGATCCAGATTGAGTGAGTGAGTTTGATTGGGATTGTGTATGTGAGTGATGAGTGAGTGTGATCCAGATTGAGCGTGTGAGTGAGTGAGTGTGAACCGGATTGAGAGTGAGTGTGATCCGGATTGAGTGAGTGAGTGAGTGTGATCTGGATTGAGTGTGTGAGTGAGTGTGATCTGGATTGAGCATGTGAGTGAGTGAGTGTGATCTGGATTGAGCGTTCGAGTGAGTGAGTGAGAGTGATCCGGATTGAGGGTGTGAGTGAGTGAGTGTGATCCGGATTGAGTGAGTGAGTTTGATTGAGATTGAGTGTGTGAGTGAGTGTGATCTGGATTGGGTGTGTGAGTGAGTGTGATCCGGATTGAGTGTGTGAGTGAGTGAGTGAGTGTGATCCGGATTGAGCGAGTAAGTTTGATTGGGATTGAGTGTGTGAGTGAGTGAGTGAGTGTGATCCAAATTGAGTGTTTGAGTGAGTGTGATCCGGATTGAACGTGTGAGTGAGTGTGATCCTGATTGAGTGAGTGAGTTTGATTGGGAGTGAGTGTGTGAGTGAGTGAGTGAGTGTGATCCGGATTGAGCGTGTCAGTGAGTGAGTGTGATCTGGATTGAGCGTGTGAGTGAGTGAGTGAGTGTGATCCGGATTGAGTGAGTGAATGAGTGAGTGAGTGTGATCCGGATTGTGCGTGTGAGTGAGTGAGTGATCTGGATTGAGGGTGTGAGTGAGTGAGTGAGTGTGATCCGGATTGAGCGTGTCAGTGAGTGAGTGTGATCTGGATTGAGCGTGTGAGTGAGTGAGCGAGTGTGATCCGGATTGAGTGAGTGAATGAGTGAGTGAGTGTGATCCGGATTGAGCGTGTCAGTGAGTGAGTGTGATCCGGATTGAGTGTGTGAGTTAGTGAGAGTGATCCGGATTAAGTGTGTGAGTGAGTGTGATCCAGATTGAGTGTGTGAGTGAGTGTGATCGGGACTGAGTGTGTGAATGAGTGAGTGAGTGTGGTCCGGATTGAGTGTGTGAGTTAGTGAGTGTGATCCGGATTGAGTGTGTGAGTGAGTGTGATCTGGATTGAGTGTGTGAGTGAGTGTGATCGGGACTGAGTGTGTAAATGAGTGAGTGAGTGTGATCCAGATCGAGTGTTTGAGTGAGTGAGATCTGGATTGAGTGTGTGAGTGTGTGAGTGAGTGTGATCTGGAATAAGTGTGTGAGTGAGTTTGATCCAGATTGAGTGTGTGGGTGAGTGAATGTTATCTGGATTTTGCGTGTGAGTGTGAGTGAGTGTGATCCGGATTGAGTGTTTGAGTGAGTGAGTGCGTGTGATCCGGATTGAGTGAGTGAGTGAGTGCGATCCGGATTGAGTGTGTTAGTGAGTGTGATCCGGATTGAGTGAGTGAGTTTGATTGGGATTGAGTGTGTGAGTGATTGTGATCCAGATTGAGTGAGTGAGTGAGTGTGATCCGGATTGAGTGTGTGAGTAAGTGAGTGTGATCAGGATTGAGTGAGTGAGTTTGATTGAGATTGGGTGTGTGTGAGTGTGTGAATGTGATCTGAATTGGGTGTGTGAGTGAGTGTGATCCGGATTGAGCGTGTGAGTGAGTGAGTGTGATCCGGATTGGGTGTGTGAGTGAGTGTGATCCGGATTGAGCATGTGAGTGAGTGAGTGTGATCTGGATTGAGTGTGTGAATGAGTGTGATCCAGATTGAGTGAGTGAGTGAGTGAGTGTGAACCGGATTGAGTGTGAGTGTGATCCGGATTGAGTGAGTGAGTGAGTGTGATCCGGATTGAGTGTGTGAGTGAGTGTGATCCAGATTGAGCATGTGAGTGAGTGAGTGTGATCTGGATTGGGCGTGTGAGTGAGTGCGTGAGTGAGTGAGTGAGTGAGTGAGTGAGTGAGTGAGTGAGTGAGTGAGTGTGATCCAGATTGAGGGTGTGAGTGAGTGTGATCCGGATTGAGTGTGTGCGTGAGTGAGTTGGTGAGTGAGTTTGATTGAGATTGAGTGTGTGAGTGAGTGAGTGAGTGAGTGTGATCCGGATTGGGTGTGTGAGTGAGTGTGATCCGGATTGAGCGTGCGAGTGAGTGAGTGAGTGAGTGAGTGAGTGAGTGAGTGTGATCCGGATTGAGTGTGTGAGTGAGTGTGATCCGGATTGAGCAAGTGTGATGCGGATTGAGTGAGTGAGTGAGTGTGATCCGGATTGAGTGAGTGAGTGAGTGTGATCCGGATTGAGTGTTTGAGTGAGCGAGTGAGTGTGCTCCGGATTGAGTGAGTGAGTGAGTGCGATCCGGATTGAGTGAGTGAGTGAGTGTGATCCGGATTGAGTGAGTGAATTTGATTGGGATTGAGTGTGTGAGTGAGTGAGTGAGTGAGTGAGTGAGTGAGTGAGTGAGTGTGATCCGGATTGGGTGTGTGAGTGAGTGTGATCCGGATTGAGCGTGTGAGTGAGTGAGTGAGTGTGATCCGGACTGAGTGAGTGAGTGCGTGTGTGAATGAGTGATTGAGTGCGATCCGGATTGAGTGTGTGAGTGAGTGTGATCGGGACTGAGTGTGTGAGTGAGTGTGATCGGGACTGAGTGTGTGAATGAGTGAGTGAGTGTGATCCAGATTGAGTGTTTGAGTGAGTGAGATCTGGATTGAGTGTGTGAGTGAGTGAGTGAGTGAGTGTGATCCGGATTGAGTGTGTGAGTGTGATCCGGATTGAGTGAGTGAGTGAGTGTGATCCGAATTGAGTGAGTGCGATCCGGATTGAGTGTGTGAGTGAGTGTGATCGGGATTGAGGGTGTGAATGAGTGAGTGAGTGTGATCCGGATTGAGTGAGTGAGTGTGAGCTGGATTGAGCATGTGTGTGAGTGAGTGAGTGTGATCCAAATTGAGTGTGCGAGTGAGTGAGCGTGATCCGGATCCAGATTGAGTGTGTGAGTGAGTGAGTGAGTGTGATCCGGATTGAGTGTGAGAGTTAGTGAGAGTGATCCGGATTGAGTGTGTGAGTGAGTGAGTGAGTGTGATCCGGATTGAGTGTGTGAGTTAGTGAGAGTGATCCGGATTGAGTGTGTGAGTGAGTGTGATCTGGATTGAGTGAGTGAGTGCATGTGTGAATGAGTGAGTGAGCGCGATCCGGATTGAGTGTGTGAGTGAGTGTGATCGGGACTGATTGTGTGAATGAGTGAGTGAGTGTGATCCAGATCGAGTGTTTGAGTGAGTGTGATCTGGATTGAGAGTGTGAGTGTGATCCGGATTGAGTGAGTGAGTGTGATCCAGATTGATTGTGAGTGAGTGTGATCCAGGTTGAGTGTGTGAGTGAGTGTGATCGGGATTGAGGGTGTGAATGAGTGAGTGAGTGTGATCCGGATTGTGTGTTTGAGTGAGTGCGATCCGGATTGAGTGTGTGAGTGAGTGTGATCGGAATTGAGTGAGTGAGTGTGAGCTGGATTGAGCATGTGTGTGAGTGAGTGAGTGTGATCCGGATTGAGTGTGCGAGTGAGTGAGTGTGATCCGGATCCAGATTGAGTGTGTGAGTGAGTGAGTGAGTGTGATCCGGATTGAATGTGTGAGTTAGTGAGAGTGATCCGGATTGAGTGTGTGAGTGAGTGAGTGAGTGTGATCCGGATTGAATGTGTGAGTTAGTGAGAGTGATCCGGATTGAGTGTGTGAGTGAGTGAGTGAGTGTGATCCGGATTGAGTGTGTGAGTTAGTGAGAGTGATCCGGATTGAGTGTGTGAGTGAGTGTGATCTGGATAGAGTGAGTGAGTGCGTGTGTGAATGAGTGAGTGAGCGCGATCCGGATTGAGTGTGTGAGTGAGTGTGATCGGGACTGATTGTGTGAATGAGTGAGTGAGTGTGATCCAGATCGAGTGTTTGAGTGAGTGTGCTCTGGGTTGAGTGTGTGAGTGTGATCCGGATTGAGTGAGTGAGTGAGTGTGATCCAGATTGAGTGAGTGAGTTTGATTGGGATTGTGTATGTGAGTGATGAGTGAGTATGATCCAGATTGAGCGTGTGAGTGAGTGAGTGTGAACCGGATTGAGAGTGAGTGTGATCCGGATTGAGTGAGTGAGTGAGTGTGATCTGGATTGAGTGTGTGAGTGAGTGTGATCTGGATTGAGCATGTGAGTGAGTGAGTGTGATCTGGATTGAGCGTTCGAGTGAGTGAGTGAGAGTGATCCGGATTGAGGGTGTGAGTGAGTGAGTGTGATCCGGATTGAGTGAGTGAGTTTGATTGAGATTGAGTGTGTGAGTGAGTGTGATCTGGATTGGGTGTGTGAGTGAGTGTGATCCGGATTGAGTGTGTGAGTGAGTGAGTGAGTGTGATCCGGATTGAGCGAGTAAGTTTGATTGGGATTGAGTGTGTGAGTGAGTCAGTGAGTGTGATCCAAATTGAGTGTTTGAGTGAGTGTGATCCGGATTGAGCGTGAGAGTGAGTGTGATCCGGATTGAGTGAGTGAGTTTGATTGGGAGTGAGTGTGTGAGTGAGTGAGTGAGTGTGATCCGGATTGAGCGTCTGAGTGAGTGAGTGAGTGTGATCCGGATTGAGTGTGTGAGTTAGTGAGAGTGATCCGGATTGAGTATGTGAGTGAGTGAGTGTGATCGGGACTGAGTGAGTGAGTGAGTGTGTGAATGAGTGATTGAGTGCGATCCGGATTGAGTGTGTGAGTGGGACTGAGTGTGTGAGTGAGTGTGATCGGGACTGAGTGTGTGAATGAGTGAGTGAGTGTGATCCAGATCGAGTGTTTGAGTGAGTGTGATCTGGATTGAGTGTGTGAGTGTGATCCGGATTGAGTGAGTGAGTGAGTGTGATCCAGATTGAGTGAGTGAGTTTGATTGGGATTGTGTATGTGAGTGATGAGTGAGTGTGATCCAGATTGAGTGTGTGAGTGAGTGAGTGTGAACCGGATTGAGAGTGAGTGTGATCCGGATTGAGTGAGTGAGTGAGTGTGATCTGGATTGAGTGTGTGAGTGAGTGTGATCTGGATTGAGCATGTGAGTGAGTGAGTGTGATCTGGATTGAGCGTGCGAGTGAGTGAGTGAGTGTGATCCGGATTGAGGGTGTGAGTGAGTGTGATCCGGATTGAGTGTGTGAGTGAGTGAGTGTGATCCGGATTGAGTGAGTGAGTTTGATTGAGATTGAGTGTGTGAGTGAGTGTGATCTGGATTGGGTGTGTGAGTGAGTGAGTGAGTGTGATCCGGATTGAGTGTGTGAGTGAGTGTGATCGGGACTGAGTGTGTGAGTGAGTGTGATCGGGACTGAGTGTGTGAATGAGTGAGTGAGTGTGATCCAGATTGAGTGTTTGAGTGAGTGAGATCTGGATTGAGTGTGTGAGTGAGTGAGTGAGTGTGATCCGGATTGAGTGTGTGAGTGTGATCGGGATTGAGTGAGTGAGTGAGTGTGATCCGAATTGAGTGAGTGCGATCTGGATTGAGTGTGTGAGTGAGTGTGATCGGGATTGAGGGTGTGAATGAGTGAGTGAGTGTGATCCGGATTGAGTGAGTGAGTGTGAGCTGGATTGAGCATGTGTGTGAGTGAGTGAGTGTGATCCAAATTGAGTGTGCGAGTGAGTGAGCGTGATCCGGATCCAGATTGAGTGTGTGAGTGAGTGAGTGAGTGTGATCCGGATTGAGTGTGAGAGTTAGTGAGAGTGATCCGGATTGAGTGTGTGAGTGAGTGAGTGAGTGTGATCCGGATTGAGTGTGTGAGTTAGTGAGAGTGATCCGGATTGAGTGTGTGAGTGAGTGTGATCTGGATTGAGTGAGTGAGTGCATGTGTGAATGAGTGAGTGAGCGCGATCCGGATTGAGTGTGTGAGTGAGTGTGATCGGGACTGATTGTGTGAATGAGTGAGTGAGTGTGATCCAGATCGAGTGTTTGAGTGAGTGTGATCTGGATTGAGAGTGTGAGTGTGATCCGGATTGAGTGAGTGAGTGTGATCCAGATTGATTGTGAGTGAGTGTGATCCAGATTGAGTGTGTGAGTGAGTGTGATCGGGATTGAGGGTGTGAATGAGTGAGTGAGTGTGATCCGGATTGTGTGTTTGAGTGAGTGCGATCCGGATTGAGTGTGTGAGTGAGTGTGATCGGAATTGAGTGAGTGAGTGTGAGCTGGATTGAGCATGTGTGTGAGTGAGTGAGTGTGATCCGGATTGAGTGTGCGAGTGAGTGAGTGTGATCCGGATCCAGATTGAGTGTGTGAGTGAGTGAGTGAGTGTGATCCGGATTGAATGTGTGAGTTAGTGAGAGTGATCCGGATTGAGTGTGTGAGTGAGTGAGTGAGTGTGATCCGGATTGAATGTGTGAGTTAGTGAGAGTGATCCGGATTGAGTGTGTGAGTGAGTGAGTGAGTGAGTGTGATCCGGATTGAGTGTGTGAGTTAGTGAGAGTGATCCGGATTGAGTGTGTGAGTGAGTGTGATCTGGATAGAGTGAGTGAGTGCGTGTGTGAATGAGTGAGTGAGCGCGATCCGGATTGAGTGTGTGAGTGAGTGTGATCGGGACTGATTGTGTGAATGAGTGAGTGAGTGTGATCCAGATCGAGTGTTTGAGTGAGTGTGCTCTGGATTGAGTGTGTGAGTGTGATCCGGATTGAGTGAGTGAGTGAGTGTGATCCAGATTGAGTGAGTGAGTTTGATTGGGATTGTGTATGTGAGTGATGAGTGAGTATGATCCAGATTGAGCGTGTGAGTGAGTGAGTGTGAACCGGATTGAGAGTGAGTGTGATCCGGATTGAGTGAGTGAGTGAGTGTGATCTGGATTGAGTGTGTGAGTGAGTGTGATCTGGATTGAGCATGTGAGTGAGTGAGTGTGATCTGGATTGAGCGTTCGAGTGAGTGAGTGAGAGTGATCCGGATTGAGGGTGTGAGTGAGTGAGTGTGATCCGGATTGAGTGAGTGAGTTTGATTGAGATTGAGTGTGTGAGTGAGTGTGATCTGGATTGGGTGTGTGAGTGAGTGTGATCCGGATTGAGTGTGTGAGTGAGTGAGTGAGTGTGATCCGGATTGAGCGAGTAAGTTTGATTGGGATTGAGTGTGTGAGTGAGTCAGTGAGTGTGATCCAAATTGAGTGTTTGAGTGAGTGTGATCCGGATTGAGCGTGAGAGTGAGTGTGATCCGGATTGAGTGAGTGAGTTTGATTGGGAGTGAGTGTGTGAGTGAGTGAGTGAGTGTGATCCGGATTGAGCGTCTGAGTGAGTGAGTGAGTGTGATCCGGATTGAGTGTGTGAGTTAGTGAGAGTGATCCGGATTGAGTATGTGAGTGAGTGAGTGTGATCGGGACTGAGTGAGTGAGTGAGTGTGTGAATGAGTGATTGAGTGCGATCCGGATTGAGTGTGTGAGTGGGACTGAGTGTGTGAGTGAGTGTGATCGGGACTGAGTGTGTGAATGAGTGAGTGAGTGTGATCCAGATCGAGTGTTTGAGTGAGTGTGATCTGGATTGAGTGTGTGAGTGTGATCCGGATTGAGTGAGTGAGTGAGTGTGATCCAGATTGAGTGAGTGAGTTTGATTGGGATTGTGTATGTGAGTGATGAGTGAGTGTGATCCAGATTGAGTGTGTGAGTGAGTGAGTGTGAACCGGATTGAGAGTGAGTGTGATCCGGATTGAGTGAGTGAGTGAGTGTGATCTGGATTGAGTGTGTGAGTGAGTGTGATCTGGATTGAGCATGTGAGTGAGTGAGTGTGATCTGGATTGAGCGTGCGAGTGAGTGAGTGAGTGTGATCCGGATTGAGGGTGTGAGTGAGTGTGATCCGGATTGAGTGTGTGAGTGAGTGAGTGTGATCCGGATTGAGTGAGTGAGTTTGATTGAGATTGAGTGTGTGAGTGAGTGTGATCTGGATTGGGTGTGTGAGTGAGTGAGTGAGTGTGATCCGGATTGAGTGTGTGAGTGAGTGTGATCGGGACTGAGTGTGTGAGTGAGTGTGATCGGGACTGAGTGTGTGAATGAGTGAGTGAGTGTGATCCAGATTGAGTGTTTGAGTGAGTGAGATCTGGATTGAGTGTGTGAGTGAGTGAGTGAGTGTGATCCGGATTGAGTGTGTGAGTGTGATCGGGATTGAGTGAGTGAGTGAGTGTGATCCGAATTGAGTGAGTGCGATCTGGATTGAGTGTGTGAGTGAGTGTGATCGGGATTGAGGGTGTGAATGAGTGAGTGAGTGTGATCCGGATTGAGTGAGTGAGTGTGAGCTGGATTGAGCATGTGTGTGAGTGAGTGAGTGTGATCCAAATTGAGTGTGCGAGTGAGTGAGCGTGATCCGGATCCAGATTGAGTGTGTGAGTGAGTGTGATCGGGATTGAGGGTGTGAATGAGTGAGTGAGTGTGATCCGGATTGAGTGTTTGAGTGAGTGTGATCCGAATTGAGTGAGTGCGATCCGGATTGAGTGTGTGAGTGAGTGTGATCGGGATTGAGTGAGTGAGTGTGAGCTGGATTGAGCATGTGTGTGAGTGAGTGAGTGTGATCCGGATTGAGTGTGCGAGTGAGTGAGTGTGATCCGGATCCAGATTGAGTGTGTGAGTGAGTGAGTGAGTGTGATCCGGATTGAGTGTGTGAGTTAGTGAGCGTGATCCGGATTGAGTGTGTGAGTGTGATCTGGATTGAGTGAGTGAGCGCGTGTGTGAATGAGTGAGTGAGCGCGATCCGGATTGAGTGTGTGAGTGAGTGTGATCGGGACTGATTGTGTGAATGAGTGAGTGAGTGTGATCCAGATCGAGTGTTTGAGTGAGTGTGATCTGGATTGAGTGTGTGAGTGTGATCCGGATTGAGTGAGTGAGTGAGTGTGATCCAGATTGAGTGAGTGAGTTTGATTGGGATTGTGTATGTGAGTGATGAGTGAGTGTGATCCAGATTGAGTGTGTGAGTGAGTGAGTGTGAACCGGATTGAGAGTGAGTGTGATCCGGATTGAGTGAGTGAGTGAGTGTGATCTGGATTGAGTGTGTGAGTGAGTGTGATCTGGATTGAGCATGTGAGTGAGTGAGTGTGATCTGGATTGAGCGTGCGAGTGAGTGAGTGAGTGTGATCCGGATTGAGGGTGTGAGTGAGTGTGATCCGGATTGAGTGTGTGAGTGAGTGAGTGTGATCCGGATTGAGTGAGTGAGTTTGATTGAGATTGAGTGTGTGAGTGAGTGTGATCTGGATTGGGTGTGTGAGTGAGTGAGTGAGTGTGATCCGGATTGAGTGTGTGAGTGAGTGTGATCGGGACTGAGTGTGTGAGTGAGTGTGATCGGGACTGAGTGTGTGAGTGAGTGAGTGAGTGTGATCCGGATTGAATGTGTGAGTTAGTGAGAGTGATCCGGATTGAGTGTGTGAGTGAGTGAGTGAGTGAGTGTGATCCGGATTGAGTGTGTGAGTTAGTGAGAGTGATCCGGATTGAGTGTGTGAGTGAGTGTGATCTGGATAGAGTGAGTGAGTGCGTGTGTGAATGAGTGAGTGAGCGCGATCCGGATTGAGTGTGTGAGTGAGTGTGATCGGGACTGATTGTGTGAATGAGTGAGTGAGTGTGATCCAGATCGAGTGTTTGAGTGAGTGTGCTCTGGATTGAGTGTGTGAGTGTGATCCGGATTGAGTGAGTGAGTGAGTGTGATCCAGATTGAGTGAGTGAGTTTGATTGGGATTGTGTATGTGAGTGATGAGTGAGTATGATCCAGATTGAGCGTGTGAGTGAGTGAGTGTGAACCGGATTGAGAGTGAGTGTGATCCGGATTGAGTGAGTGAGTGAGTGTGATCTGGATTGAGTGTGTGAGTGAGTGTGATCTGGATTGAGCATGTGAGTGAGTGAGTGTGATCTGGATTGAGCGTTCGAGTGAGTGAGTGAGAGTGATCCGGATTGAGGGTGTGAGTGAGTGAGTGTGATCCGGATTGAGTGAGTGAGTTTGATTGAGATTGAGTGTGTGAGTGAGTGTGATCTGGATTGGGTGTGTGAGTGAGTGTGATCCGGATTGAGTGTGTGAGTGAGTGAGTGAGTGTGATCCGGATTGAGCGAGTAAGTTTGATTGGGATTGAGTGTGTGAGTGAGTCAGTGAGTGTGATCCAAATTGAGTGTTTGAGTGAGTGTGATCCGGATTGAGCGTGAGAGTGAGTGTGATCCGGATTGAGTGAGTGAGTTTGATTGGGAGTGAGTGTGTGAGTGAGTGAGTGTGATCCGGATTGAGCGTCTGAGTGAGTGAGTGAGTGTGATCCGGATTGAGTGTGTGAGTTAGTGAGAGTGATCCGGATTGAGTATGTGAGTGAGTGAGTGTGATCGGGACTGAGTGAGTGAGTGAGTGTGTGAATGAGTGATTGAGTGCGATCCGGATTGAGTGTGTGAGTGGGACTGAGTGTGTGAGTGAGTGTGATCGGGACTGAGTGTGTGAATGAGTGAGTGAGTGTGATCCAGATCGAGTGTTTGAGTGAGTGTGATCTGGATTGAGTGTGTGAGTGTGATCCGGATTGAGTGAGTGAGTGAGTGTGATCCAGATTGAGTGAGTGAGTTTGATTGGGATTGTGTATGTGAGTGATGAGTGAGTGTGATCCAGATTGAGTGTGTGAGTGAGTGAGTGTGAACCGGATTGAGAGTGAGTGTGATCCGGATTGAGTGAGTGAGTGAGTGTGATCTGGATTGAGTGTGTGAGTGAGTGTGATCTGGATTGAGCATGTGAGTGAGTGAGTGTGATCTGGATTGAGCGTGCGAGTGAGTGAGTGAGTGTGATCCGGATTGAGGGTGTGAGTGAGTGTGATCCGGATTGAGTGTGTGAGTGAGTGTGATCCGGATTGAGTGAGTGAGTTTGATTGAGATTGAGTGTGTGAGTGAGTGTGATCTGGATTGGGTGTGTGAGTGAGTGAGTGAGTGTGATCCGGATTGAGTGTGTGAGTGAGTGTGATCGGGACTGAGTGTGTGAGTGAGTGTGATCGGGACTGAGTGTGTGAATGAGTGAGTGAGTGTGATCCAGATTGAGTGTTTGAGTGAGTGAGATCTGGATTGAGTGTGTGAGTGAGTGAGTGAGTGTGATCCGGATTGAGTGTGTGAGTGTGATCGGGATTGAGTGAGTGAGTGAGTGTGATCCGAATTGAGTGAGTGCGATCTGGATTGAGTGTGTGAGTGAGTGTGATCGGGATTGAGGGTGTGAATGAGTGAGTGAGTGTGATCCGGATTGAGTGAGTGAGTGTGAGCTGGATTGAGCATGTGTGTGAGTGAGTGAGTGTGATCCAAATTGAGTGTGCGAGTGAGTGAGCGTGATCCGGATCCAGATTGAGTGTGTGAGTGAGTGTGATCGGGATTGAGGGTGTGAATGAGTGAGTGAGTGTGATCCGGATTGAGTGTTTGAGTGAGTGTGATCCGAATTGAGTGAGTGCGATCCGGATTGAGTGTGTGAGTGAGTGTGATCGGGATTGAGTGAGTGAGTGTGAGCTGGATTGAGCATGTGTGTGAGTGAGTGAGTGTGAACCGGATTGAGTGTGCGAGTGAGTGAGTGTGATCCGGATCCAGATTGAGTGTGTGAGTGAGTGAGTGAGTGTGATCCGGATTGAGTGTGTGAGTTAGTGAGCGTGATCCGGATTGAGTGTGTGAGTGTGATCTGGATTGAGTGAGTGAGTGCGTGTGTGAATGAGTGAGTGAGCGCGATCCGGATTGAGTGTGTGAGTGAGTGTGATCGGGACTGATTGTGTGAATGAGTGAGTGAGTGTGATCCAGATCGAGTGTTTGAGTGAGTGTGATCTGGATTGAGTGTGTGAGTGTGATCCGGATTGAGTGAGTGAGTGAGTGTGATCCAGATTGAGTGAGTGAGTTTGATTGGGATTGTGTATGTGAGTGATGAGTGAGTGTGATCCAGATTGAGTGTGTGAGTGAGTGAGTGTGAACCGGATTGAGAGTGAGTGTGATCCGGATTGAGTGAGTGAGTGAGTGTGATCTGGATTGAGTGTGTGAGTGAGTGTGATCTGGATTGAGCATGTGAGTGAGTGAGTGTGATCTGGATTGAGCGTGCGAGTGAGTGAGTGAGTGTGATCCGGATTGAGGGTGTGAGTGAGTGTGATCCGGATTGAGTGTGTGAGTGAGTGAGTGTGATCCGGATTGAGTGAGTGAGTTTGATTGAGATTGAGTGTGTGAGTGAGTGTGATCTGGATTGGGTGTGTGAGTGAGTGAGTGAGTGTGATCCGGATTGAGTGTGTGAGTGAGTGTGATCGGGACTGAGTGTGTGAGTGAGTGTGATCGGGACTGAGTGTGTGAATGAGTGAGTGAGTGTGATCCAGATTGAGTGTTTGAGTGAGTGAGATCTGGATTGAGTGTGTGAGTGAGTGAGTGAGTGTGATCCGGATTGAGTGTGTGAGTGTGATCGGGATTGAGTGAGTGAGTGAGTGTGATCCGAATTGAGTGAGTGCGATCTGGATTGAGTGTGTGAGTGAGTGTGATCGGGATTGAGGGTGTGAATGAGTGAGTGAGTGTGATCCGGATTGAGTGAGTGAGTGTGAGCTGGATTGAGCATGTGTGTGAGTGAGTGAGTGTGATCCAAATTGAGTGTGCGAGTGAGTGAGCGTGATCCGGATCCAGATTGAGTGTGTGAGTGAGTGTGATCGGGATTGAGGGTGTGAATGAGTGAGTGAGTGTGATCCGGATTGAGTGTTTGAGTGAGTGTGATCCGAATTGAGTGAGTGCGATCCGGATTGAGTGTGTGAGTGAGTGTGATCGGGATTGAGTGAGTGAGTGTGAGCTGGATTGAGCATGTGTGTGAGTGAGTGAGTGTGATCCGGATTGAGTGTGCGAGTGAGTGAGTGTGATCCGGATCCAGATTGAGTGTGTGAGTGAGTGAGTGAGTGTGATCCGGATTGAGTGTGTGAGTTAGTGAGCGTGATCCGGATTGAGTGTGTGAGTGTGATCTGGATTGAGTGAGTGAGTGCGTGTGTGAATGAGTGAGTGAGCGCGATCCGGATTGAGTGTGTGAGTGAGTGTGATCGGGACTGATTGTGTGAATGAGTGAGTGAGTGTGATCCAGATCGAGTGTTTGAGTGAGTGTGATCTGGATTGAGGGTGTGAGTGTGATCCGGATTGAGTGAGTGAGTGAGTGTGATCCAGATTGAGTGAGTGAGTTTGATTGGGATTGTGTATGTGAGTGATGAGTGAGTGTGATCCAGATTGAGCGTGTGAGTGAGTGAGTGTGAACCGGATTGAGAGTGAGTGTGATCCGGATTGAGTGAGTGAGTGAGTGTGATCTGGATTGAGTGTGTGAGTGAGTGTGATCTGGATTGAGCATGTGAGTGAGTGAGTGTGATCTGGATTGAGCGTGCGAGTGAGTGAGTGAGTGTGATCCGGATTGAGGGTGTGAGTGAGTGTGATCCGGATTGAGTGTGTGTGTGAGTGAGTGTGATCCGGATTGAGTGAGTGAGTTTGATTGAGATTGAGTGTGTGAGTGAGTGAGTGAGTGTGATCTGGATTGGGTGTGTGAGTGAGTGTGATCCGAATTGAGTGTGTGAGTGAGTGAGTGAGTGTGATCCGGATTGAGCGAGTGAGTTTGATTGGGATTGAGTGTGTGAGTGAGTCAGTGAGTGTGATCCAAATTGAGTGTTTGAGTGAGTGTGATCCGGATTGAGCGTGAGAGTGAGTGTGATCCGGATTGAGTGAGTGAGTTTGATTGGGAGTGAGTGTGTGAGTGAGTGAGTGAGTGAGTGTGATCCGGATTGAGCGTCTGAGTGAGTGAGTGAGTGTGATCCGGATTGAGTGTGTGAGTTAGTGAGAGTGATCCGGATTGAGTATGTGAGTGAGTGAGTGTGATCGGGACTGAGTGAGTGAGTGCGTGTGTGAATGAGTGATTGAGTGCGATCCGGATTGAGTGTGTGAGTGAGTGTGATCGGGACTGAGTGTGTGAGTGAGTGTGATCGGGACTGAGTGTGTGAATGAGTGAGTGAGTGTGATCCAGATTGAGTGTTTGAGTGAGTGAGTGAGTGCGATCCGGATTGAGTGAGTGAGTGTGATTGGGATTGAGTGTGTGAATGAGTGAGTGTGATCCAGATTGAGTGTGTGAGTGAGTGTGATCCGGATTGAGTGTTTGAGTGAGTGATTGTGATCCGGATTGAGCGTCTGAGTGAGTGTGATCCGGATTGAGCATGTGAATGAGTGAGTGAGTGTGACCCGGATTGAGTGAGTGAGAGAGTGTAATCAGGATTGAGTGTGTGAATGAGTGAGTGAGTGTGATCCGGATTGAGTGAGTGAGTGGGTGGGTGAGTGAGTGAGAGACAGAGAGTGATCGGGATTGAGTGTGTGAATGAGTGCGTGAGTGTGATCCGGATTGAGTGTGTGAGTGTGAGCTGGATTGAGCATGTGAGTGAGTGAGTGAGTGTGATCCGGATTGAGTGAGTGAGTTTGATTGGGATTGAGTGTGTGAGTGAGTGAGTGAGTGTGATCCAAATTGAGTGTGTGAGTGAGTGAGTGTGATCCGGATTGAGTGTGTGAGTGTGAGCTGGATTGAGCATGTGAGTGAGTGAGTGAGTGTGATCCGGATTGAGTGTGCGAGTGAGTGAGTGTGATCCGGATCCAGATTGAGTGTGTGAGTGAGTGAGTGAGTGTGATCCGGATTGAATGTGTGAGTTAGTGAGAGTGATCCGGATTGAGTGTGTGAGTGAGTGAGTGAGTGTGATCCGGATTGAGTGTGTGAGTTAGTGAGAGTGATCCGGATTGAGTGTGTGAGTGAGTGTGATCGGGACTGATTGTGTGAATGAGTGAGTGAGTATGATCCAGATCGAGTGTTTGAGTGAGTATGATCTGGATTGAGTGTGTGAGTGTGATCCGGATTGAGTGAGTGAGTGAGTGTGATCCAGATTGAGTGAGTGAGTTTGATTGGGATTGTGTATGTGAGTGATGAGTGAGTGTGATCCAGATTGAGTGTGTGAGTGAGTGAGTGTGAACCGGATTGAGAGTGAGTGTGATCCGAATTGAGTGAGTGAGTGAGTGAGATCTGGATTGAGTGTGTGAGTGAGTGTGATCTGGATTGAGCATGTGAGTGAGTGAGTGTGATCTGGATTGAGCGTGCGAGTGAGTGAGTGAGTGTGATCCAGATTGAGGGTGTGAGTGAGTGTGATCCGTTTTGAGTGTGTGTGAGTGAGTGTGATCCGGATTGAGTGAGTGAGTTTGATTGAGATTGAGTGTGTGAGTGAGTGTGATCTGGATTGGGTGTGTGAGTGAGTGTGATCCGGATTGAGGGTGTGAGTGAGTGAGTGAGTGTGATCCGGATTGAGCGAGTAAGTTTGATTGGGATTGAGTGTGTGAGTCAGTCAGTGAGTGTGATCCAATTTGAGTGTTTGAGTGAGTGTGATCCGGATTGAGCGTGAGAGTGAGTGTGATCCGGATTGAGTGAGTGAGCTTGATTGGGAGTGAGTGTGTGAGTGAGTGAGTGAGTGAGTGAGTGAGTGTGATCCGGATTGAGTGTTTCAGTGAGTGTGATCCGGATTGAGCGTGAGAGTGAGTGTGATCCGGATTGAGTGAGTGAGTTTGATTGGGAGTGAGTGTGTGAGTGAGTGAGTGAGTGTGATCCGGATTGAGCGTCTGAGTGAGTGAGTGAATGTGATCCGGATTGTGTGTGAGTTAGAGAGAGTGATCCGGATTGAGTATGTGAGTGAGTGAGTGTGATCGGGACTGAGTGAGTGAGTGCGTGTGTGAATGAGTGATTGAGTGCGATCCGGATTGAGTGTGTGAGTGAGTGTGATCGGGACTGAGTGTGTTTTGAGTGTGATCAGGACTGAGTGTGTGAATGAGTGAGTGAGTGTGATCCAGATTGAGTGTTTGAGTGAGTGAGATCTGGTTTGAGTGTGTGAGTGAGTGAGTGAGTGTGATCCGGATTGATTGAGTGAGTGAGTGTGATCCGGATTGAGTGTGTGAGTGAGTGTGATCCGGATTGAGTGAGTGAGTTTGATTGGGATTGAGTGTGTGAGTTAGTGAGAGTGATCCGGATTGAGTGTGTGAGTGAGTGTGATCGGGACTGATTGTGTGAATGAGTGAGTGAGTATGATCCAGATCGAGTGTTTGAGTGAGTATGATCTGGATTGAGTGTGTGAGTGTGATCCGGATTGAGTGAGTGAGTGAGTGTGATCCAGATTGAGTGAGTGAGTTTGATTGGGATTGTGTATGTGAGTGATGAGTGAGTGTGATCCAGATTGAGTGTGTGAGTGAGTGAGTGTGAACCGGATTGAGAGTGAGTGTGATCCGGATTGAGTGAGTGAGTGAGTGAGATCTGGATTGAGTGTGTGAGTGAGTGTGATCTGGATTGAGCATGTGAGTGAGTGAGTGTGATCTGGATTGAGCGTGCGAGTGAGTGAGTGAGTGTGATCCAGATTGAGGGTGTGAGTGAGTGTGATCCGTTTTGAGTGTGTGAGTGAGTGAGTGTGATCCGGATTGAGTGAGTGAGTTTGATTGAGATTGAGTGTGTGAGTGAGTGTGATCTGGATTGGGTGTGTGAGTGAGTGTGATCCGGATTGAGGGTGTGAGTGAGTGAGTGAGTGTGATCCGGATTGAGCGAGTAAGTTTGATTGGGATTGAGTGTGTGAGTCAGTCAGTGAGTGTGATCCAATTTGAGTGTTTGAGTGAGTGTGATCCGGATTGAGCGTGAGAGTGAGTGTGATCCGGATTGAGTGAGTGAGCTTGATTGGGAGTGAGTGTGTGAGTGAGTGAGTGAGTGAGTGAGTGTGATCCGGATTGAGTGTTTCAGTGAGTGTGATCCGGATTGAGCGTGAGAGTGAGTGTGATCCGGATTGAGTGAGTGAGTTTGATTGGGAGTGAGTGTGTGAGTGAGTGAGTGAGTGTGATCCGGATTGAGCGTCTGAGTGAGTGAGTGAATGTGATCCGGATTGTGTGTGAGTTAGAGAGAGTGATCCGGATTGAGTATGTGAGTGAGTGAGTGTGATCGGGACTGAGTGAGTGAGTGCGTGTGTGAATGAGTGATTGAGTGCGATCCGGATTGAGTGTGTGAGTGAGTGTGATCGGGACTGAGTGTGTTTTGAGTGTGATCAGGACTGAGTGTGTGAATGAGTGAGTGAGTGTGATCCAGATTGAGTGTTTGAGTGAGTGAGATCTGGTTTGAGTGTGTGAGTGAGTGAGTGAGTGTGATCCGGATTGATTGAGTGAGTGAGTGTGATCCGGATTGAGTGTGTGAGTGAGTGTGATCCGGATTGAGTGAGTGAGTTTGATTGGGATTGAGTGTGTGAGTGAGTGAGTGTGATCCGGATTGAGTGTGTGAGTGAGTGAGTGAGTGTGAACTGGATTGAGTGTGAGTGTGATCCGGATTGAGTGAGTGAGTGTGATCCGGATTGAGTGTTTGAGTGAGTGAGTGAGTGCGATCTGGATTGAGTGAGTGAGTGAGTGCGATCCGGATTGAGTGTGTGAGTGAGTGTGATTGGGATTGAGGGTGTGAATGAGTGAGTGAGTGTGATCCGGATTGAGTGAGTGAGTGGGTGGGTGAGTGAGTGACAGAGAGAGAGAGATCGGGATTGAGTGTGTGAATGAGTGTGTGAGTGTGATCCAGATTGAGTGTGCGAGTGTGAGCTGGATTGAGCATGTGAGTGAGTGAGTGAGTGTGATCCGGATTGAGCGTGTGAGTGAGTGAGTGTGATCCGGATTGAGTGAGTGAGTGTGATCCGGATTGAGCGTGTGAGTGAGTGAGTGTGATCCGGATTGAGCATGTGAGTGAGTGAGTGAGTGTGATCCGGATTGAGTGAGTGAGTTTGATTTGGATTGAGTATGTGAGTGAGTGAGTGAGTGTGATCCAAATTGAGTGTTTGAGTGAATGTGATCCGGATTGAACGTGTGAGTGAGTGTGATCCTGATTGAGTGAGTGAGTTTGATTGGGAGTGAGTGTGTGAGTGAGTGAGTGAGTGTGATCCGGATTGAGCGTGTCAGTGAGTGAATGTGATCTGGATTGAGCGTGTGAGTGAGTGAGTGAGTGTGATCCGGATTGAGTGAGTGAATGAGTGAGTGAGTGTGATCCGGATTGTGCGTGTGAGTGAGTGAGTGATCTGGATTGAGGGTGTGAGTGAGTGAGTGAGTGTGATCTGGAATGAGCGTGTGAGTGAGTGAGCGAGTGTGATCCGGATTGAGTGAGTGAATGAGTGAGTGAGTGTGATCTGGATTGAGCGTGTCAAAGAGTGAGTGAGTGTGATCCGGATTGAGTGTGTGAGTTAGTGAGAGTGATCCGGATTGAGTGTGTGAGTGAGTGAGTGTGGTCCGGATTGAGTGTGTGAGTTCGTGAGAGTGATCCGGATTAAGTGTGTGAGTGAGTGTGATCCAGATTGAGTGTGTGAGTGAGTGTGATCGGGACTGAGTGTGTGAATGAGTGAGTGAGTGTGGTCCGGATTGAGTGTGTGAGTTAGTGAGTGTGATCCGGATTGAGTGTGTGAGTGAGTGTGATCTGGATTGAGTGTGTGAGTGAGTGTGATCGGGACTGAGTGTGTGAATGAGTGAGTGCGTGTGATCCGGATTGAGTGAGTGAGTGAGTGCGATCCGGATTGAGTGTGTGAGTGAGTGTGATCCGGATTGAATGAGTGAGTTTGATTGGGATTGAGTGTGTGAGTGATTGTGATCCAGATTGAGTGAGTGAGTGAGTGATTGAGTGTGAACCGGATTGAGTGTGAGTGTGATCCGGATTGAGTGAGTGAGTGAGTGTGATCCGGATTGAGGGTGTGAGTGAGTGTGATCCGGATTGAGTGTGTGAGTAAGTGAGTGTGATCCGGATTGAGTGGGTGAGTTTGATTGAGATTAGGTGTGTGTGAGTGTGTGAATGTGATCTGAATTGGGTGTGTGAGTGAGTGTGATCCGGATTGAGCGTGTGAGTGAGTGAGTGTGATCCGGATTGGGTGTGTGAGTGAGTGTGATCCGGATTGAGCATGTGAGTGAGTGAGTGAGTGAGTGTGATCCGGATTGAGCGTGTGAGTGAGTGAGTGAGTGTGATCTGGATTGAGTGTGTGAATGAGTGTGATCCAGATTGAGTGAGTGAGTGAGTGAGTGAGTGAGTGTGAACCGGATTGAGTGTGAGTGTGATCCGGATTGAGTGAGTGAGTGAGTGTGATCCGGATTGAGGGTGTGAGTGAGTGTGATCCAGATTGAGCATGTGAGTGAGTGAGTGTGATCTGGATTGGGCGTGTGAGTGAGTGAGTGAGTGAGTGAGTGAGTGAGTGAGTGTGATCCGGATTGAGGGTGTGAGTGAGTGTGATCCGGATTGAGTGTGTGAGTGAGTGAGTTGGTGAGTGAGTTTGATTGAGATTGAGTGTGTGAGTGAGTGAGTGAGTGAGTGTGATCTGGATTGGGTGTGTGAGTGAGTGTGATCCGGATTGAGCGTGTGAGTGAGTGAGTGAGTGAGTGAGTGAGTGTGATCCGGCTTGAGTGTGTGAGTGAGTGTGATCCGGATTGAGCAAGTGTGATCCGGATTGAGTGAGTGAGTGAGTGTGATCTGGATTGAGTGAGTGAGTGTGATCCGTGTTGAGCGTGTGAGTGAGTGAGTGTGATCTGGATTGAGTGAGTGAGTGAGTGTGATCCGGATTGAGTGTTTGAGTGAGCGAGTGAGTGTGCTCCAGATTGAGTGAGTGAGTGAGTGCGATCCGGATTGAGTGAGTGAGTGAGTGTGATCCGGATTGAGTGAGTGAATTTGATTGGGATTGAGTGTGTGAGTGAGTGAGTGAGTGAGTGAGTGTGAACCGGATTGGGTGTGTGAGTGAGTGTGATCCTGATTGAGCGTGTGAGTGAGTGTCATCCGGATTGAGTGTGTGAGTGAGTGTGATCCGGATTGAGCAAGTGTGATCCGGATTGAGTGAGTGAGTGAGTGTGATCCGGATTGAGTGAGTGAGTGTGATCCGTGTTGAGCGTGTGAGTGAGTGAGTGTGATCTGGATTGAGTGAGTGAGTGAGTGTGATCCGGATTGAGTGTTTGAGTGAGCGAGTGAGTGTGCTCCGGATTGAGTGAGTGAGTGAGTGCGATCCGGATTGAGTGAGTGAGTGAGTGTGATCCGGATTGAGTGAGTGAATTTGATTGGGATTGATTGTGTGAGTGAGTGTGATCCGGATTGGGTGTGTGAGTGAGTGTGATCCGGATTGAGCGTGTGAGTGAGTGAGTGAGTGAGTGAGTGAGTGTGATCCGGATTGAGTGTGTGAGTGAGTGTGATCCGGATTGAGCAAGTGTGATCCGGATTGGGTGTGTGAGTGAGTGTGATCCGGATTGAGTGAGTGAGTGTGATCCGTGTTGAGCGTGTGAGTGAGTGAGTGTGATCTGGATTGAGTGAGTGAGTGAGTGTGATCCGGATTGAGTGTTTGAGTGAGCGAGTGAGTGTGCTCCGGATTGAGTGAGTGAGTGAGTGCGATCCGGATTGAGTGAGTGAGTGAGTGTGATCCGGATTGAGTGAGTGAATTTGATTGGGATTGAGTGTGTGAGTGAGTGAGTGAGTGAGTGAGTGAGTGAGTGTGATCCGGATTGGGTGTGTGAGTGAGTGTGATCCGGATTGAGCGTGTGAGTGAGTGTGATCCGGATTGAGTGTGTGAGTGAGTGTGATCCGGATTGAGCAAGTGTGATCCGGATTGAGTGAGTGTGATCCGGATTGAGTGAGTGAGTGTGATCCGTGTTGAGCGTGTGAGTGAGTGAGTGTGATCTGGATTGAGTGAGTGAGTGAGTGTGATCCGGATTGAGTGTTTGAGTGAGCGAGTGAGTGTGCTCCGGATTGAGTGAGTGAGTGAGTGCGATCCGGATTGAGTGAGTGAGTGAGTGTGATCCGGATTGAGTGAGTGAATTTGATTGGGATTGATTGTGTGAGTGAGTGTGATCCGGATTGGGTGTGTGAGTGAGTGTGATCCGGATTGAGCGTGTGAGTGAGTGAGTGAGTGAGTGAGTGAGTGTGATCCGGATTGAGTGTGTGAGTGAGTGTGATCCGGATTGAGCAAGTGTGATCCGGATTGAGTGAGTGAGTGAGTGTGATCCGGATTGAGTGAGTGAGTGTGATCCGTGTTGAGCGTGTGAGTGAGTGAGTGTGATCTGGATTGAGTGAGTGAGTGAGTGTGATCCGGATTGAGTGTTTGAGTGAGCGAGTGAGTGTGCTCCGGATTGAGTGAGTGAGTGAGTGCGATCCGGATTGAGTGAGTGAGTGAGTGTGATCCGGATTGAGTGAGTGAATTTGATTGGGATTGAGTGTGTGAGTGAGTGAGTGAGTGTGATCCGGATTGGGTGTGTGAGTGAGTGTGATCCGGATTGAGTGTGTGAGTGAGTGTGATCCGGATTGAGCAAGTGTGATCCGGATTGAGTGAGTGAGTGAGTGTGATCCGGATTGAGTGAGTGAGTGTGATCCGTGTTGAGCGTGTGAGTGAGTGAGTGTGATCTGGATTGAGTGAGTGAGTGAGTGTGATCCGGATTGAGTGAGTGAGTGAGTGTGATCCGGATTGAGTGAGTGAATTTGATTGGGATTGTGTGAGTGAGTGTGATCCGGATTGGGTGTGTGAGTGAGTGTGATCCGGATTGAGTGAGTGAGTTTGATTGGGATTGAGTGTGTGAGTGAGTGAGTGTGATCCGGATTGAGTGTGTGAGTGAGTGTGAACCGGATTGAGTGTGAGTGTGATCCGGATTGAGTGAGTGAGTGTGATCCGGATTGAGCGTGTGAGTGAGTGAGTGTGATCCGGTTTGAGTGAGTGCGATCCGGATTGAGTGTGTGAGTGAGTGTGATCAGGATTGAGGGCGTGAATGAGTGAGTGAGTGTGAGCCGGATTGAGTGAGTGAGTGTGAACCCGATTGAGTTTGAGTGTGATCCGGTTTAAGTGAGTGAGTGAGTGAGTGAGATCCGGATTGAGTGTGTGCGATCCGGATTGAGTGTGTGAGTGAGTGTGATCGGGATTGAGGGTGTGAATGAGTGAGTGAGTGTGATCCGGATTGAGTGAGTGTAATCAGGATTGAGTGTGTGAATGAGTGAGTGAGTGTGATCCGGATTGAGTGAGTGAGTTTGATTGGGACTGAGTGTGTGAGTGAGTGAGTGAGTGTGATCCAAATTGAGTGTGTGAGTGAGTGTGATCCGGATTGAGTGTGTGAGTGCGTGTGATCTGGATTGAGCGTGTGAATGAGTGAGTGAGTGTGATCTGGATTGAGTGTGATTGAGTGAATGTGATCTGGATTGATTGATTGAGTGAGTGTGAGTGTGATCGGGATTGAGTGTGTGAATGAGTGAGTGAGTGTGATCCAGATTGAGCGTCTGAGTGAGTGAGTGAGTGTGATCTGGATTGAGTGTGTGAGTTTGATTGGGATTGAGCGTGTGAGTTTGATTGCGATTGAGTGTGTGAGTGAGTGAGTGTGATCCGGATTGAGTGTGAGAATGAGTGAGTGAGTGTGATCCGGATTGAGTGTGTGAATGACTGAGTGAGTGCGATCCGGATTGAGTGAGTGAATGATTGAGTGAGTGCGATCCGGATTGAGTGAGTGAGTGAGAGAGATCAGGATTGAGTGTGTGAATGAGTGAGTGAGTGTGATCCGGATTGAGTGTGTGTGAGATCCGGATTGAGTGTGAGTGTGAGCCGGATTGAGTGAGTGAGTGTGATCCGGATTGAGTGTGTGTGAGTGTGAGCCGGATTGAGTGTGTGAGTGAGTGTGAACCGGATTGAGTGTGAGTGTGATCCGGATTGAGTGAGTGAGTGTGATCCGGATTGAGCGTGTGAGTGAGTGAGTGTGATCCGGATTGAGTGTTTGAGTGAGTGAGTGAGTGTGATCCGGATTGAGTGAGTGAGTGAGTGCGATCCGGATTGAGTGAGTGAGTGAGTGTGATCCGGATTGAGTGTGTGAGTGAGTGAGTGAGTGAGTGAGTGAGTGAGTGTGAACCGGATTGAGTGTGTGAGTGAGTGTGATCCGGATTGAGTGAGTGAGTGAGTGTGATCCGGATTGAGTGTGTGAGTGAGTGAGTGAGTGAGTGTGAACCGGATTGAGTGTGTGAGTGAGTGTGATCCGGATTGAGTGTTTGAGTGAGTGAGTGAGTGCGATCTGGATTGAGTGAGTGAGTGAGTGAGTGTGATCCGGATTGAGTGTGTGAGTGAGTGTGATCCGGATTGAATGTGTGAGTAAGTGAGTGTGATCCGGATTGAGTGAGTGAGTTTGATTGAGATTAGGTGTGTGTGAGTGTGTGAATGTGATCTGAATTGGGTGTGTGAGTGAGTGTGATCCGGATTGAGCGTGTGAGTGAGTGAGTGTGATCCGGATTGGGTGTGTGAGTGAGTGTGATCCGGATTGAGCATGTGAGTGAGTGAGTGAGTGTGATCCGGATTGAGTGTGTGAGTGAGTGAGTGAGTGTGATCTGGATTGAGTGTGTGAATGAGTGTGATCCAGATTGAGTGAGTGAGTGAGTGAGTGAGTGTGAACCGGATTGAGTGTGAGTGTGATCCGGATTGAGTGAGTGAGTGAGTGTGATCCGGATTGAGTGTGTGAGTGAGTGTGATCCAGATTGAGCATGTGAGTGAGTGAGTGTGATCTGGATTGGGCGTGTGAGTGAGTGAGTGAGTGAGTGAGTGAGTGAGTGAGTGAGTGAGTGAGTGAGTGAGTGTGTGAGTGAGTGAGTGAGTGAGTGAGTGTGATCCGGATTGAGGGTGTGAGTGAGTGTGATCCGGACTGAGTGTGTGAGTGAGTGAGTTGGTGAGTGAGTTTGATTGAGATTGAGTGTGTGAGTGAGTGAGTGAGTGAGTGTGATCCGGATTGGGTGTGTGAGTGAGTGTGATCCGGATTGAGCGTGTGAGTGAGTGAGTGAGTGAGTGTGATCCGGATTGAGTGTGTGAGTGAGTGTGATCCGGATTGAGCAAGTGTGATGCGGATTGAGTGAGTGAGTGAGTGTGATCCGGATTGAGTGAGTGAGTGTGATCCGTGTTGAGCGTGTGAGTGAGTGAGTGTGATCTGGATTGAGTGAGTGAGTGAGTGTGATCCGGATTGAGTGTTTGAGTGAGCGAGTGAGTGTGCTCCGGATTGAGTGAGTGAGTGAGTGCGATCCGGATTGAGTGAGTGAGTGAGTGTGATCCAGATTGAGTGAGTGAATTTGATTGGGATTGAGTGTGTGAGTGAGTGAGTGAGTGTGATCCGGATTGGGTGTGTGAGTGAGTGTGATCCGGATTGAGCGTGTGAGTGAGTGTGATCCGGATTGAGTGTGTGAGTGAGTGTGATCCGGATTGAGCAAGTGTGATCCGGATTGAGTGAGTGAGTGAGTGTGATCCGGATTGAGTGAGTGAGTGTGATCCGTGTTGAGCGTGTGAGTGAGTGAGTGTGATCTGGATTGAGTGAGTGAGTGAGTGTGATCCGGATTGAGTGAGTGAGTGAGTGTGATCCGGATTGAGTGAGTGAATTTGATTGGGATTGTGTGAGTGAGTGTGATCCGGATTGGGTGTGTGAGTGAGTGTGATCCGGATTGAGTGAGTGAGTTTGATTGGGATTGAGTGTGTGAGTGAGTGAGTGTGATCCGGATTGAGTGTGTGAGTGAGTGTGAACCGGATTGAGTGTGAGTGTGATCCGGATTGAGTGAGTGAGTGTGATCCGGATTGAGCGTGTGAGTGAGTGAGTGTGATCCGGTTTGAGTGAGTGCGATCCGGATTGAGTGTGTGAGTGAGTGTGATCAGGATTGAGGGCGTGAATGAGTGAGTGAGTGTGAGCCGGATTGAGTGAGTGAGTGTGAACCCGATTGAGTTTGAGTGTGATCCGGTTTAAGTGAGTGAGTGAGTGAGTGAGATCCGGATTGAGTGTGTGCGATCCGGATTGAGTGTGTGAGTGAGTGTGATCGGGATTGAGGGTGTGAATGAGTGAGTGAGTGTGATCCGGATTGAGTGAGTGTAATCAGGATTGAGTGTGTGAATGAGTGAGTGAGTGTGATCCGGATTGAGTGAGTGAGTTTGATTGGGACTGAGTGTGTGAGTGAGTGAGTGAGTGTGATCCAAATTGAGTGTGTGAGTGAGTGTGATCCGGATTGAGTGAGTGAGTGAGTGTGATCCGGATTGAGTGAGTGAATTTGATTGGGATTGAGTGTGTGAGTGAGTGAGTGAGTGAGTGAGTGAGTGAGTGAGTGAGTGTGATCCGGATTGGGTGTGTGAGTGAGTGTGATCCGGATTGAGCGTGTGAGTGAGTGTGATCCGGATTGAGTGTGTGAGTGAGTGTGATCCGGATTGAGCAAGTGTGATCCGGATTGAGTGAGTGAGTGAGTGTGATCCGGATTGAGTGAGTGAGTGTGATCCGTGTTGAGCGTGTGAGTGAGTGAGTGTGATCTGGATTGAGTGAGTGAGTGAGTGTGATCCGGATTGAGTGAGTGAGTGAGTGTGATCCGGATTGAGTGAGTGAATTTGATTGGGATTGTGTGAGTGAGTGTGATCCGGATTGGGTGTGTGAGTGAGTGTGATCCGGATTGAGTGAGTGAGTTTGATTGGGATTGAGTGTGTGAGTGAGTGAGTGTGATCCGGATTGAGTGTGTGAGTGAGTGTGAACCGGATTGAGTGTGAGTGTGATCCGGATTGAGTGAGTGAGTGTGATCCGGATTGAGCGTGTGAGTGAGTGAGTGTGATCCGGTTTGAGTGAGTGCGATCCGGATTGAGTGTGTGAGTGAGTGTGATCAGGATTGAGGGCGTGAATGAGTGAGTGAGTGTGAGCCGGATTGAGTGAGTGAGTGTGAACCCGATTGAGTTTGAGTGTGATCCGGTTTAAGTGAGTGAGTGAGTGAGTGAGATCCGGATTGAGTGTGTGCGATCCGGATTGAGTGTGTGAGTGAGTGTGATCGGGATTGAGGGTGTGAATGAGTGAGTGAGTGTGATCCGGATTGAGTGAGTGTAATCAGGATTGAGTGTGTGAATGAGTGAGTGAGTGTGATCCGGATTGAGTGAGTGAGTTTGATTGGGACTGAGTGTGTGAGTGAGTGAGTGAGTGTGATCCAAATTGAGTGTGTGAGTGAGTGTGATCCGGATTGAGTGTGTGAGTGCGTGTGATCTGGATTGAGCGTGTGAATGAGTGAGTGAGTGTGATCTGGATTGAGTGTGATTGAGTGAATGTGATCTGGATTGATTGATTGAGTGAGTGTGAGTGTGATCGGGATTGAGTGTGTGAATGAGTGAGTGAGTGTGATCCAGATTGAGCGTCTGAGTGAGTGAGTGAGTGTGATCTGGATTGAGTGTGTGAGTTTGATTGGGATTGAGCGTGTGAGTTTGATTGCGATTGAGTGTGTGAGTGAGTGAGTGTGATCCGGATTGAGTGTGAGAATGAGTGAGTGAGTGTGATCCGGATTGAGCGTGTGAGTGAGTGAGTGAGTGAGTGAGTGTGATCCGGATTGAGTGTGTGAGTGAGTGTGATCCGGATTGAGCAAGTGTGATCCGGATTGAGTGAGTGAGTGAGTGTGATCCGGATTGAGTGAGTGAGTGTGATCCGTGTTGAGCGTGTGAGTGAGTGAGTGTGATCTGGATTGAGTGAGTGAGTGAGTGTGATCCGGATTGAGTGTTTGAGTGAGCGAGTGAGTGTGCTCCGGATTGAGTGAGTGAGTGAGTGCGATCCGGATTGAGTGAGTGAGTGAGTGTGATCCGGATTGAGTGAGTGAATTTGATTGGGATTGAGTGTGTGAGTGAGTGAGTGAGTGAGTGAGTGTGATCCGGATTGGGTGTGTGAGTGAGTGTGATCCGGATTGAGCGTGTGAGTGAGTGTGATCCGGATTGAGTGTGTGAGTGAGTGTGATCCGGATTGAGCAAGTGTGATCCGGATTGAGTGAGTGAGTGAGTGTGATCCGGATTGAGTGAGTGAGTGTGATCCGTGTTGAGCGTGTGAGTGAGTGAGTGTGATCTGGATTGAGTGAGTGAGTGAGTGTGATCCGGATTGAGTGAGTGAGTGAGTGTGATCCGGATTGAGTGAGTGAATTTGATTGGGATTGTGTGAGTGAGTGTGATCCGGATTGGGTGTGTGAGTGAGTGTGATCCGGATTGAGTGAGTGAGTTTGATTGGGATTGAGTGTGTGAGTGAGTGAGTGTGATCCGGATTGAGTGTGTGAGTGAGTGTGAACCGGATTGAGTGTGAGTGTGATCCGGATTGAGTGAGTGAGTGTGATCCGGATTGAGCGTGTGAGTGAGTGAGTGTGATCCGGTTTGAGTGAGTGCGATCCGGATTGAGTGTGTGAGTGAGTGTGATCAGGATTGAGGGCGTGAATGAGTGAGTGAGTGTGAGCCGGATTGAGTGAGTGAGTGTGAACCCGATTGAGTTTGAGTGTGATCCGGTTTAAGTGAGTGAGTGAGTGAGTGAGATCCGGATTGAGTGTGTGCGATCCGGATTGAGTGTGTGAGTGAGTGTGATCGGGATTGAGGGTGTGAATGAGTGAGTGAGTGTGATCCGGATTGAGTGAGTGTAATCAGGATTGAGTGTGTGAATGAGTGAGTGAGTGTGATCCGGATTGAGTGAGTGAGTTTGATTGGGACTGAGTGTGTGAGTGAGTGAGTGAGTGTGATCCAAATTGAGTGTGTGAGTGAGTGTGATCCGGATTGAGTGTGTGAGTGCGTGTGATCTGGATTGAGCGTGTGAATGAGTGAGTGAGTGTGATCTGGATTGAGTGTGATTGAGTGAATGTGATCTGGATTGATTGATTGAGTGAGTGTGAGTGTGATCGGGATTGAGTGTGTGAATGAGTGAGTGAGTGTGATCCAGATTGAGCGTCTGAGTGAGTGAGTGAGTGTGATCTGGATTGAGTGTGTGAGTTTGATTGGGATTGAGCGTGTGAGTTTGATTGCGATTGAGTGTGTGAGTGAGTGAGTGTGATCCGGATTGAGTGTGAGAATGAGTGAGTGAGTGTGATCCGGATTGAGTGTGTGAATGACTGAGTGAGTGCGATCCGGATTGAGTGAGTGAATGATTGAGTGAGTGCGATCCGGATTGAGTGAGTGAGTGAGAGAGATCAGGATTGAGTGTGTGAATGAGTGAGTGAGTGTGATCCGGATTGAGTGTGTGTGAGATCCGGATTGAGTGTGAGTGTGAGCCGGATTGAGTGAGTGAGTGTGATCCGGATTGAGTGTGTGTGAGTGTGAGCCGGATTGAGTGTGTGAGTGAGTGTGAACCGGATTGAGTGTGAGTGTGATCCGGATTGAGTGAGTGAGTGTGATCCGGATTGAGCGTGTGAGTGAGTGAGTGTGATCCGGATTGAGTGTTTGAGTGAGTGAGTGAGTGTGATCCGGATTGAGTGAGTGAGTGAGTGCGATCCGGATTGAGTGAGTGAGTGAGTGTGATCCGGATTGAGTGTGTGAGTGAGTGAGTGAGTGAGTGAGTGAGTGAGTGTGAACCGGATTGAGTGTGTGAGTGAGTGTGATCCGGATTGAGTGAGTGAGTGAGTGTGATCCGGATTGAGTGTGTGAGTGAGTGAGTGAGTGAGTGTGAACCGGATTGAGTGTGTGAGTGAGTGTGATCCGGATTGAGTGTTTGAGTGAGTGAGTGAGTGAGTGCGATCTGGATTGAGTGAGTGAGTGAGTGAGTGTGATCCGGATTGAGTGTGTGAGTGAGTGTGATCCGGATTGAATGTGTGAGTAAGTGAGTGTGATCCGGATTGAGTGAGTGAGTTTGATTGAGATTAGGTGTGTGTGAGTGTGTGAATGTGATCTGAATTGGGTGTGTGAGTGAGTGTGATCCGGATTGAGCGTGTGAGTGAGTGAGTGTGATCCGGATTGGGTGTGTGAGTGAGTGTGATCCGGATTGAGCATGTGAGTGAGTGAGTGAGTGTGATCCGGATTGAGTGTGTGAGTGAGTGAGTGAGTGTGATCTGGATTGAGTGTGTGAATGAGTGTGATCCAGATTGAGTGAGTGAGTGAGTGAGTGAGTGTGAACCGGATTGAGTGTGAGTGTGATCCGGATTGAGTGAGTGAGTGAGTGTGATCCGGATTGAGTGTGTGAGTGAGTGTGATCCAGATTGAGCATGTGAGTGAGTGAGTGTGATCTGGATTGGGCGTGTGAGTGAGTGAGTGAGTGAGTGAGTGAGTGAGTGAGTGAGTGAGTGAGTGTGTGAGTGAGTGAGTGAGTGAGTGAGTGTGATCCGGATTGAGGGTGTGAGTGAGTGTGATCCGGACTGAGTGTGTGAGTGAGTGAGTTGGTGAGTGAGTTTGATTGAGATTGAGTGTGTGAGTGAGTGAGTGAGTGAGTGTGATCCGGATTGGGTGTGTGAGTGAGTGTGATCCGGATTGAGCGTGTGAGTGAGTGAGTGAGTGAGTGAGTGTGATCCGGATTGAGTGTGTGAGTGAGTGTGATCCGGATTGAGCAAGTGTGATGCGGATTGAGTGAGTGAGTGAGTGTGATCCGGATTGAGTGAGTGAGTGTGATCCGTGTTGAGCGTGTGAGTGAGTGAGTGTGATCTGGATTGAGTGAGTGAGTGAGTGTGATCCGGATTGAGTGTTTGAGTGAGCGAGTGAGTGTGCTCCGGATTGAGTGAGTGAGTGAGTGCGATCCGGATTGAGTGAGTGAGTGAGTGTGATCCAGATTGAGTGAGTGAATTTGATTGGGATTGAGTGTGTGAGTGAGTGAGTGAGTGAGTGTGATCCGGATTGGTTGTGTGAGTGAGTGTGATCCGGATTGAGCGTGTGAGTGAGTGTGATCCGGATTGAGTGTGTGAGTGAGTGTGATCCGGATTGAGCAAGTGTGATCTGGATTGAGTGAGTGAGTGAGTGTGATCCGGATTGAGTGAGTGAGTGAGTGTGATCCGGATTGAGTGAGTGAATTTGATTGGGATTGTGTGAGTGAGTGTGATCCGGATTGGGTGTGTGAGTGAGTGTGATCCGGATTGAGTGAGTGAGTTTGATTGGGATTGAGTGTGTGAGTGAGTGAGTGTGATCCGGATTGAGTGTGTGAGTGAGTGTGAACCGGATTGAGTGTGAGTGTGATCCGGATTGAGTGAGTGAGTGTGATCCGGATTGAGCGTGTGAGTGAGTGAGTGTGATCCGGTTTGAGTGAGTGCGATCCGGATTGAGTGTGTGAGTGAGTGTGATCAGGATTGAGGGCGTGAATGAGTGAGTGAGTGTGAGCCGGATTGAGTGAGTGAGTGTGAACCCGATTGAGTTTGAGTGTGATCCGGTTTAAGTGAGTGAGTGAGTGAGTGAGATCCGGATTGAGTGTGTGCGATCCGGATTGAGTGTGTGAGTGAGTGTGATCGGGATTGAGGGTGTGAATGAGTGAGTGAGTGTGATCCGGATTGAGTGAGTGTAATCAGGATTGAGTGTGTGAATGAGTGAGTGAGTGTGATCCGGATTGAGTGAGTGAGTTTGATTGGGACTGAGTGTGTGAGTGAGTGAGTGAGTGTGATCCAAATTGAGTGTGTGAGTGAGTGTGATCCGGATTGAGTGTGTGAGTGCGTGTGATCTGGATTGAGCGTGTGAATGAGTGAGTGAGTGTGATCTGGATTGAGTGTGATTGAGTGAATGTGATCTGGATTGATTGATTGAGTGAGTGTGAGTGTGATCGGGATTGAGTGTGTGAATGAGTGAGTGAGTGTGATCCAGATTGAGCGTCTGAGTGAGTGAGTGAGTGTGATCTGGATTGAGTGTGTGAGTTTGATTGGGATTGAGCGTGTGAGTTTGATTGCGATTGAGTGTGTGAGTGAGTGAGTGTGATCCGGATTGAGTGTGAGAATGAGTGAGTGAGTGTGATCCGGATTGAGTGTGTGAATGACTGAGTGAGTGCGATCCGGATTGAGTGAGTGAATGATTGAGTGAGTGCGATCCGGATTGAGTGAGTGAGTGAGAGAGATCAGGATTGAGTGTGTGAATGAGTGAGTGAGTGTGATCCGGATTGAGTGTGTGTGAGATCCGGATTGAGTGTGAGTGTGAGCCGGATTGAGTGAGTGAGTGTGATCCGGATTGAGTGTGTGTGAGTGTGAGCCGGATTGAGTGTGTGAGTGAGTGTGAACCGGATTGAGTGTGAGTGTGATCCGGATTGAGTGAGTGAGTGTGATCCGGATTGAGCGTGTGAGTGAGTGAGTGTGATCCGGATTGAGTGTTTGAGTGAGTGAGTGAGTGTGATCCGGATTGAGTGAGTGAGTGAGTGCGATCCGGATTGAGTGAGTGAGTGAGTGTGATCCGGATTGAGTGTGTGAGTGAGTGAGTGAGTGAGTGAGTGAGTGTGAACCGGATTGAGTGTGTGAGTGAGTGTGATCCGGATTGAGTGAGTGAGTGAGTGTGATCCGGATTGAGTGTGTGAGTGAGTGAGTGAGTGAGTGTGAACCGGATTGAGTGTGTGAGTGAGTGTGATCCGGATTGAGTGTTTGAGTGAGTGAGTGAGTGCGATCTGGATTGAGTGAGTGAGTGAGTGAGTGTGATCCGGATTGAGTGTGTGAGTGAGTGTGATCCGGATTGAATGTGTGAGTAAGTGAGTGTGATCCGGATTGAGTGAGTGAGTTTGATTGAGATTAGGTGTGTGTGAGTGTGTGAATGTGATCTGAATTGGGTGTGTGAGTGAGTGTGATCCGGATTGAGCGTGTGAGTGAGTGAGTGTGATCCGGATTGGGTGTGTGAGTGAGTGTGATCCGGATTGAGCATGTGAGTGAGTGAGTGAGTGTGATCCGGATTGAGTGTGTGAGTGAGTAAGTGAGTGTGATCTGGATTGAGTGTGTGAATGAGTGTGATCCAGATTGAGTGAGTGAGTGAGTGTGAACCGGATTGAGTGTGAGTGTGATCCGGATTGAGTGAGTGAGTGAGTGTGATCCGGATTGAGTGTGTGAGTGAGTGTGATCCAGATTGAGCATGTGAGTGAGTGAGTGTGATCTGGATTGGGCGTGTGAGTGAGTGAGTGAGTGAGTGAGTGAGTGAGTGAGTGAGTGAGTGAGTGAGTGTGTGAGTGAGTGAGTGTGTGAGTGAGTGAGTGAGTGAGTGAGTGTGATCCGGATTGAGGGTGTGAGTGAGTGTGATCCGGACTGAGTGTGTGAGTGAGTGAGTTGGTGAGTGAGTTTGATTGAGATTGAGTGTGTGAGTGAGTGAGTGAGTGAGTGTGATCCGGATTGGGTGTGTGAGTGAGTGTGATCCGGATTGAGCGTGTGAGTGAGTGAGTGAGTGAGTGAGTGTGATCCGGATTGAGTGTGTGAGTGAGTGTGATCCGGATTGAGCAAGTGTGATGCGGATTGAGTGAGTGAGTGAGTGTGATCCGGATTGAGTGAGTGAGTGTGATCCGTGTTGAGCGTGTGAGTGAGTGAGTGTGATCTGGATTGAGTGAGTGAGTGAGTGTGATCCGGATTGAGTGTTTGAGTGAGCGAGTGAGTGTGCTCCGGATTGAGTGAGTGAGTGAGTGCGATCCGGATTGAGTGAGTGAGTGAGTGTGATCCAGATTGAGTGAGTGAATTTGATTGGGATTGAGTGTGTGAGTGAGTGAGTGAGTGAGTGTGATCCGGATTGGGTGTGTGAGTGAGTGTGATCCGGATTGAGCGTGTGAGTGAGTGTGATCCGGATTGAGTGTGTGAGTGAGTGTGATCCGGATTGAGCAAGTGTGATCCGGATTGAGTGAGTGAGTGAGTGTGATCCGGATTGAGTGAGTGAGTGTGATCCGTGTTGAGCGTGTGAGTGAGTGAGTGTGATCTGGATTGAGTGAGTGAGTGAGTGTGATCCGGATTGAGTGTTTGAGTGAGCGAGTGAGTGTGCTCCGGATTGAGTGAGTGAGTGAGTGCGATCCGGATTGAGTGAGTGAGTGAGTGTGATCCGGATTGAGTGAGTGAATTTGATTGGGATTGATTGTGAGAGTGAGTGTGATCCGGATTGGGTGTGTGAGTGAGTGTGATCCGGATTGAGTGAGTGAGTTTGATTGGGATTGAGTGTGTGAGTGAGTGAGTGTGATCCGGATTGAGTGTGTGAGTGAGTGTGAACCGGATTGAGTGTGAGTGTGATCCGGATTGAGTGAGTGAGTGTGATCCGGATTGAGCGTGTGAGTGAGTGAGTGTGATCCGGTTTGAGTGAGTGCGATCCGGATTGAGTGTGTGAGTGAGTGTGATCAGGATTGAGGGCGTGAATGAGTGAGTGAGTGTGAGCCGGATTGAGTGAGTGAGTGTGAACCCGATTGAGTTTGAGTGTGATCCGGTTTAAGTGTGTGAGTGAGTGAGTGAGTGAGTGAGTGTGATCTGGATTGGGTGTGTGAGTGAGTGTGATCCTGATTGAGCGTGTGAGTGAGTGTGATCCGGATTGAGTGTGTGAGTGAGTGTGATCCGGATTGAGCAAGTGTGATCCGGATTGAGTGAGTGAGTGAGTGTGATCCGGATTGAGTGAGTGAGTGTGATCCGTGTTGAGCGTGTGAGTGAGTGAGTGTGATCTGGATTGAGTGAGTGAGTGAGTGTGATCCGGATTGAGTGTTTGAGTGAGCGAGTGAGTGTGCTCCGGATTGAGTGAGTGAGTGAGTGCGATCCGGATTGAGTGAGTGAGTGAGTGTGATCCAGATTGAGTGAGTGAATTTGATTGGGATTGAGTGTGTGAGTGAGTGAGTGAGTGAGTGAGTGAGTGTGATCCGGATTGGGTGTGTGAGTGAGTGTGATCCGGATTGAGCGTGTGAGTGAGTGTGATCCGGATTGAGTGTGTGAGTGAGTGTGATCCGGATTGAGCAAGTGTGATCCGGATTGAGTGAGTGAGTGAGTGTGATCCGGATTGAGTGAGTGAGTGTGATCCGTGTTGAGCGTGTGAGTGAGTGAGTGTGATCTGGATTGAGTGAGTGAGTGAGTGTGATCCGGATTGAGTGTTTGAGTGAGCGAGTGAGTGTGCTCCGGATTGAGTGAGTGAGTGAGTGCGATCCGGATTGAGTGAGTGAGTGAGTGTGATCCGGATTGAGTGAGTGAATTTGATTGGGATTGATTGTGAGAGTGAGTGTGATCCGGATTGGGTGTGTGAGTGAGTGTGATCCGGATTGAGTGAGTGAGTTTGATTGGGATTGAGTGTGTGAGTGAGTGAGTGTGATCCGGATTGAGTGTGTGAGTGAGTGTGAACCGGATTGAGTGTGAGTGTGATCCGGATTGAGTGAGTGAGTGTGATCCGGATTGAGCGTGTGAGTGAGTGAGTGTGATCCGGTTTGAGTGAGTGCGATCCGGATTGAGTGTGTGAGTGAGTGTGATCAGGATTGAGGGCGTGAATGAGTGAGTGAGTGTGAGCCGGATTGAGTGAGTGAGTGTGAACCCGATTGAGTTTGAGTGTGATCCGGTTTAAGTGAGTGAGTGAGTGAGTGAGATCCGGATTGAGTGTGTGCTATCCGGATTGAGTGTGTGAGTGAGTGTGCTCGGGATTGAGGGTGTGAATGAGTGAGTGAGTGTGATCCGGATTGAGTGAGTGAGTTTGATTGGGACTGAGTGTGTGAGTGAGTGAGTGAGTGTGATCCAAATTGAGTGTGTGAGTGAGTGTGATCCGGATTGAGTGTGTGAGTGCGTGTGATCTGGATTGAGCGTGTAAATGAGTGAGTGAGTGTGATCTGGATTGAGTGTGATTGAGTGAATGTGATCTGGATTGATTGATTGAGTGAGTATGAGTGTGATCGGGATTGAGTGTGTGAATGAGTGAGTGAGTGTGATCCAGATTGAGCGTCTGAGTGAGTGAGTGAGTGTGATCTGGATTGAGTGTGTGAGTTTGATTGGGATTGAGCGTGTGAGTTTGATTGCGATTGAGTGTGTGAGTGAGTGAGTGTGATCCGGATTGAGTGTGAGAATGAGTGAGTGAGTGTGATCCGGATTGAGTGTGTGAATGACTGAGTGAGTGCGATCCGGATTGAGTGAGTGAATGATTGAGTGAGTGCGATCCGGATTGAGTGAGTGAGTGAGAGAGATCAGGATTGAGTGTGTGAATGAGTGAGTGAGTGTGATCCGGATTGAGTGTGTGTGAGATCCGGATTGAGTGTGAGTGTGAGCCGGATTGAGTGAGTGAGTGTGATCCGGATTGAGTGTGTGTGAGTGTGAGCCGAATTGAGTGTGTGAGTGAGTGTGAACCGGATTGAGTGTGAGTGTGATCCGGATTGAGTGAGTGAGTGTGATCCGGATTGAGCGTGTGAGTGAGTGAGTGTGATCCGGATTGAGTGTTTGAGTGAGTGAGTGAGTGTGATCCGGATTGAGTGAGTGAGTGAGTGCGATCCGGATTGAGTGAGTGAGTGAGTGTGATCCGGATTGAGTGTGTGAGTGAGTGAGTGAGTGAGTGAGTGAGTGAGTGAGTGTGAACCGGATTGAGTGTGTGAGTGAGTGTGATCCGGATTGAGTGAGTGAGTGAGTGTGATCCGGATTGAGTGTGTGAGTGAGTGAGTGAGTGAGTGTGAACCGGATTGAGTGTGTGAGTGAGTGTGATCCGGATTGAGTGTTTGAGTGAGTGAGTGAGTGCGATCTGGATTGAGTGTGTGAGTGAGTGAGTGAGTGTGATCCGGATTGAGTGTGTGAGTGAGTGTGATCCGGATTGAGTGTGTGAGTAAGTGAGTGTGATCCGGATTGAGTGAGTGAGTTTGATTGAGATTAGGTGTGTGTGAGTGTGTGAATGTGATCTGAATTGGGTGTGTGAGTGAGTGTGATCCGGATTGAGTGTGTGAGTGAGTGAGTGTGATCCGGATTGGGTGTGTGAGTGAGTGTGATCCGGATTGAGCATGTGAGTGAGTGAGTGAGTGAGTGTGATCCGGATTGAGTGTGTGAGTGAGTGAGTGAGTGTGATCTGGATTGAGTGTGTGAATGAGTGTGATCCAGATTGAGTGAGTGAGTGAGTGAGTGAGTGAGTGTGAACCGGATTGAGTGTGAGTGTGATCCGGATTGAGTGAGTGAGTGAGTGTGATCCGGATTGAGTGTGTGAGTGAGTGTGATCCAGATTGAGCATGTGAGTGAGTGAGTGTGATCTGGATTGGGCGTGTGAGTGAGTGAGTGAGTGAGTGAGTGAGTGAGTGAGTGAGTGAGTGAGTGAGTGAGTGTGATCCGGATTGAGGGTGTGAGTGAGTGTGATCCGGATTGAGTGTGTGAGTGAGTGAGTTGGTGAGTGAGTTTGATTGAGATTGAGTGTGTGAGTGAGTGAGTGATTGAGTGTGATCCGGATTGGGTGTGTGAGTGAGTGTGATCCGGATTGAGCGTGTGAGTGAGTGAGTGAGTGAGTGAGTGTGATCCGGATTGAGTGTGTGAGTGAGTGTGATCCGGATTGAGCAAGTGTGATGCGGATTGAGTGAGTGAGTGAGTGTGATCCGGATTGAGTGAGTGAGTGTGATCCGTGTTGAGCGTGTGAGTGAGTGAGTGTGATCTGGATTGAGTGAGTGAGTGAGTGTGATCCGGATTGAGTGTTTGAGTGAGCGAGTGAGTGTGCTCCGGATTGAGTGAGTGAGTGAGTGCGATCCGGATTGAGTGAGTGAGTGAGTGTGATCCAGATTGAGTGAGTGAATTTGATTGGGATTGAGTGTGTGAGTGAGTGAGTGAGTGAGTGAGTGTGATCCGGATTGGGTGTGTGAGTGAGTGTGATCCGGATTGAGCGTGTGAGTGAGTGTGATCCGGATTGAGTGTGTGAGTGAGTGTGATCCGGATTGAGCAAGTGTGATCCGGATTGAGTGAGTGAGTGAGTGTGATCCGGATTGAGTGAGTGAATTTGATTGGGATTGATTGTGTGAGTGAGTGTGATCCGGATTGGGTGTGTGAGTGAGTGTGATCCGGATTGAGTGAGTGAGTTTGATTGGGATTGAGTGTGTGAGTGAGTGAGTGTGATCCGGATTGAGTGTGTGAGTGAGTGTGAACCGGATTGAGTGTGAGTGTGATCCGGATTGAGTGAGTGAGTGTGATCCGGATTGAGCGTGTGAGTGAGTGAGTGTGATCCGGTTTGAGTGAGTGCGATCCGGATTGAGTGTGTGAGTGAGTGTGATCAGGATTGAGGGCGTGAATGAGTGAGTGAGTGTGAGCCGGATTGAGTGAGTGAGTGTGAACCCGATTGAGTTTGAGTGTGATCCGGTTTAAGTGAGTGAGTGAGTGAGTGAGATCCGGATTGAGTGTGTGCGATCCGGATTGAGTGTGTGAGTGAGTGTGATCGGGATTGAGGGTGTGAATGAGTGAGTGAGTGTGATCCGGATTGAGTGAGTGTAATCAGGATTGAGTGTGTGAATGAGTGAGTGAGTGTGATCCGGATTGAGTGAGTGAGTTTGATTGGGACTGAGTGTGTGAGTGAGTGAGTGAGTGTGATCCAAATTGAGTGTGTGAGTGAGTGTGATCCGGATTGAGTGTGTGAGTGCGTGTGATCTGGATTGAGCGTGTGAATGAGTGAGTGAGTGTGATCTGGATTGAGTGTGATTGAGTGAATGTGATCTGGATTGATTGATTGAGTGAGTGTGAGTGTGATCGGGATTGAGTGTGTGAATGAGTGAGTGAGTGTGATCCAGATTGAGTGAGTGAGTGAGTGTGATCCGGATTGAGCGTGTGAGTGAGTGAGTGTGATCCGGATTGAGTGTTTGAGTGAGTGAGTGAGTGTGATCCGGATTGAGTGAGTGAGTGAGTGCGATCCGGATTGAGTGAGTGAGTGAGTGTGATCCGGATTGAGTGTGTGAGTGAGTGAGTGAGTGAGTGAGTGAGTGTGAACCGGATTGAGTGTGTGAGTGAGTGTGATCCGGATTGAGTGAGTGAGTGAGTGTGATCCGGATTGAGTGTGTGAGTGAGTGAGTGAGTGAGTGTGAACCGGATTGAGTGTGTGAGTGAGTGTGATCCGGATTGAGTGTTTGAGTGAGTGAGTGAGTGCGATCTGGATTGAGTGAGTGAGTGAGTGAGTGTGATCCGGATTGAGTGTGTGAGTGAGTGTGATCCGGATTGAATGTGTGAGTAAGTGAGTGTGATCCGGATTGAGTGAGTGAGTTTGATTGAGATTAGGTGTGTGTGAGTGTGTGAATGTGATCTGAATTGGGTGTGTGAGTGAGTGTGATCCGGATTGAGCGTGTGAGTGAGTGAGTGTGATCCGGATTGGGTGTGTGAGTGAGTGTGATCCGGATTGAGCATGTGAGTGAGTGAGTGAGTGTGATCCGGATTGAGTGTGTGAGTGAGTAAGTGAGTGTGATCTGGATTGAGTGTGTGAATGAGTGTGATCCAGATTGAGTGAGTGAGTGAGTGTGAACCGGATTGAGTGTGAGTGTGATCCGGATTGAGTGAGTGAGTGAGTGTGATCCGGATTGAGTGTGTGAGTGAGTGTGATCCAGATTGAGCATGTGAGTGAGTGAGTGTGATCTGGATTGGGCGTGTGAGTGAGTGAGTGAGTGAGTGAGTGAGTGAGTGAGTGAGTGAGTGAGTGAGTGTGTGAGTGAGTGAGTGTGTGAGTGAGTGAGTGAGTGAGTGAGTGTGATCCGGATTGAGGGTGTGAGTGAGTGTGATCCGGACTGAGTGTGTGAGTGAGTGAGTTGGTGAGTGAGTTTGATTGAGATTGAGTGTGTGAGTGAGTGAGTGAGTGAGTGTGATCCGGATTGGGTGTGTGAGTGAGTGTGATCCGGATTGAGCGTGTGAGTGAGTGAGTGAGTGAGTGAGTGTGATCCGGATTGAGTGTGTGAGTGAGTGTGATCCGGATTGAGCAAGTGTGATGCGGATTGAGTGAGTGAGTGAGTGTGATCCGGATTGAGTGAGTGAGTGTGATCCGTGTTGAGCGTGTGAGTGAGTGAGTGTGATCTGGATTGAGTGAGTGAGTGAGTGTGATCCGGATTGAGTGTTTGAGTGAGCGAGTGAGTGTGCTCCGGATTGAGTGAGTGAGTGAGTGCGATCCGGATTGAGTGAGTGAGTGAGTGTGATCCAGATTGAGTGAGTGAATTTGATTGGGATTGAGTGTGTGAGTGAGTGAGTGAGTGAGTGTGATCCGGATTGGGTGTGTGAGTGAGTGTGATCCGGATTGAGCGTGTGAGTGAGTGTGATCCGGATTGAGTGTGTGAGTGAGTGTGATCCGGATTGAGCAAGTGTGATCCGGATTGAGTGAGTGAGTGAGTGTGATCCGGATTGAGTGAGTGAGTGTGATCCGTGTTGAGCGTGTGAGTGAGTGAGTGTGATCTGGATTGAGTGAGTGAGTGAGTGTGATCCGGATTGAGTGTTTGAGTGAGCGAGTGAGTGTGCTCCGGATTGAGTGAGTGAGTGAGTGCGATCCGGATTGAGTGAGTGAGTGAGTGTGATCCGGATTGAGTGAGTGAATTTGATTGGGATTGATTGTGAGAGTGAGTGTGATCCGGATTGGGTGTGTGAGTGAGTGTGATCCGGATTGAGTGAGTGAGTTTGATTGGGATTGAGTGTGTGAGTGAGTGAGTGTGATCCGGATTGAGTGTGTGAGTGAGTGTGAACCGGATTGAGTGTGAGTGTGATCCGGATTGAGTGAGTGAGTGTGATCCGGATTGAGCGTGTGAGTGAGTGAGTGTGATCCGGTTTGAGTGAGTGCGATCCGGATTGAGTGTGTGAGTGAGTGTGATCAGGATTGAGGGCGTGAATGAGTGAGTGAGTGTGAGCCGGATTGAGTGAGTGAGTGTGAACCCGATTGAGTTTGAGTGTGATCCGGTTTAAGTGTGTGAGTGAGTGAGTGAGTGAGTGAGTGTGATCTGGATTGGGTGTGTGAGTGAGTGTGATCCTGATTGAGCGTGTGAGTGAGTGTGATCCGGATTGAGTGTGTGAGTGAGTGTGATCCGGATTGAGCAAGTGTGATCCGGATTGAGTGAGTGAGTGAGTGTGATCCGGATTGAGTGAGTGAGTGTGATCCGTGTTGAGCGTGTGAGTGAGTGAGTGTGATCTGGATTGAGTGAGTGAGTGAGTGTGATCCGGATTGAGTGTTTGAGTGAGCGAGTGAGTGTGCTCCGGATTGAGTGAGTGAGTGAGTGCGATCCGGATTGAGTGAGTGAGTGAGTGTGATCCAGATTGAGTGAGTGAATTTGATTGGGATTGAGTGTGTGAGTGAGTGAGTGAGTGAGTGAGTGAGTGAGTGTGATCCGGATTGGGTGTGTGAGTGAGTGTGATCCGGATTGAGCGTGTGAGTGAGTGTGATCCGGATTGAGTGTGTGAGTGAGTGTGATCCGGATTGAGCAAGTGTGATCCGGATTGAGTGAGTGAGTGAGTGTGATCCGGATTGAGTGAGTGAGTGTGATCCGTGTTGAGCGTGTGAGTGAGTGAGTGTGATCTGGATTGAGTGAGTGAGTGAGTGTGATCCGGATTGAGTGTTTGAGTGAGCGAGTGAGTGTGCTCCGGATTGAGTGAGTGAGTGAGTGCGATCCGGATTGAGTGAGTGAGTGAGTGTGATCCGGATTGAGTGAGTGAATTTGATTGGGATTGATTGTGAGAGTGAGTGTGATCCGGATTGGGTGTGTGAGTGAGTGTGATCCGGATTGAGTGAGTGAGTTTGATTGGGATTGAGTGTGTGAGTGAGTGAGTGTGATCCGGATTGAGTGTGTGAGTGAGTGTGAACCGGATTGAGTGTGAGTGTGATCCGGATTGAGTGAGTGAGTGTGATCCGGATTGAGCGTGTGAGTGAGTGAGTGTGATCCGGTTTGAGTGAGTGCGATCCGGATTGAGTGTGTGAGTGAGTGTGATCAGGATTGAGGGCGTGAATGAGTGAGTGAGTGTGAGCCGGATTGAGTGAGTGAGTGTGAACCCGATTGAGTTTGAGTGTGATCCGGTTTAAGTGAGTGAGTGAGTGAGTGAGATCCGGATTGAGTGTGTGCTATCCGGATTGAGTGTGTGAGTGAGTGTGCTCGGGATTGAGGGTGTGAATGAGTGAGTGAGTGTGATCCGGATTGAGTGAGTGAGTTTGATTGGGACTGAGTGTGTGAGTGAGTGAGTGAGTGTGATCCAAATTGAGTGTGTGAGTGAGTGTGATCCGGATTGAGTGTGTGAGTGCGTGTGATCTGGATTGAGCGTGTAAATGAGTGAGTGAGTGTGATCTGGATTGAGTGTGATTGAGTGAATGTGATCTGGATTGATTGATTGAGTGAGTATGAGTGTGATCGGGATTGAGTGTGTGAATGAGTGAGTGAGTGTGATCCAGATTGAGCGTCTGAGTGAGTGAGTGAGTGTGATCTGGATTGAGTGTGTGAGTTTGATTGGGATTGAGCGTGTGAGTTTGATTGCGATTGAGTGTGTGAGTGAGTGAGTGTGATCCGGATTGAGTGTGAGAATGAGTGAGTGAGTGTGATCCGGATTGAGTGTGTGAATGACTGAGTGAGTGCGATCCGGATTGAGTGAGTGAATGATTGAGTGAGTGCGATCCGGATTGAGTGAGTGAGTGAGAGAGATCAGGATTGAGTGTGTGAATGAGTGAGTGAGTGTGATCCGGATTGAGTGTGTGTGAGATCCGGATTGAGTGTGAGTGTGAGCCGGATTGAGTGAGTGAGTGTGATCCGGATTGAGTGTGTGTGAGTGTGAGCCGAATTGAGTGTGTGAGTGAGTGTGAACCGGATTGAGTGTGAGTGTGATCCGGATTGAGTGAGTGAGTGTGATCCGGATTGAGCGTGTGAGTGAGTGAGTGTGATCCGGATTGAGTGTTTGAGTGAGTGAGTGAGTGTGATCCGGATTGAGTGAGTGAGTGAGTGCGATCCGGATTGAGTGAGTGAGTGAGTGTGATCCGGATTGAGTGTGTGAGTGAGTGAGTGAGTGAGTGAGTGAGTGAGTGTGAACCGGATTGAGTGTGTGAGTGAGTGTGATCCGGATTGAGTGAGTGAGTGAGTGTGATCCGGATTGAGTGTGTGAGTGAGTGAGTGAGTGAGTGTGAACCGGATTGAGTGTGTGAGTGAGTGTGATCCGGATTGAGTGTTTGAGTGAGTGAGTGAGTGCGATCTGGATTGAGTGTGTGAGTGAGTGAGTGAGTGTGATCCGGATTGAGTGTGTGAGTGAGTGTGATCCGGATTGAGTGTGTGAGTAAGTGAGTGTGATCCGGATTGAGTGAGTGAGTTTGATTGAGATTAGGTGTGTGTGAGTGTGTGAATGTGATCTGAATTGGGTGTGTGAGTGAGTGTGATCCGGATTGAGTGTGTGAGTGAGTGAGTGTGATCCGGATTGGGTGTGTGAGTGAGTGTGATCCGGATTGAGCATGTGAGTGAGTGAGTGAGTGAGTGTGATCCGGATTGAGTGTGTGAGTGAGTGAGTGAGTGTGATCTGGATTGAGTGTGTGAATGAGTGTGATCCAGATTGAGTGAGTGAGTGAGTGAGTGAGTGAGTGTGAACCGGATTGAGTGTGAGTGTGATCCGGATTGAGTGAGTGAGTGAGTGTGATCCGGATTGAGTGTGTGAGTGAGTGTGATCCAGATTGAGCATGTGAGTGAGTGAGTGTGATCTGGATTGGGCGTGTGAGTGAGTGAGTGAGTGAGTGAGTGAGTGAGTGAGTGAGTGAGTGAGTGAGTGAGTGAGTGTGATCCGGATTGAGGGTGTGAGTGAGTGTGATCCGGATTGAGTGTGTGAGTGAGTGAGTTGGTGAGTGAGTTTGATTGAGATTGAGTGTGTGAGTGAGTGAGTGATTGAGTGTGATCCGGATTGGGTGTGTGAGTGAGTGTGATCCGGATTGAGCGTGTGAGTGAGTGAGTGAGTGAGTGAGTGTGATCCGGATTGAGTGTGTGAGTGAGTGTGATCCGGATTGAGCAAGTGTGATGCGGATTGAGTGAGTGAGTGAGTGTGATCCGGATTGAGTGAGTGAGTGTGATCCGTGTTGAGCGTGTGAGTGAGTGAGTGTGATCTGGATTGAGTGAGTGAGTGAGTGTGATCCGGATTGAGTGTTTGAGTGAGCGAGTGAGTGTGCTCCGGATTGAGTGAGTGAGTGAGTGCGATCCGGATTGAGTGAGTGAGTGAGTGTGATCCAGATTGAGTGAGTGAATTTGATTGGGATTGAGTGTGTGAGTGAGTGAGTGAGTGAGTGAGTGTGATCCGGATTGGGTGTGTGAGTGAGTGTGATCCGGATTGAGCGTGTGAGTGAGTGTGATCCGGATTGAGTGTGTGAGTGAGTGTGATCCGGATTGAGCAAGTGTGATCCGGATTGAGTGAGTGAGTGAGTGTGATCCGGATTGAGTGAGTGAATTTGATTGGGATTGATTGTGTGAGTGAGTGTGATCCGGATTGGGTGTGTGAGTGAGTGTGATCCGGATTGAGTGAGTGAGTTTGATTGGGATTGAGTGTGTGAGTGAGTGAGTGTGATCCGGATTGAGTGTGTGAGTGAGTGTGAACCGGATTGAGTGTGAGTGTGATCCGGATTGAGTGAGTGAGTGTGATCCGGATTGAGCGTGTGAGTGAGTGAGTGTGATCCGGTTTGAGTGAGTGCGATCCGGATTGAGTGTGTGAGTGAGTGTGATCAGGATTGAGGGCGTGAATGAGTGAGTGAGTGTGAGCCGGATTGAGTGAGTGAGTGTGAACCCGATTGAGTTTGAGTGTGATCCGGTTTAAGTGAGTGAGTGAGTGAGTGAGATCCGGATTGAGTGTGTGCGATCCGGATTGAGTGTGTGAGTGAGTGTGATCGGGATTGAGGGTGTGAATGAGTGAGTGAGTGTGATCCGGATTGAGTGAGTGTAATCAGGATTGAGTGTGTGAATGAGTGAGTGAGTGTGATCCGGATTGAGTGAGTGAGTTTGATTGGGACTGAGTGTGTGAGTGAGTGAGTGAGTGTGATCCAAATTGAGTGTGTGAGTGAGTGTGATCCGGATTGAGTGTGTGAGTGCGTGTGATCTGGATTGAGCGTGTGAATGAGTGAGTGAGTGTGATCTGGATTGAGTGTGATTGAGTGAATGTGATCTGGATTGATTGATTGAGTGAGTGTGAGTGTGATCGGGATTGAGTGTGTGAATGAGTGAGTGAGTGTGATCCAGATTGAGCGTCTGAGTGAGTGAGTGAGTGTGATCTGGATTGAGTGTGTGAGTTTGATTGGGATTGAGCATGTGAGTTTGATTGCGATTGAGTGTGTGAGTGAGTGAGTGTGATCCGGATTGAGTGTGAGAATGAGTGAGTGAGTGTGATCCGGATTGAGTGTGTGAATGACTGAGTGAGTGCGATCCGGATTGAGTGAGTGAATGATTGAGTGAGTGCGATCCGGATTGAGTGAGTGAGTGAGAGAGATCAGGATTGAGTGTGTGAATGAGTGTGAGTGTGATCCGGATTGAGTGTGTGAGAGATCCGGATTGAGTGTGAGTGTGAGCCGGATTGAGTGAGTGAGTGTGATCCGGATTGAGTGTGTGTGAGTGTGAGCCGGATTGAGTGTGTGAGTGAGTGTGAACCGGATTGAGTGTGAGTGTGATCCGGATTGAGTGAGTGAGTGTGATCCGGATTGAGCGTGTGAGTGAGTGAGTGTGATCCGGATTGAGTGTTTGAGTGAGTGAGTGAGTGTGATCCGGATTGAGTGAGTGAGTGAGTGCGATCCGGATTGAGTGAGTGAGTGAGTGTGATCCGGATTGAGTGTGTGAGTGAGTGAGTGAGTGAGTGAGTGAGTGAGTGTGATCCGGATTGAGTGTGTGAGTGAGTGTGATCCGGATTCAGTGAGTGAGTGAGTGTGATCCGGATTGAGTGTGTGAGTGAGTGTGATCCGGATTGAGTGTTTGAGTGAGTGAGTGAGTGCGATCTGGATTGAGTGAGTGAGTGAGTGAGTGTGATCCGGATTGAGTGTGTGAGTGAGTGTGATCGGGACTGAGTGTGTGAATGAGTGAGTGAGTGTGATCCAGATCGAGTGTTTGAGTAAGTGAGATCTGGATTGAGTGTGTTTGTGTGTGAGTGAGTGTGATCTGGAATGAGTGTGTGAGTGAGTTTGATCCAGATTGAGTGTCTGGGTGAGTGAATGTGATCTGGATTTTGCGTGTGAGTTTGAGTGAGTGTGATCCGGATTGAGTGTTTGAGTGAGTGAGTGAGTGTGATCCGGATTGAGTGAGTGAGTGAGTGCGATCCAGATTGAGTGTGTGAGTGAGTGTGATCTGGATTGAGTGTGTGAGTGATTGTGATCCAGATTGAGTCAGTGAGTGAGTGATTGAGTGTGAACCGGATTGAGTGTGAGTGTGATCCGGATTGAGTGAGTGAGTGAGTGAGTGTGATCCGGATTGAGGGTGTGAGTGAGTGTGATCCGGATTGAGTGTGTGAGTAAGTGAGTGTGATCCGGATTGAGTGAGTGAGTTTGATTGAGATTGGGTGTGTGTGAGTGTGTGAGTGTGATCTGAATTGGGTGTGTGAGTGAGTGTGATCCGGATTGAGCGTGTGAGTGAGTGAGTGTGATCCGGATTGGGTGTGTGAGTGAGTGTGATCCGGATTGAGCGTGAGAGTGAGTTAGTGAGTGTGATCCGGATTGAGTGTGTGAATGAGTGTGATCCAGATTGAGTGAGTGAGTGAGTGAGTGAGTGAGTGAGAACCAGATTGAGTGTGAGTGTGATCCGGATTGAGTGAGTGAGTGAGTGTGATCCGGATTGAGTGTGTGAGTGAGTGTGATCCAGATTGAGCATGTGAGTGAGTGAGTGTGATCTGGATTGGGCGTGTGAGTGAGTGAGTTGGTGAGTGAGTTTGATTGAGATTGAGTGTGTGAGTGAGTGAGTGAGTGTGATCCGGATTGGGTGTGTGAGTGAGTGTGATCCGGATTGAGTGTGTGAGTGAGTGAGTTGGTGAGTGAGTTTGATTGAGATTGAGTGTGTGAGTGAGTGAGTGAGTGTGATCCGGATTGGGTGTGTGAGTGAGTGTGATCCGGATTGAGTGACTGAGTGCGATCCGGATTGAGTGAGTGAGTGAGTGTGATCCGGATTGAGTGTGTGAGTGAGTGAGTGTGAACCGGATTGAGTGTGTGAGTGAGTGTGAACCGGATTGACTGTTTGAGTGAGTGAGTGAGTGCGAACTGGATTGAGTGAGTGAGTGAGTGCGATCCGGATTGAGTGTGTTAGTGAGTGAGTGTGATCCGGACTGAGTGTGTGAGTGAGTGAGTGAGTGTAATCCGGATTGAGTGTGAGTGTGATCCGGATTGACTGAGTGAGTGTGATCCGGATTGAGCGTGTGAGTGAGTGAGTGTGATCCGGATTGAGTGTTTGAGTGAGTGAGTGAGTGTGATCCGGATTGGGTGTGTGAGTGAGTGTGCTCCGGATTGAGTGAGTGAGTGAGTGCGATCCGGATTGAGTGTGTTAGTGAGTGAGTGTGATCCGGACTGAGTTTGTGAGTGAGTGAGTGAGTGTAATCCGGATTGAGTGTGAGTGTGATCCGGATTGACTGAGTGAGTGTGATCTGGATTGAGCGTGTGAGTGAGTGAGTGTGATCCGGATTGAGTGTTTGAGTGAGTGAGTGAGTGTGATCTGGATTGAGTGTGTGAATGAGTGTGATCCAGATTGAGTGAGTGAGTGAGTGTGTGAGTGAGTGAGTGAGTGTAATCCGGATTGAGTGTGAGTGTGATCCGGATTGAGCGTGTGAGTGAGTGAGTGTGATCCGGATTGAGTGTTTGAGTGAGTGAGTGAGTGTGATCTGGATTGAGTGTGTGAATGAGTGTGATCCAGATTGAGTGAGTGAGTGAGTGAGTGAGTGAGTGAGTGAGTGAGTGAGTGAGTGAGTGAGTGAGTGAGTGAGAACCGGATTGAGTGTGAGTGTGATCCGGATTGAGTGAGTGAAGGAGTGTGATCCGGATTGAGTGTGTGAGTGAGTGTGATCCAGATTGAGCATGTGAGTGAGTGAGTGTGATCTGGATTGGGTGTGTGAGTGAGTGAGTGAGTGAGTGTGATCCGGATTGAGGGTGTGAGTGAGTGTGATCCGGATTGAGTGTGTGAGTGAGTGAGTTGGTGAGTGAGTTTGATTGAGATTGAGTGTGTGAGTGAGTGAGTGAGTGTGATCCGGATTGGGTGTGTGAGTGAGTGTGATTCGGATTGAGCGTGTGAGTGAGTGTGATCCGGATTGAGTGTGTGAGTGAGTGAGTGAGTGCGATCTGGATTGAGTGAGTGAGTGAGTGAGTGTGATCCGGATTGAGTGTGTGAGTGAGTGTGATCCGGATTGAGTGTGTGAGTAAGTGAGTGTGATCCGGATTGAGTGAGTGAGTTTGATTGAGATTAGGTGTGTGTGAGTGTGTGAATGTGATCTGAATTGGGTGTGTGAGTGAGTGTGATCCGGATTGAGCGTGTGAATGAGTGTGATCCAGATTGAGTGAGTGAGTGAGTGAGTGAGTGAGAACCAGATTGAGTGTGAGTGTGATCCGGATTGAGTGAGTGAGTGAGTGTGATCCGGATTGAGTGTGTGAGTGAGTGTGATCCAGATTGAGCATGTGAGTGAGTGAGTGTGATCTGGATTGGGCGTGTGAGTGAGTGAGTTGGTGAGTGAGTTTGATTGAGATTGAGTGTGTGAGTGAGTGAGTGAGTGTGATCCGGATTGGGTGTATGAGTGAGTGTGATCCGGATTGAGTGTGTGAGTGAGTGTGATCCAGATTGAGCATGTGAGTGAGTGAGTGTGATCTGGATTGGGCGTGTGAGTGAGTGAGTTGGTGAGTGAGTTTGATTGAGATTGAGTGTGTGAGTGAGTGAGTGAGTGTGATCCGGATTGGGTGTGTGAGTGAGTGTGATCCGGATTGAGTGTGTGAGTGCGTGTGATCTGGATTGAGCGTGTAAATGAGTGAGTGAGTGTGATCTGGATTGAGTGTGATTGAGTGAATGTGATCTGGATTGATTGATTGAGTGAGTATGAGTGTGATCGGGATTGAGTGTGTGAATGAGTGAGTGAGTGTGATCCAGATTGAGCGTCTGAGTGAGTGAGTGAGTGTGATCTGGATTGAGTGTGTGAGTTTGATTGGGATTGAGCGTGTGAGTTTGATTGCGATTGAGTGTGTGAGTGAGTGAGTGTGATCCGGATTGAGTGTGAGAATGAGTGAGTGAGTGTGATCCGGATTGAGTGTGTGAATGACTGAGTGAGTGCGATCCGGATTGAGTGAGTGAATGATTGAGTGAGTGCGATCCGGATTGAGTGAGTGAGTGAGAGAGATCAGGATTGAGTGTGTGAATGAGTGAGTGAGTGTGATCCGGATTGAGTGTGTGTGAGATCCGGATTGAGTGTGAGTGTGAGCCGGATTGAGTGAGTGAGTGTGATCCGGATTGAGTGTGTGTGAGTGTGAGCCGAATTGAGTGTGTGAGTGAGTGTGAACCGGATTGAGTGTGAGTGTGATCCGGATTGAGTGAGTGAGTGTGATCCGGATTGAGCGTGTGAGTGAGTGAGTGTGATCCGGATTGAGTGTTTGAGTGAGTGAGTGAGTGTGATCCGGATTGAGTGAGTGAGTGAGTGCGATCCGGATTGAGTGAGTGAGTGAGTGTGATCCGGATTGAGTGTGTGAGTGAGTGAGTGAGTGAGTGAGTGAGTGAGTGAGTGAGTGTGAACCGGATTGAGTGTGTGAGTGAGTGTGATCCGGATTGAGTGAGTGAGTGAGTGTGATCCGGATTGAGTGTGTGAGTGAGTGAGTGAGTGAGTGTGAACCGGATTGAGTGTGTGAGTGAGTGTGATCCGGATTGAGTGTTTGAGTGAGTGAGTGAGTGCGATCTGGATTGAGTGTGTGAGTGAGTGAGTGAGTGTGATCCGGATTGAGTGTGTGAGTGAGTGTGATCCGGATTGAGTGTGTGAGTAAGTGAGTGTGATCCGGATTGAGTGAGTGAGTTTGATTGAGATTAGGTGTGTGTGAGTGTGTGAATGTGATCTGAATTGGGTGTGTGAGTGAGTGTGATCCGGATTGAGTGTGTGAGTGAGTGAGTGTGATCCGGATTGGGTGTGTGAGTGAGTGTGATCCGGATTGAGCATGTGAGTGAGTGAGTGAGTGAGTGTGATCCGGATTGAGTGTGTGAGTGAGTGAGTGAGTGTGATCTGGATTGAGTGTGTGAATGAGTGTGATCCAGATTGAGTGAGTGAGTGAGTGAGTGAGTGAGTGTGAACCGGATTGAGTGTGAGTGTGATCCGGATTGAGTGAGTGAGTGAGTGTGATCCGGATTGAGTGTGTGAGTGAGTGTGATCCAGATTGAGCATGTGAGTGAGTGAGTGTGATCTGGATTGGGCGTGTGAGTGAGTGAGTGAGTGAGTGAGTGAGTGAGTGAGTGAGTGAGTGAGTGAGTGAGTGAGTGTGATCCGGATTGAGGGTGTGAGTGAGTGTGATCCGGATTGAGTGTGTGAGTGAGTGAGTTGGTGAGTGAGTTTGATTGAGATTGAGTGTGTGAGTGAGTGAGTGATTGAGTGTGATCCGGATTGGGTGTGTGAGTGAGTGTGATCCGGATTGAGCGTGTGAGTGAGTGAGTGAGTGAGTGAGTGTGATCCGGATTGAGTGTGTGAGTGAGTGTGATCCGGATTGAGCAAGTGTGATGCGGATTGAGTGAGTGAGTGAGTGTGATCCGGATTGAGTGAGTGAGTGTGATCCGTGTTGAGCGTGTGAGTGAGTGAGTGTGATCTGGATTGAGTGAGTGAGTGAGTGTGATCCGGATTGAGTGTTTGAGTGAGCGAGTGAGTGTGCTCCGGATTGAGTGAGTGAGTGAGTGCGATCCGGATTGAGTGAGTGAGTGAGTGTGATCCAGATTGAGTGAGTGAATTTGATTGGGATTGAGTGTGTGAGTGAGTGAGTGAGTGAGTGAGTGTGATCCGGATTGGGTGTGTGAGTGAGTGTGATCCGGATTGAGCGTGTGAGTGAGTGTGATCCGGATTGAGTGTGTGAGTGAGTGTGATCCGGATTGAGCAAGTGTGATCCGGATTGAGTGAGTGAGTGAGTGTGATCCGGATTGAGTGAGTGAATTTGATTGGGATTGATTGTGTGAGTGAGTGTGATCCGGATTGGGTGTGTGAGTGAGTGTGATCCGGATTGAGTGAGTGAGTTTGATTGGGATTGAGTGTGTGAGTGAGTGAGTGTGATCCGGATTGAGTGTGTGAGTGAGTGTGAACCGGATTGAGTGTGAGTGTGATCCGGATTGAGTGAGTGAGTGTGATCCGGATTGAGCGTGTGAGTGAGTGAGTGTGATCCGGTTTGAGTGAGTGCGATCCGGATTGAGTGTGTGAGTGAGTGTGATCAGGATTGAGGGCGTGAATGAGTGAGTGAGTGTGAGCCGGATTGAGTGAGTGAGTGTGAACCCGATTGAGTTTGAGTGTGATCCGGTTTAAGTGAGTGAGTGAGTGAGTGAGATCCGGATTGAGTGTGTGCGATCCGGATTGAGTGTGTGAGTGAGTGTGATCGGGATTGAGGGTGTGAATGAGTGAGTGAGTGTGATCCGGATTGAGTGAGTGTAATCAGGATTGAGTGTGTGAATGAGTGAGTGAGTGTGATCCGGATTGAGTGAGTGAGTTTGATTGGGACTGAGTGTGTGAGTGAGTGAGTGAGTGTGATCCAAATTGAGTGTGTGAGTGAGTGTGATCCGGATTGAGTGTGTGAGTGCGTGTGATCTGGATTGAGCGTGTGAATGAGTGAGTGAGTGTGATCTGGATTGAGTGTGATTGAGTGAATGTGATCTGGATTGATTGATTGAGTGAGTGTGAGTGTGATCGGGATTGAGTGTGTGAATGAGTGAGTGAGTGTGATCCAGATTGAGCGTCTGAGTGAGTGAGTGAGTGTGATCTGGATTGAGTGTGTGAGTTTGATTGGGATTGAGCATGTGAGTTTGATTGCGATTGAGTGTGTGAGTGAGTGAGTGTGATCCGGATTGAGTGTGAGAATGAGTGAGTGAGTGTGATCCGGATTGAGTGTGTGAATGACTGAGTGAGTGCGATCCGGATTGAGTGAGTGAATGATTGAGTGAGTGCGATCCGGATTGAGTGAGTGAGTGAGAGAGATCAGGATTGAGTGTGTGAATGAGTGTGAGTGTGATCCGGATTGAGTGTGTGAGAGATCCGGATTGAGTGTGAGTGTGAGCCGGATTGAGTGAGTGAGTGTGATCCGGATTGAGTGTGTGTGAGTGTGAGCCGGATTGAGTGTGTGAGTGAGTGTGAACCGGATTGAGTGTGAGTGTGATCCGGATTGAGTGAGTGAGTGTGATCCGGATTGAGCGTGTGAGTGAGTGAGTGTGATCCGGATTGAGTGTTTGAGTGAGTGAGTGAGTGTGATCCGGATTGAGTGAGTGAGTGAGTGCGATCCGGATTGAGTGAGTGAGTGAGTGTGATCCGGATTGAGTGTGTGAGTGAGTGAGTGAGTGAGTGAGTGAGTGAGTGAGTGTGATCCGGATTGAGTGTGTGAGTGAGTGTGATCCGGATTCAGTGAGTGAGTGAGTGTGATCCGGATTGAGTGTGTGAGTGAGTGTGATCCGGATTGAGTGTTTGAGTGAGTGAGTGAGTGCGATCTGGATTGAGTGAGTGAGTGAGTGAGTGTGATCCGGATTGAGTGTGTGAGTGAGTGTGATCGGGACTGAGTGTGTGAATGAGTGAGTGAGTGTGATCCAGATCGAGTGTTTGAGTAAGTGAGATCTGGATTGAGTGTGTTTGTGTGTGAGTGAGTGTGATCTGGAATGAGTGTGTGAGTGAGTTTGATCCAGATTGAGTGTCTGGGTGAGTGAATGTGATCTGGATTTTGCGTGTGAGTTTGAGTGAGTGTGATCCGGATTGAGTGTTTGAGTGAGTGAGTGAGTGTGATCCGGATTGAGTGAGTGAGTGAGTGCGATCCAGATTGAGTGTGTGAGTGAGTGTGATCTGGATTGAGTGTGTGAGTGATTGTGATCCAGATTGAGTGAGTGAGTGAGTGATTGAGTGTGAACCGGATTGAGTGTGAGTGTGATCCGGATTGAGTGAGTGAGTGAGTGAGTGTGATCCGGATTGAGGGTGTGAGTGAGTGTGATCCGGATTGAGTGTGTGAGTAAGTGAGTGTGATCCGGATTGAGTGAGTGAGTTTGATTGAGATTGGGTGTGTGTGAGTGTGTGAGTGTGATCTGAATTGGGTGTGTGAGTGAGTGTGATCCGGATTGAGCGTGTGAGTGAGTGAGTGTGATCCGGATTGGGTGTGTGAGTGAGTGTGATCCGGATTGAGCGTGAGAGTGAGTTAGTGAGTGTGATCCGGATTGAGTGTGTGAATGAGTGTGATCCAGATTGAGTGAGTGAGTGAGTGAGTGAGTGAGAACCAGATTGAGTGTGAGTGTGATCCGGATTGAGTGAGTGAGTGAGTGTGATCCGGATTGAGTGTGTGAGTGAGTGTGATCCAGATTGAGCATGTGAGTGAGTGAGTGTGATCTGGATTGGGCGTGTGAGTGAGTGAGTTGGTGAGTGAGTTTGATTGAGATTGAGTGTGTGAGTGAGTGAGTGAGTGTGATCCGGATTGGGTGTGTGAGTGAGTGTGATCCGGATTGAGTGTGTGAGTGAGTGAGTTGGTGAGTGAGTTTGATTGAGATTGAGTGTGTGAGTGAGTGAGTGAGTGTGATCCGGATTGGGTGTGTGAGTGAGTGTGATCCGGATTGAGTGACTGAGTGCGATCCGGATTGAGTGAGTGAGTGAGTGTGATCCGGATTGAGTGTGTGAGTGAGTGAGTGTGAACCGGATTGAGTGTGTGAGTGAGTGTGAACCGGATTGACTGTTTGAGTGAGTGAGTGAGTGCGAACTGGATTGAGTGAGTGAGTGAGTGCGATCCGGATTGAGTGTGTTAGTGAGTGAGTGTGATCCGGACTGAGTGTGTGAGTGAGTGAGTGAGTGTAATCCGGATTGAGTGTGAGTGTGATCCGGATTGACTGAGTGAGTGTGATCCGGATTGAGCGTGTGAGTGAGTGAGTGTGATCCGGATTGAGTGTTTGAGTGAGTGAGTGAGTGTGATCCGGATTGGGTGTGTGAGTGAGTGTGCTCCGGATTGAGTGAGTGAGTGAGTGCGATCCGGATTGAGTGTGTTAGTGAGTGAGTGTGATCCGGACTGAGTTTGTGAGTGAGTGAGTGAGTGTAATCCGGATTGAGTGTGAGTGTGATCCGGATTGACTGAGTGAGTGTGATCTGGATTGAGCGTGTGAGTCAGTGAGTGTGATCCGGATTGAGTGTTTGAGTGAGTGAGTGAGTGTGATCTGGATTGAGTGTGTGAATGAGTGTGATCCAGATTGAGTGAGTGAGTGAGTGTGTGAGTGAGTGAGTGAGTGTAATCCGGATTGAGTGTGAGTGTGATCCGGATTGAGCGTGTGAGTGAGTGAGTGTGATCCGGATTGAGTGTTTGAGTGAGTGAGTGAGTGTGATCTGGATTGAGTGTGTGAATGAGTGTGATCCAGATTGAGTGAGTGAGTGAGTGAGTGAGTGAGTGAGTGAGTGAGTGAGTGAGTGAGTGAGTGAGAACCGGATTGAGTGTGAGTGTGATCCGGATTGAGTGAGTGAAGGAGTGTGATCCGGATTGAGTGTGTGAGTGAGTGTGATCCAGATTGAGCATGTGAGTGAGTGAGTGTGATCTGGATTGGGTGTGTGAGTGAGTGAGTGAGTGAGTGTGATCCGGATTGAGGGTGTGAGTGAGTGTGATCCGGATTGAGTGTGTGAGTGAGTGAGTTGGTGAGTGAGTTTGATTGAGATTGAGTGTGTGAGTGAGTGAGTGAGTGTGATCCGGATTGGGTGTGTGAGTGAGTGTGATTCGGATTGAGCGTGTGAGTGAGTGTGATCCGGATTGAGTGTGTGAGTGAGTGAGTGAGTGCGATCTGGATTGAGTGAGTGAGTGAGTGAGTGTGATCCGGATTGAGTGTGTGAGTGAGTGTGATCCGGATTGAGTGTGTGAGTAAGTGAGTGTGATCCGGATTGAGTGAGTGAGTTTGATTGAGATTAGGTGTGTGTGAGTGTGTGAATGTGATCTGAATTGGGTGTGTGAGTGAGTGTGATCCGGATTGAGCGTGTGAATGAGTGTGATCCAGATTGAGTGAGTGAGTGAGTGAGTGAGTGAGAACCAGATTGAGTGTGAGTGTGATCCGGATTGAGTGAGTGAGTGAGTGTGATCCGGATTGAGTGTGTGAGTGAGTGTGATCCAGATTGAGCATGTGAGTGAGTGAGTGTGATCTGGATTGGGCGTGTGAGTGAGTGAGTTGGTGAGTGAGTTTGATTGAGATTGAGTGTGTGAGTGAGTGAGTGAGTGTGATCCGGATTGGGTGTATGAGTGAGTGTGATCCGGATTGAGTGTGTGAGTGAGTGTGATCCAGATTGAGCATGTGAGTGAGTGAGTGTGATCTGGATTGGGCGTGTGAGTGAGTGAGTTGGTGAGTGAGTTTGATTGAGATTGAGTGTGTGAGTGAGTGAGTGAGTGTGATCCGGATTGGGTGTGTGAGTGAGTGTGATCCGGATTGAGTGTGTGAGTGAGTGAGTTGGTGAGTGAGTTTGATTGAGATTGAGTGTGTGAGTGAGTGAGTGTGATCCGGATTGGGTGTGTGAGTGAGTGTGATCCGGATTGAGTGAGTGAGTGCGATCCGGATTGAGTGAGTGAGTGAGTGTGATCCGGATTGAGTGTGTGAGTGAGTGAGTGTGAACCGGATTGAGTGTGTGAGTGAGTGTGATCCGGATTGACTGTTTGAGTGAGTGAGTGAGTGCGAACTGGATTGAGTGAGTGAGTGAGTGCGATCCGGATTGAGTGTGTTAGTGAGTGAGTGTGATCCGGATTGAGTGTGTGAGTGAGTGAGTGAGTGAGTATAATCCGGATTGAGTGTGAGTGTGATCCGGATTGACTGAGTGAGTGTGATCCGGATTGAGCGTGTGAGTCAGTGAGTGCGATCCGGATTGAGTGTTTGAGTGAGTGAGTGAGTGTGATCTGGATTGAGTGTGTGAATGAGTGTGATCCAGATTGAGTGAGTGAGTGAGTGTGTGAGTGAGTGAGTGAGTGAGTGTAATCCGGATTGAGTGTGAGTGTGATCCGGATTGAGCATGTGAGTGAGTGAGTGTGATCCGGATTGAGTGTTTGAGTGAGTGAGTGAGTGTGATCTGGATTGAGTGTGTGAATGAGTGTGATCCAGATTGAGTGAGTGAGTGAGTGAGTGAGTGAGTGAGTGAGTGAGTGAGTGAGTGAGTGAGTGAGAACCGGATTGAGTGTGAGTGTGATCCGGATTGAGTGACTGAAGGAGTGTGATCCGGATTGAGTGTGTGAGTGAGTGTGATCCAGATTGAGCATGTGAGTGAGTGAGTGTGATCTGGATTGGGCGTGTGATTGAGTGTGTGCGTGAGTGTGATCCGGATTGAGTGAGTGAGTGAGTGTGATCCGGATTGAGGGTGTGAGTGAGTGAGTGAGTGAGTGAGTGTGAACCGGATTGAGTGTGTGAGTGAGTGTGATCCGGATTGAGTGTTTGAGTGAGTGAGTGAGTGCGATCTGGATTGAGTGAGTGAGTGAGTGAGTGTGATCCGGATTGAGTGTGTGAGTGAGTGTGATCCGGATTGAGTGTGTGAGTGAGTGTGATCCGGATTGAGTGAGTGAGTGCGATCCGGATTGAGTGAGTGAGTGAGTGTGATCCGGATTGAGTGTGTGAGTGAGTGAGTGTGAACCGGATTGAGTGTGTGAGTGAGTGTGATCCGGATTGACTGTTTGAGTGAGTGAGTGAGTGCGAACTGGATTGAGTGAGTGAGTGAGTGCGATCCGGATTGAGTGTGTTAGTGAGTGAGTGTGATCCGGATTGAGTGTGTGAGTGAGTGAGTGAGTGTAATCCGGATTGAGTGTGAGTGTGATCCGGATTGACTGAGTGAGTGTGATCCGGATTGAGCGTGTGAGTGAGTGAGTGTGATCCGGATTGAGTGTTTGAGTGAGTGAGTGAGTGTGATCTGGATTGAGTGTGTGAATGAGTGTGATCCAGATTGAGTGAGTGAGTGTGTGAGTGAGTGAGTGAGTGTAATCCGGATTGAGTGTGAGTGTGATCCGGATTGAGCGTGTGTGAGTGAGTGTGATCCGGATTGAGTGTTTGAGTGAGTGAGTGAGTGTGATCTGGATTGAGTGTGTGAATGAGTGTGATCCAGATTGAGTGAGTGAGTGAGTGAGTGAGTGAGTGAGTGAGTGAGTGAGTGAGTGAGTGAGTGAGTGAGAACCGGATTGAGTGTGAGTGTGATCCGGATTGAGTGAGTGAAGGAGTGTGATCCGGATTGAGTGTGTGAGTGAGTGTGATCCAGATTGAGCATGTGAGTGAGTGAGTGTGATCTGGATTGGGCGTGTGAGTGAGTGAGTGTGATCCGGACTGAGGGTGTGAGTGAGTGTGATCCGGATTGAGTGTGTGAGTGAGTGAGTTGGTGAGTGAGTTTGATTGAGATTGAGTGTGTGAGTGAGTGAGTGAGTGTGATCCGGATTGGGTGTGTGAGTGAGTGTGATCCGGATTGAGCGTGTGAGTGAGTGTGATCCGGATTGAGTGTTTGTGTGAGTGAGTGAGTGCGATCTGGATTGAGTGAGTGAGTGAGTGAGTGTGATCCGGATTGAGTGTGTGAGTGAGTGTGATCCGGATTGAGTGTGTGAGTAAGTGAGTGTGATCCGGATTGAGTGAGTGAGTTTGATTGAGATTAGGTGTGTGTGAGTGTGTGAATGTGATCTGAATTGGGTGTGTGAGTGAGTGTGATCCGGATTGAGCGTGTGAGTGAGTGAGTGTGATCCGGATTGGGTGTGTGAGTGAGTGTGATCCGGATTGAGCATGTGAGTGAGTGAGTGAGTGAGTGTGATCCGGATTGAGTGTGTGAGTGAGTGAGTGAGTGTGATCCGGATTGAGTGTGTGAATGAGTGTGATCCAGATTGAGTGAGTGAGTGAGTGAGTGAGTGTGAACCGGATTGAGTGTGAGTGTGATCCGGATTGAGTGAGTGAGTGGGTGTGATCCGGATTGAGTGTGTGAGTGAGTGTGATCCAGATTGAGCATGTGAGTGAGTGAGTGTGATCTGGATTGGGCGTGTGTGAGTGAGTGAGTGAGTGAGTGAGTGAGTGAGTGAGTGAGTGAGTGAGTGTGATCCGGATTGAGGGTGTGAGTGAGTGTGATCCGGATTGAGTGTGTGAGTGAGTGAGTTGGTGAGTGAGTTTGATTGAGATTGAGTGTGTGAGTGAGTGAGTGAGTGAGTGTGATCCGGATTGGGTGTGTGAGTGAGTGTGATCCGGATTGAGCGTGTGAGTGAGTGAGTGAGTGAGTGAGTGTGATCCGGATTGAGTGTGTGAGTGAGTGTGATCCGGATTGAGCAAGTGTGATCCGGATTGAGTGAGTGAGTGAGTGTGATCCGGATTGAGTGAGTGAGTGTGATCCGTGTTGAGCGTGTGAGTGAGTGAGTGTGATCTGGATTGAGTGAGTGAGTGAGTGTGATCCGGATTGAGTGTTTGAGTGAGCGAGTGAGTGTGCTCCGGATTGAGTGAGTGAGTGAGTGTGATCCGGATTGAGTGAGTGAGTGAGTGTGATCCGGATTGAGTGAGTGAATTTGATTGGGATTGATTGTGTGAGTGAGTGTGATCCGGATTGGGTGTGTGAGTGAGTGTGATCCGGATTGAGTGAGTGAGTTTGATCGGGATTGAGTGTGTGAGTGAGTGAGTGTGATCCGGATTGAGTGTGTGAGTGAGTGTGAACCGGATTGAGTGTGAGTGTGATCCGGATTGAGTGAGTGAGTGTGATCCGGATTGAGCGTGTGAGTGAGTGAGTGTGATCCGGTTTGAGTGAGTGCGATCCGGATTGAGTGTGTGAGTGAGTGTGATCAGGATTGAGGGCGTGAATGAGTGAGTGAGTGTGAGCCGGAATGAGTGAGTGAGTGTGAACCCGATTGAGTTTGAGTGTGATCCGGTTTAAGTGAGTGAGTGAGTGAGTGAGATCCGGATTGAGTGTGTGCGATCCGGATTGAGTGTGTGAGTGAGTGTGATCGGGATTGAGGGTGTGAATGAGTGAGTGAGTGTGATCCGGATTGAGTGAGTGTAATCAGGATTGAGTGTGTGAATGAGTGAGTGAGTGTGATCCGGATTGAGTGTGTGAGTGAGTGTGATCCGGATTGAGTGTGTGAGTGCGTGTGATCTGGATTGAGCGTGTGAATGAGTGAGTGAGTGTGATCTGGATTGAGTGTGATTGAGTGAATGTGATCTGGATTGATTGATTGAGTGAGTGTGAGTGTGATCGGGATTGAGTGTGTGAATGAGTGAGTGAGTGTGATCCAGATTGAGCGTCTGAGTGAGTGAGTGAGTGTGATCTGGATTGAGTGTGTGAGTTTGATTGGGATTGAGCGTGTGAGTTTGATTGGGATTGAGCGTGTGAGTTTGATTGCGATTGAGTGTGTGACTGAGTGAGTGCGATCCGGATTGAGTGAGTGAATGATTGAGTGAGTGCGATCCGGATTGAGTGAGTGAGTGAGAGAGATCAGGATTGAGTGTGTGAATGAGTGAGTGAGTGTGATCCGGATTGAGTGTGTGTGAGATCCGGATTGAGTGTGAGTGTGAGCCGGATTGAGTGAGTGAGTGTGATTCGGATTGAGTGAGTGAGTGTGAGCCGGATTGAGTGTGTGAGTGAGTGTGAACCGGATTGAGTGTGAGTGTGATCCGGATTGAGTGAGTGAGTGTGATCCGGATTGAGCGTGTGAGTGAGTGAGTGTGATCTGGATTGAGTGTTTGAGTGAGTGAGTGAGTGTGATCCGGATTGAGTGAGTGAGTGAGTGCGATCCGGATTGAGTGAGTGAGTGAGTGTGATCCGGATTGAGTGTGTGAGTGAGTGAGTGAGTGTGAACCGGATTGAGTGTGTGAGTGAGTGTGATCCGGATTGAGTGAGTGAGTGAGTGTGATCCGGATTGAATGTGTGAGTGAGTGAGTGAGTGTGAACCGGATTGAGTGTGTGAGTGAGTGTGATCCGGATTGAGTGTTTGAGTGAGTGAGTGAGTGCGATCTGGATTGAGTGAGTGAGTGAGTGAGTGTGATCCGGATTGAGTGTGTGAGTGAGTGTGATCGGGACTGAGTGTGTGAATGAGTGAGTGAGTGTGATCCAGATCGAGTGTTTGAGTAAGTGAGATCTGGATTGAGTGTGTTTGTGTGTGAGTGAGTGTGATCTGGAATGAGTGTGTGAGTGAGTTTGATCCAGATTGAGTGTCTGGGTGAGTGAATGTGATCTGGATTTTGCATGTGAGTTTGAGTGAGTGTGATCCGGATTGAGTGTTTGAGTGAGTGAGTGAGTGTGATCCGGATTGAGTGAGTGAGTGAGTGCGATCCGGATTGAGTGTGTGAGTGAGTGTGATCCGGATTGAGTGAGTGAGTTTGATTGGGATTGAGTGTGTGAGTGAGTGTGATCTGGATTGAGTGTGTGAGTGATTGTGATCCAGATTGAGTGAGTGAGTGAGTGATTGAGTGTGAACCGGATTGAGTGTGAGTGTGATCCGGATTGAGTGTGTGAGTGAGTGTGATCCAGATTGAGCATGTGAGTGAGTGAGTGTGATCTGGATTGGGCGTGTGAGTGAGTGAGTTGGTGAGTGAGTTTGATTGAGATTGAGTGTGTGAGTGAGTGAGTGAGTGTGATCCGGATTGGGTGTGTGAGTGAGTGTGATCCGGATTGAGTGTGTGAGTGAGTGAGTTGGTGAGTGAGTTTGATTGAGATTGAGTGTGTGAGTGAGTGAGTGTGATCCGGATTGGGTGTGTGAGTGAGTGTGATCCGGATTGAGTGAGTGAGTGCGATCCGGATTGAGTGAGTGAGTGAGTGTGATCCGGATTGAGTGTGTGAGTGAGTGAGTGTGAACCGGATTGAGTGTGTGAGTGAGTGTGATCCGGATTGACTGTTTGAGTGAGTGAGTGAGTGCGAACTGGATTGAGTGAGTGAGTGAGTGCGATCCGGATTGAGTGTGTTAGTGAGTGAGTGTGATCCGGATTGAGTGTGTGAGTGAGTGAGTGAGTGTAATCCGGATTGAGTGTGAGTGTGATCCGGATTGACTGAGTGAGTGTGATCCGGATTGAGCGTGTGAGTGAGTGAGTGCGATCCGGATTGAGTGTTTGAGTGAGTGAGTGAGTGTGATCTGGATTGAGTGTGTGAATGAGTGTGATCCAGATTGAGTGAGTGAGTGAGTGTGTGAGTGAGTGAGTGAGTGAGTGTAATCCGGATTGAGTGTGAGTGTGATCCGGATTGAGCATGTGAGTGAGTGAGTGTGATCCGGATTGAGTGTTTGAGTGAGTGAGTGAGTGTGATCTGGATTGAGTGTGTGAATGAGTGTGATCCAGATTGAGTGAGTGAGTGAGTGAGTGAGTGAGTGAGTGAGTGAGTGAGTGAGTGAGTGAGTGTGAACCGGATTGAGTGTGAGTGTGATCCGGATTGAGTGTGTGAGTGAGTGTGATCCAGATTGAGCATGTGAGTGAGTGAGTGTGATCTGGATTGGGCGTGTGATTGAGTGTGTGAGTGAGTGTGATCCGGATTGAGTGAGTGAGTGAGTGTGATCCGGATTGAGGGTGCGAGTGAGTGAGTGAGTGAGTGTGAACCGGATTGAGTGTGTGAGTGAGTGTGATCCGGATTGAGTGTTTGAGTGAGTGAGTGAGTGCGATCTGGATTGAGTGAGTGAGTGAGTGAGTGTGATCCGGACTGAGGGTGTGAGTGAGTGTGATCCGGATTGAGTGTGTGAGTGAGTGAGTTGGTGAGTGAGTTTGATTGAGATTGAGTGTGTGAGTGAGTGAGTGAGTGTGATCCGGATTGGGTGTGTGAGTGAGTGTGATCCGGATTGAGCGTGTGAGTGAGTGTGATCCGGATTGAGTGTTTGTGTGAGTGAGTGAGTGCGATCTGGATTGAGTGAGTGAGTGAGTGAGTGTGATCCGGATTGAGTGTGTGAGTGAGTGTGATCCGGATTGAGTGTGTGAGTAAGTGAGTGTGATCCGGATTGAGTGAGTGAGTTTGATTGAGATTAGGTGTGTGTGAGTGTGTGAATGTGATCTGAATTGGGTGTGTGAGTGAGTGTGATCCGGATTGAGCGTGTGAGTGAGTGAGTGTGATCCGGATTGGGTGTGTGAGTGAGTGTGATCCGGATTGAGCATGTGAGTGAGTGAGTGAGTGTGATCCGGATTGAGTGTGTGTGTGAGTGAGTGAGTGAGTGTGATCTGGATTGAGTGTGTGAATGAGTGTGATCCAGATTGAGTGAGTGAGTGAGTGAGTGAGTGTGAACCGGATTGAGTGTGAGTGTGATCCGGATTGAGTGAGTGAGTGAGTGTGATCCGGATTGAGTGTGTGAGTGAGTGTGATCCAGATTGAGCATGTGAGTGAGTGAGTGTGATCTGGATTGGGCGTGTGAGTGAGTGAGTGAGTGAGTGAGTGAGTGAGTGAGTGAGTGAGTGAGTGAGTGTGATCCGGATTGAGGGTGTGAGTGAGTGTGATCCGGATTGAGTGTGTGAGTGAGTGAGTTGGTGAGTGAGTTTGATTGAGATTGAGTGTGTGAGTGAGTGAGTGAGTGAGTGTGATCCGGATTGGGTGTGTGAGTGAGTGTGATCCGGATTGAGCGTGTGAGTGAGTGAGTGAGTGAGTGAGTGAGTGAGTGAGTGAGTGAGTGAGTGAGTGTGATCCGGATTGAGTGTGTGAGTGAGTGTGATCCGGATTGAGCAAGTGTGATCCGGATTGAGTGAGTGAGTGAGTGAGTGTGATCCGGATTGAGTGAGTGAGTGTGATCCGTGTTGAGCGTGTGAGTGAGTGAGTGTGATCTGGATTGAGTGAGTGAGTGAGTGTGATCCGGATTGAGTGTTTGAGTGAGCGAGTGAGTGTGCTCCGGAATGAGTGAGTGAGTGAGTGCGATCCGGATTGAGTGAGTGTGATCCAGATTGAGTGAGTGAATTTGATTGGGATTGAGTGTGTGAGTGAGTGAGTGAGTGAGTGAGTGTGATCCGGATTGGGTGTGTGAGTGAGTGTGATCCGGATTGAGCGTGTGAGTGAGTGTGATCCGGATTGAGTGTGTGAGTGAGTGTGATCCGGATTGAGCAAGTGTGATCCGGATTGAGTGAGTGAGTGAGTGTGATCCGGATTGAGTGAGTGAGTGTGATCCGTGTTGAGCGTGTGAGTGAGTGAGTGTGATCTGGATTGAGTGAGTGAGTGAGTGTGATCCGGATTGAGTGTTTGAGTGAGCGAGTGAGTGTGCTCCGGATTGAGTGAGTGAGTGAGTGCGATCCGGATTGAGTGAGTGAATTTGATTGGGATTGATTGTGTGAGTGAGTGTGATCCGGATTGGGTGTGTGAGTGAGTGTGATCCGGATTGAGTGAGTGAGTTTGATTGGGATTGAGTGTGTGAGTGAGTGAGTGTGATCCGGATTGAGTGTGTGAGTGAGTGTGAACCTGATTGAGTGTGAGTGTGATCCGGATTGAGCGTGTGAGTGAGTGAGTGTGATCCGGTTTGAGTGAGTGCGATCCGGATTGAGTGTGTGAGTGAGTGTGATCAGGATTGAGGGCGTGAATGAGTGAGTGAGTGTGAGCCGGAATGAGTGAGTGAGTGTGAACCCGATTGAGTTTGAGTGTGATCCGGTTTAAGTGAGTGAGTGAGTGAGTGAGATCCGGATTGAGTGTGTGCGATCCGGATTGAGTGTGTGAGTGAGAGTGATCGGGATTGAGGGTGTGAATGAGTGAGTGAGTGTGATCCGGATTGAGTGAGTGTAATCAGGATTGAGTGTGTGAATGAGTGAGTGAGTGTGATCCGGATTGAGTGTGTGAGTGAGTGTGATCCGGATTGAGTGTGTGAGTGCGTGTGATCTGGATTGAGCGTGTGAATGAGTGAGTGAGTGTGATCTGGATTGAGTGTGATTGAGTGAATGTGATCTGGATTGATTGATTGAGTGAGTGTGAGTGTGATCGGGATTGAGTGTGTGAATGAGTGAGTGAGTGTGATCCGGATTGAGGGTGTGAGTGAGTGTGATCCGGATTGAGTGTGTGAGTAAGTGAGTGTGATCCGGATTGAGTGAGTGAGTTTGATTGAGATTGGGTGTGTGTGAGTGTGTGAGTGTGATCTGAATTGGGTGTGTGAGTGAGTGTGATCCGGATTGAGCGTGTGAGTGAGTGAGTGTGATCCGGATTGGGTGTGTGAGTGAGTGTGATCCGGATTGAGTGTGTGAATGAGTGTGATCCAGATTGAGTGAGTGAGTGAGTGAGTGAGTGAGAACCAGATTGAGTGTGAGTGTGATCCGGATTGAGTGAGTGAGTGAGTGTGATCCGGATTGAGTGTGTGAGTGAGTGTGATCCAGATTGAGCATGTGAGTGAGTGAGCGTGATCTGGATTGGGCGTGTGAGTGAGTGAGTTGGTGAGTGAGTTTGATTGAGATTGAGTGTGTGAGTGAGTGAGTGAGTGTGATCCGGATTGGGTGTGTGAGTGAGTGTGATCCGGATTGAGTGTGTGAGTGAGTGAGTTGGTGAGTGAGTTTGATTGAGATTGAGTGTGTGAGTGAGTGAGTGAGTGTGATCCGGATTGGGTGTGTGAGTGAGTGTGATCCGGATTGAGTGAGTGAGTGCGATCCGGATTGAGTGAGTGAGTGAGTGTGATCCGGATTGAGTGTGTGAGTGAGTGAGTGTGAACCGGATTGAGTGTGTGAGTGAGTGTGATCCGGATTGACTGTTTGAGTGAGTGAGTGAGTGCGAACTGGATTGAGTGAGTGAGTGAGTGCGATCCGGATTGAGTGTGTTAGTGAGTGAGTGTGATCTGGATTGAGTGTGTGAGTGAGTGAGTGAGTGTAATCCGGATTGAGTGTGAGTGTGATCCGGATTGACTGAGTGAGTGTGATCCGGATTGAGCGTGTGAGTGAGTGAGTGTGATCCGGATTGAGTGTTTGAGTGAGTGAGTGAGTGTGATCTGGATTGAGTGTGTGAATGAGTGTGATCCAGATTGAGTGAGTGAGTGAGTGTGTGAGTGAGTGAGTGAGTGTAATCCGGATTGAGTGTGAGTGTGATCCGGATTGAGCGTGTGAGTGAGTGAGTGTGATCCGGATTGAGTGTTTGAGTGAGTGAGTGAGTGTGATCTGGATTGAGTGTGTGAATGAGTGTGATCCAGATTGATTGAGTGAGTGAGTGAGTGAGTGAGTGAGTGAGTGAGTGAGTGAGTGAGTGAGTGAGTGAGTGTGAACCGGATTGAGTATGAGTGTGATCCGGATTGAGTGAGTGAAGGAGTGTGATCCGGATTGAGTGTGTGAGTGAGTGTGATCCAGATTGAGCATGTGAGTGAGTGAGTGTGATCTGGATTGGGCGTGTGAGTGAGTGAGTGAGTGAGTGTGATCCGGATTGAGGGTGTGAGTGAGTGTGATCCGGATTGTGTGTGTGAGTGAGTGAGTTGGTGAGTGAGTTTGATTGAGATTGAGTGTGTGAGTGAGTGAGTGAGTGTGATCCGGATTGGGTGTGTGAGTGAGTGTGATCCGGATTGAGCGTGTGAGTGAGTGTGATCCGGATTGAGTGTTTGAGTGAGTGAGTGAGTGCGATCTGGATTGAGTGAGTGAGTGAGTGAGTGTGATCCGGATTGAGTGTGTGAGTGAGTGTGATCCGGATTGAGTGTTTGAGTGAGCGAGTGAGTGTGCTCCGGATTGAGTGAGTGAGTGAGTGCGATCCGGATTGAGTGAGTGAGTGAGTGTGATCCAGATTGAGTGAGTGAATTTGATTGGGATTGAGTGTGTGTGTGAGTGAGTGAGTGAGTGAGTGAGTGTGATCCGGATTGGGTGTGTGAGTGAGTGTGATCCGGATTGAGCGTGTGAGTGAGTGTGATCCGGATTGAGTGTGTGAGTGAGTGTGATCCGGATTGAGCAAGTGTGATCCGGATTGAGTGAGTGAGTGAGTGTGATCCGGATTGAGTGAGTGAGTGTGATCCGTGTTGAGCGTGTGAGTGAGTGAGTGTGATCTGGATTGAGTGAGTGAGTGAGTGTGATCCGGATTGAGTGTTTGAGTGAGCGAGTGAGTGTGCTCCGGATTGAGTGAGTGAGTGAGTGTGATCCGGATTGAGTGAGTGAATTTGATTGGGATTGATTGTGTGAGTGAGTGTGATCCGGATTGGGTGTGTGAGTGAGTGTGATCCGGATTGAGTGAGTGAGTTTGATTGGGATTGAGTGTGTGAGTGAGTGAGTGTGATCCGGATTGAGTGTGTGAGTGAGTGTGAACCGGATTGAGTGTGAGTGTGACCCGGATTGAGTGAGTGAGTGTGATCCGGATTGAGCGTGTGAGTGAGTGAGTGTGATCCGGATTGGGTGTGTGAGTGAGTGTGATCCGGATTGAGCGTGAGAGTGAGTTAGTGAGTGTGATCCGGATTGAGTGTGTGAATGAGTGTGATCCAGATTGAGTGAGTGAGTGAGTGAGTGAGTGAGTGAGTGTGATCCGGATTGAGTGTGTGAGTGAGTGAGTGAGTGTGATCCGGATTGAGCGTGTGAGTGAGTGAGTGTGATCTGGATTGAGCGTGTGAGTGAGTGAGTGAGTGCAATCCGGATTGAGGGTGTGAGTGAGTGAGTGAGTGTGATCCGGATTGAGCGTCTGAGTGAGTGAGTGTGATCCGGATTGAGTGTGTGAGTTAGTGAGAGTGATCCGGATTGAGTGTGTGAGTGAGTGTGATCTGGATTGAGTGAGTGAGTGCGTGCGTGAATGAGTGAGTGACTGCGATCCGGATAGAGTGTGTGAGTGAGTGTGATCGGGACTGAGTGTGTGAATGAGTGAGGGAGTGTGATCCAGATCGAGTGTTTGAGTGAGTGAGATCTGGATTGAGTGTGTAAGTGAGTGAGTGAGTGTGATCCGGATTGAGTGAGTGAGTGTGATCCAGATTGAGTGTGTGAGTGAGTGAACGTGATCTGGATTGTGCGTGTGAGTGTGAGTGAGTGTGATCCGGATTGAGTGTTTGAGTGAGTGAGTGAGTGTGATCCGGATTGAGTGAGTGAATGACTGAGTGAGTGCGATCCGGATTGAGTGAGTGAGTGAGAGAGATCGGGATTGAGTGTGTGAATGAGTGAGTGAGTGTGATCCGGATTGAGTGTGTGTGAGATCCGGATTGAGTGTGTGTGAGATCCGGATTGTGTGAGTGAGTTTGATCCGGATTGAGTGAGTGAGTTTGATTGGGATTGAGTGAGTGAGTGAGTGTGATCCGGATTGAGTGAGTGAGTGACTGCAATCCAGATTGAGTGAGTGAGTGAGTGTGATCCGGATTGAGTGAGTGAGTTTGATTGGGATTGAGTGTGTGAGTGAGTGTGAGCCGGATTGAGTGAGTGAGTGTGTGTGATCCGGATTGATTGAGTGAGTGAGTGTGATCCGGATTGAGTGAGTGAGTTTGATTGGGATTGAGTGTGTGAGTGAGTGTGATCCGGATTGAGTGTGTGAGTGAGTGTGATCCGGATTGAGTGTATGAGTGAGTGTGATCCGGATTGAGTGAGTGAGTTTGATTGGGATTGAGTGTGTGAGTGAGTGAGTGAGTGAGATCTGGATTGAGTGTGTGAGTGAGTGAGTGAGTGTGATCCGGATTGAGTGAGTGAGTTTGATTGGGATTGAGTGTGTGAGTGAGTGAGTGAGTGGATCCGGATTGAGTGTATGAGTGAGTGAGATCTGGATTGAGTGTGTGAGTGAGTGAGTGAGTGTGATCCGGATTGAGTGAGTGAGTTTGATTGGGATTGAGTGTGTGAGTGAGTGTGATCCGGATTGAGTGAGTGAGTGAGTGTGATCCGGATTGAGTGTTTGAGTGAGTGAGTGAGTGTGATCCAGATTGAGTGACTGAGTGAGTGCGATCCGGATTGAGTGAGTGAGTGAGTGTGATCCGGATTGAGTGAGTGAGTTTGATTGGGATTGAGTGTGTGAGTGAGTGAGTGAGTGTGATCCGGATTGAGCGTGTGAGTGAGAGTGATCCGGATTAAGTGAGTGAGTTTGATTGGGATTGAGTGTGTGAGTGAGTGAGTGAGTGTGATCCGGATTGAGCGTGTGAGTGAGTGAGTGTGATCTGGATTGAGCGTGTGAGTGAGTGTGATCCGGATTGAGTGAGTGTGATCCAGACTGAGCGTGTGAGTGAGTGAGTGAGTGTGATCCGGATTGAGTGTGTGAGTGAGTGAGTGAGTGTGATCTGGATTGAGTGTGTGAGTGAGTGTGATCCAGATTGAGTGAGTGTGTGAGTGTGAACCGGATTGAGTGTGAGTGTGATCCGGATTGAGTGAGTGAGTGTGATCCGGATTGAGTGTGTGAGTGAGTGTGATCCGGATTGAGCTTGTGAGTGAGTGAGTGTGATCTGGAGTGGACGTGTGAGTGAGTGAGTGTGATCCAGATTGAGGGTGTGAGCGAGTGTGATCTGGATTGAGTGTGTGAGTGAATGAGTGAGTGAGTGAGTGAGTGAGTGAGTGAGTGAGTGAGTGAGTGAGTGAGTGAGTGAGAGAGATTCGGATTGAGCGTGTGAGTGAATTCGGATTGAGCGTGTGAGTGAGTGAGTGTGATCCGGATTGAGTGTTTGAGTGAGTGTGATCCAGATTGAGTGTGTGTGATCCGGATTGAGTGTGTGAGTGAGTGTGATCGGGATTGAGGGTGTGAATGAGTGAGTGAGTGTGATCCGGATTGAGTGAGTTAGTGTGATCCGGATTGAGCGTGTGAGTGAGTGAGTGTGATCCGGTTTGAGTGAGTGCGATCCGGATTGAGTGTGTGAGTGAGTGTGATCAGGATTGAGGGCGTGAATGAGTGAGTGAGTGTGAGCCGGATTGAGTGAGTGAGTGTGAACCCGATTGAGTTTGAGTGTGATCCGGTTTAAGTGAGTGAGTGAGTGAGTGAGATCCGGATTGAGTGTGTGCTATCCGGATTGAGTGTGTGAGTGAGTGTGATCGGGATTGAGGGTGTGAATGAGTGAGTGAGTGTGATCCGGATTGAGTGAGTGTAATCAGGATTGAGTGTGTGAATGAGTGAGTGAGTGTGATCCGGATTGAGTGAGTGAGTTTGATTGGGACTGAGTGTGTGAGTGAGTGAGTGAGTGTGATCCAAATTGAGTGTGTGAGTGAGTGTGATCCGGATTGAGTGTGTGAGTGCGTGTGATCTGGATTGAGCGTGTGAATGAGTGAGTGAGTGTGATCTGGATTGAGTGTGATTGAGTGAATGTGATCTGGATTGATTGATTGAGTGAGTGTGAGTGTGATCGGGATTGAGTGTGTGAATGAGTGAGTGAGTGTGATCCAGATTGAGCGTCTGAGTGAGTGAGTGAGTGTGATCTGGATTGAGTGTGTGAGTTTGATTGGGATTGAGCGTGTGAGTTTGATTGCGATTGAGTGTGTGAGTGAGTGAGTGTGATCCGGATTGAGTGTGAGAATGAGTGAGTGAGTGTGATCCGGATTGAGTGTGTGAATGACTGAGTGAGTGCGATCCGGATTGAGTGAGTGAATGATTGAGTGAGTGCGATCCGGATTGAGTGAGTGAGTGAGAGAGATCAGGATTGAGTGTGTGAATGAGTGAGTGAGTGTGATCCGGATTGAGTGTGTGTGAGATCCGGATTGAGTGTGAGTGTGAGCCGGATTGAGTGAGTGAGTGTGATCCGGATTGAGTGTGTGTGAGTGTGAGCCGGATTGAGTGTGTGAGTGAGTGTGAACCGGATTGAGTGTGAGTGTGATCCGGATTGAGTGAGTGAGTGTGATCCGGATTGAGCGTGTGAGTGAGTGAGTGTGATCCGGATTGAGTGTTTGAGTGAGTGAGTGAGTGTGATCCGGATTGAGTGAGTGAGTGAGTGCGATCCGGATTGAGTGAGTGAGTGAGTGTGATCCGGATTGAGTGTGTGAGTGAGTGAGTGAGTGTGAACCGGATTGAGTGTGTGAGTGAGTGTGATCCGGATTGAGTGAGTGAGTGAGTGTGATCCGGATTGAGTGTGTGAGTGAGTGAGTGAGTGAGTGTGAACCGGATTGAGTGTGTGAGTGAGTGTGATCCGGATTGAGTGTTTGAGTGAGTGAGTGAGTGCGATCTGGATTGAGTGAGTGAGTGAGTGAGTGTGATCCGGATTGAGTGTGTGTGAGTGTGATCGGGACTGAGTGTGTGAATGAGTGAGTGAGTGTGATCCAGATCGAGTGTTTTAGTAAGTGAGATCTGGATTGAGTGTGTTTGTGTGTGAGTGAGTGTGATCTGGAATGAGTGTGTGAGTGAGTTTGATCCAGATTGAGTGTCTGGGTGAGTGAATGTGATCTGGATTTTGCGTGTGAGTTTGAGTGAGTGTGATCCGGATTGAGTGTTTGAGTGAGTGAGTGAGTGTGATCCGGATTGAGTGAGTGAGTGAGTGCGATCCGGATTGAGTGTGTGAGTGAGTGTGATCCGGATTGAGTGAGTGAGTTTGATTGGGATTGAGTGTGTGAGTGAGTGTGATCTGGATTGAGTGTGTGAGTGATTGTGATCCGGATTGAGTGAGTGAGTGAGTGATTGAGTGTGAACCGGATTGAGTGTGAGTGTGATCCGGATTGAGTGAGTGAGTGAGTGAGTGTGATCCGGATTGAGGGTGTGAGTGAGTGTGATCCGGATTGAGTGTGTGAGTAAGTGAGTGTGATCCGGATTGAGTGAGTGAGTTTGATTGAGATTGGGTGTGTGTGAGTGTGTGAGTGTGATCTGAATTGGGTGTGTGAGTGAGTGTGATCCGGATTGAGCGTGTGAGTGAGTGAGTTTGAGCCGGATTGGGTGTGTGAGTGAGTGTGATCCGGATTGAGCGTGAGAGTGAGTTAGTGAGTGTGATCCGGATTGAGTGTGTGAATGAGTGTGATCCAGATTGAGTGAGTGAGTGAGTGAGTGAGTGAGAACCAGATTGAGTGTGAGTGTGATCCGGATTGAGTGAGTGAGTGAGTGTGATCCGGATTGAGTGTGTGAGTGAGTGTGATCCAGATTGAGCATGTGAGTGAGTGAGTGTGATCTGGATTGGGCGTGTGAGTGAGTGAGTTGGTGAGTGAGTTTGATTGAGATTGAGTGTGTGAGTGAGTGAGTGAGTGTGATCCGGATTGGGTGTGTGAGTGAGTGTGATCCGGATTGAGTGTGTGAGTGAGTGAGTTGGTGAGTGAGTTTGATTGAGATCGAGTGTGTGAGTGAGTGAGTGAGTGTGATCCGGATTGGGTGTGTGAGTGAGTGTGATCCGGATTGAGTGAGTGAGTGCGATCCGGATTGAGTGAGTGAGTGAGTGTGATCCGGATTGAGTGTGTGAGTGAGTGAGTGTGAACCGGATTGAGTGTGTGAGTGAGTGTGATCCGGATTGACTGTTTGAGTGAGTGAGTGAGTGCGAACTGGATTGAGTGAGTGAGTGAGTGCGATCCGGATTGAGTGTGTTAGTGAGTGAGTGTGATCCGGATTGAGTGTGTGAGTGAGTGAGTGAGTGTAATCCGGATTGAGTGTGAGTGTGATCCGGATTGACTGAGTGAGTGTGATCCGGATTGAGCGTGTGAGTGAGTGAGTGTGATCCGGATTGAGTGTTTGAGTGAGTGAGTGAGTGTGATCTGGATTGAGTGTGTGAATGAGTGTGATCCAGATTGAGTGAGTGAGTGAGTGAGTGAGTGAGTGAGTGAGTGAGTGAGTGAGTGAGTGAGTGAGTGAGAACCGGATTGAGTGTGAGTGTGATCCGGATTGAGTGAGTGAAGGAGTGTGATCCAGATTGAGTGAGTGAGTGAGTGAGTGAGTGAGAACCAGATTGTGTGTGAGTGTGATCCGGATTGAGTGAGTGAGTGAGTGTGATCCGGATTGAGTGTGTGAGTGAGTGTGATCCAGATTGAGCATGTGAGTGAGTGAGTGTGATCCGGATTGAGCGTGTGAGTGAGTGAGTGTGATCCGGATTGAGCGTGAGAGTGAGTTAGTGAGTGTGATCCGGATTGAGTGTGTGAATGAGTGTGATCCAGATTGAGTGAGTGAGTGAGTGAGTGAGTGAGAACCAGATTGAGTGTGAGTGTGATCCGGATTGAGTGAGTGAGTGAGTGTGATCCGGATTGAGTGTGTGAGTGAGTGTGATCCAGATTGAGCATGTGAGTGAGTGAGTGTGATCTGGATTGGGCGTGTGAGTGAGTGAGTTGGTGAATGAGTTTGATTGAGATTGAGTGTGTGAGTGAGTGAGTGAGTGTGATCCGGATTGGGTGTGTGAGTGAGTGTGATCCGGATTGAGTGTGTGAGTGAGTGAGTTGGTGAGTGAGTTTGATTGAGATCGAGTGTGTGAGTGAGTGAGTGAGTGTGATCCGGATTGGGTGTGTGAGTGAGTGTGATCCGGATTGAGTGAGTGAGTGCGATCCGGATTGAGTGAGTGAGTGAGTGTGATCCGGATTGAGTGTGTGAGTGAGTGAGTGTGAACCGGATTGAGTGTGTGAGTGAGTGTGATCCGGATTGACTGTTTGAGTGAGTGAGTGAGTGCGAACTGGATTGAGTGAGTGAGTGAGTGCGATCCGGATTGAGTGTGTTAGTGAGTGAGTGTGATCCGGATTGAGTGTGTGAGTGAGTGAGTGAGTGTAATCCGGATTAAGTGTGAGTGTGATCCGGATTGACTGAGTGAGTGTGATCCGGATTGAGCGTGTGAGTGAGTGAGTGTGATCCGGATTGAGTGTTTGAGTGAGTGAGTGAGTGTGATCTGGATTGAGTGTGTGAATGAGTGTGATCCAGATTGAGTGAGTGAGTGAGTGTGTGAGTGAGTGAGTGAGTGTGATCCAGATTGAGTGTGTGTGATCCGGATTGAGTGTGTGAGTGAGTGTGATCGGGATTGAGGGTGTGAATGAGTGAGTGAGTGTGATCCGGATTGAGTGAGTTAGTGTGATCCGGATTGAGCGTGTGAGTGAGTGAGTGTGATCCGGTTTGAGTGAGTGCGATCCGGATTGAGTGTGTGAGTGAGTGTGATCAGGATTGAGGGCGTGAATGAGTGAGTGAGTGTGAGCCGGATTGAGTGAGTGAGTGTGAACCCGATTGAGTTTGAGTGTGATCCGGTTTAAGTGAGTGAGTGAGTGAGTGAGATCCGGATTGAGTGTGTGCTATCCGGATTGAGTGTGTGAGTGAGTGTGATCGGGATTGAGGGTGTGAATGAGTGAGTGAGTGTGATCCGGATTGAGTGAGTGTAATCAGGATTGAGTGTGTGAATGAGTGAGTGAGTGTGATCCGGATTGAGTGAGTGAGTTTGATTGGGACTGAGTGTGTGAGTGAGTGAGTGAGTGTGATCCAAATTGAGTGTGTGAGTGAGTGTGATCCGGATTGAGTGTGTGAGTGCGTGTGATCTGGATTGAGCGTGTGAATGAGTGAGTGAGTGTGATCTGGATTGAGTGTGATTGAGTGAATGTGATCTGGATTGATTGATTGAGTGAGTGTGAGTGTGATCGGGATTGAGTGTGTGAATGAGTGAGTGAGTGTGATCCAGATTGAGCGTCTGAGTGAGTGAGTGAGTGTGATCTGGATTGAGTGTGTGAGTTTGATTGGGATTGAGCGTGTGAGTTTGATTGCGATTGAGTGTGTGAGTGAGTGAGTGTGATCCGGATTGAGTGTGAGAATGAGTGAGTGAGTGTGATCCGGATTGAGTGTGTGAATGACTGAGTGAGTGCGATCCGGATTGAGTGAGTGAATGATTGAGTGAGTGCGATCCGGATTGAGTGAGTGAGTGAGAGAGATCAGGATTGAGTGTGTGAATGAGTGAGTGAGTGTGATCCGGATTGAGTGTGTGTGAGATCCGGATTGAGTGTGAGTGTGAGCCGGATTGAGTGAGTGAGTGTGATCCGGATTGAGTGTGTGTGAGTGTGAGCCGGATTGAGTGTGTGAGTGAGTGTGAACCGGATTGAGTGTGAGTGTGATCCGGATTGAGTGAGTGAGTGTGATCCGGATTGAGCGTGTGAGTGAGTGAGTGTGATCCGGATTGAGTGTTTGAGTGAGTGAGTGAGTGTGATCCGGATTGAGTGAGTGAGTGAGTGCGATCCGGATTGAGTGAGTGAGTGAGTGTGATCCGGATTGAGTGTGTGAGTGAGTGAGTGAGTGTGAACCGGATTGAGTGTGTGAGTGAGTGTGATCCGGATTGAGTGAGTGAGTGAGTGTGATCCGGATTGAGTGTGTGAGTGAGTGAGTGAGTGAGTGTGAACCGGATTGAGTGTGTGAGTGAGTGTGATCCGGATTGAGTGTTTGAGTGAGTGAGTGAGTGCGATCTGGATTGAGTGAGTGAGTGAGTGAGTGTGATCCGGATTGAGTGTGTGTGAGTGTGATCGGGACTGAGTGTGTGAATGAGTGAGTGAGTGTGATCCAGATCGAGTGTTTTAGTAAGTGAGATCTGGATTGAGTGTGTTTGTGTGTGAGTGAGTGTGATCTGGAATGAGTGTGTGAGTGAGTTTGATCCAGATTGAGTGTCTGGGTGAGTGAATGTGATCTGGATTTTGCGTGTGAGTTTGAGTGAGTGTGATCCGGATTGAGTGTTTGAGTGAGTGAGTGAGTGTGATCCGGATTGAGTGAGTGAGTGAGTGCGATCCGGATTGAGTGTGTGAGTGAGTGTGATCCGGATTGAGTGAGTGAGTTTGATTGGGATTGAGTGTGTGAGTGAGTGTGATCTGGATTGAGTGTGTGAGTGATTGTGATCCGGATTGAGTGAGTGAGTGAGTGATTGAGTGTGAACCGGATTGAGTGTGAGTGTGATCCGGATTGAGTGAGTGAGTGAGTGAGTGTGATCCGGATTGAGGGTGTGAGTGAGTGTGATCCGGATTGAGTGTGTGAGTAAGTGAGTGTGATCCGGATTGAGTGAGTGAGTTTGATTGAGATTGGGTGTGTGTGAGTGTGTGAGTGTGATCTGAATTGGGTGTGTGAGTGAGTGTGATCCGGATTGAGCGTGTGAGTGAGTGAGTTTGAGCCGGATTGGGTGTGTGAGTGAGTGTGATCCGGATTGAGCGTGAGAGTGAGTTAGTGAGTGTGATCCGGATTGAGTGTGTGAATGAGTGTGATCCAGATTGAGTGAGTGAGTGAGTGAGTGAGTGAGAACCAGATTGAGTGTGAGTGTGATCCGGATTGAGTGAGTGAGTGAGTGTGATCCGGATTGAGTGTGTGAGTGAGTGTGATCCAGATTGAGCATGTGAGTGAGTGAGTGTGATCTGGATTGGGCGTGTGAGTGAGTGAGTTGGTGAGTGAGTTTGATTGAGATTGAGTGTGTGAGTGAGTGAGTGAGTGTGATCCGGATTGGGTGTGTGAGTGAGTGTGATCCGGATTGAGTGTGTGAGTGAGTGAGTTGGTGAGTGAGTTTGATTGAGATCGAGTGTGTGAGTGAGTGAGTGAGTGTGATCCGGATTGGGTGTGTGAGTGAGTGTGATCCGGATTGAGTGAGTGAGTGCGATCCGGATTGAGTGAGTGAGTGAGTGTGATCCGGATTGAGTGTGTGAGTGAGTGAGTGTGAACCGGATTGAGTGTGTGAGTGAGTGTGATCCGGATTGACTGTTTGAGTGAGTGAGTGAGTGCGAACTGGATTGAGTGAGTGAGTGAGTGCGATCCGGATTGAGTGTGTTAGTGAGTGAGTGTGATCCGGATTGAGTGTGTGAGTGAGTGAGTGAGTGTAATCCGGATTGAGTGTGAGTGTGATCCGGATTGACTGAGTGAGTGTGATCCGGATTGAGCGTGTGAGTGAGTGAGTGTGATCCGGATTGAGTGTTTGAGTGAGTGAGTGAGTGTGATCTGGATTGAGTGTGTGAATGAGTGTGATCCAGATTGAGTGAGTGAGTGAGTGAGTGAGTGAGTGAGTGAGTGAGTGAGTGAGTGAGTGAGTGTGAACCGGATTGAGTGTGAGTGTGATCCGGATTGAGTGAGTGAAGGAGTGTGATCCAGATTGAGTGAGTGAGTGAGTGAGTGAGTGAGAACCAGATTGTGTGTGAGTGTGATCCGGATTGAGTGAGTGAGTGAGTGTGATCCGGATTGAGTGTGTGAGTGAGTGTGATCCAGATTGAGCATGTGAGTGAGTGAGTGTGATCCGGATTGAGCGTGTGAGTGAGTGAGTGTGATCCGGATTGAGCGTGAGAGTGAGTTAGTGAGTGTGATCCGGATTGAGTGTGTGAATGAGTGTGATCCAGATTGAGTGAGTGAGTGAGTGAGTGAGTGAGAACCAGATTGAGTGTGAGTGTGATCCGGATTGAGTGAGTGAGTGAGTGTGATCCGGATTGAGTGTGTGAGTGAGTGTGATCCAGATTGAGCATGTGAGTGAGTGAGTGTGATCTGGATTGGGCGTGTGAGTGAGTGAGTTGGTGAGTGAGTTTGATTGAGATTGAGTGTGTGAGTGAGTGAGTGAGTGTGATCCGGATTGGGTGTGTGAGTGAGTGTGATCCGGATTGAGTGTGTGAGTGAGTGAGTTGGTGAGTGAGTTTGATTGAGATCGAGTGTGTGAGTGAGTGAGTGAGTGTGATCCGGATTGGGTGTGTGAGTGAGTGTGATCCGGATTGAGTGAGTGAGTGCGATCCGGATTGAGTGAGTGAGTGAGTGTGATCCGGATTGAGTGTGTGAGTGAGTGAGTGTGAACCGGATTGAGTGTGTGAGTGAGTGTGATCCGGATTGACTGTTTGAGTGAGTGAGTGAGTGCGAACTGGATTGAGTGAGTGAGTGAGTGCGATCCGGATTGAGTGTGTTAGTGAGTGAGTGTGATCCGGATTGAGTGTTTGAGTGAGTGAGTGAGTGTAATCCGGATTAAGTGTGAGTGTGATCCGGATTGACTGAGTGAGTGTGATCCGGATTGAGCGTGTGAGTGAGTGAGTGTGATCCGGATTGAGTGTTTGAGTGAGTGAGTGAGTGTGATCTGGATTGAGTGTGTGAATGAGTGTGATCCAGATTGAGTGAGTGAGTGAGTGAGTGAGTGAGTGAGTGAGTGAGTGAGTGAGTGAGAACCGGATTGAGTGTGAGTGTGATCCGGATTGAGTGAGTGAAGGAGTGTGATCCGGATTGAGTGTGTGAGTGAGTGTGATCCAGATTGAGCATGTGAGTGAGTGAGTGTCATCTGGATTGGGCGTGTGAGTGAGTGAGTGAGTGTGATCCGGATTGAGGGTGTGAGTGAGTGTGATCCGGATTGTGTGTGTGAGTGAGTGAGTTGGTGAGTGAGTTTGATTGAGATTGAGTGTGTGAGTGAGTGAGTGAGTGTGATCCAGATTGGGTGTGTGAGTGAGTGTGATCCGGATTGAGCGTGTGAGTGAGTGTGATCCGGATTGAGCGTGTGAGTGAGTGAGTGAGTGAGTGTGATCCGGATTGAGTGTGTGAGTGAGTGAGTGAGTGTGATCCGGATTGAGTGTGTGAGTGAGTGTGATCCGGATTGAGTGTTTGAGTGAGTGAGTGAGTGCGATCTGGATTGAGTGAGTGAGTGAGTGAGTGTGATCCGGATTGAGTGTGTGAGTGAGTGTGATCGTGACTGAGTGTGTGAATGAGTGAGTGAGTGTGATCCAGATCGAGTGTTTGAGTAAGTGAGATCTGGATTGAGTGTGTTTGTGTGTGAGTGAGTGTGATCTGGAATGAGTGTGTGAGTGAGTTTGATCCAGATTGAGTGTCTGGGTGAGTGAATGTGATCTGGATTTTGCGTGTGAGTTTGAGTGAGTGTGATCCGGATTGAGTGAGTGAGTGAGTGTGATCCGGATTGAGTGAGTGAGTGAGTGCGATCCGGATTGAGTGTGTGAGTGAGTGTGATCCGGATTGAGTGAGTGAGTTTGATTGGGATTGAGTGTGTGAGTGAGTGTGATCTGGATTGAGTGTGTGAGTGATTGTGATCCAGATTGAGTGTGTGAGTGAGTGTGATCCGGATTGAGTGAGTGAGTTTGATTGGGATTGAGTGTGTGAGTGAGTGTGATCTGGATTGAGTGTGTGAGTGATTGTGATCCAGATTGAGTGAGTGAGTGAGTGTGATCCGGATTGAGTGTGTGAGTAAGTGAGTGTGATCAGGATTGAGTGAGTGAGTTTGATTGAGATTGGGTGTGTGTGAGTGTGTGAGTGTGATCTGAATTGGGTGTGTGAGTGAGTGTGATCCGGATTGAGCGTGTGAGTGAGTGAGTGTGATCCGGATTGGGTGTGTGAGTGAGTGTGATCTGGATTGAGCGTGAGAGTGAGTTAGTGAGTGTGATCCGGATTGAGTGTGTGAATGAGTGTGATCCAGATTGAGTGAGTGAGTGAGTGAGTGAGTGAGTGTGATCCGGATTGAGTGTGTGAGTGAGTGAGTGAGTGTGATCCGGATTGAGCGTGTGAGTGAGTGAGTGTGATCTGGATTGAGCGTGTGAGTGAGTGAGTGAGTGCAATCCGGATTGAGGGTGTGAGTGAGTGAGTGAGTGTGATCCGGATTGAGCGTCTGAGTGAGTGAGTGTGATCCGGATTGAGTGTGTGAGTTAGTGAGAGTGATCCGGATTGAGTGTGTGAGTGAGTGTGATCTGGATTGAGTGAGTGAGTGCGTGCGTGAATGAGTGAGTGACTGCGATCCGGATAGAGTGTGTGAGTGAGTGTGATCGGGACTGAGTGTGTGAATGAGTGAGGGAGTGTGATCCAGATCGAGTGTTTGAGTGAGTGAGATCTGGATTGAGTGTGTAAGTGAGTGAGTGAGTGTGATCCGGATTGAGTGAGTGAGTGTGATCCAGATTGAGTGTGTGAGTGAGTGAATGTGATCTGGATTGTGCGTGTGAGTGTGAGTGAGTGTGATCCGGATTGAGTGTTTGAGTGAGTGAGTGAGTGTGATCCGGAATGAGTGAGTGAATGACTGAGTGAGTGCGATCCGGATTGAGTGAGTGAGTGAGAGAGATCGGGATTGAGTGTGTGAATGAGTGAGTGAGTGTGATCCGGATTGAGTGTGTGTGAGATCCGGATTGAGTGTGTGTGAGATCCGGATTGAGTGAGTGAGTTTGATCCGGATTGAGTGAGTGAGTTTGATTGGGATTGAGTGAGTGAGTGAGTGTGATCCGGATTGAGTGAGTGAGTGACTGCAATCCAGATTGAGTGAGTGAGTGAGTGTGATCCGGATTGAGTGAGTGAGTTTGATTGGGATTGAGTGTGTGAGTGAGTGTGAGCCGGATTGAGTGAGTGAGTGTGTGTGATCCGGATTGATTGAGTGAGTGAGTGTGATCCGGATTGAGTGAGTGAGTTTGATTGGGATTGAGTGTGTGAGTGAGTGTGATCCGGATTGAGTGTGTGAGTGAGTGTGATCCGGATTGAGTGAGTGAGTTTGATTGGGATTGAGTGTGTGAGTGAGTGAGTGAGTGGATCCGGATTGAGTGTATGAGTGAGTGTGATCCGGATTGAGTGAGTGAGTTTGATTGGGATTGAGTGTGTGAGTGAGTGAGTGAGTGAGATCTGGATTGAGTGTGTGAGTGAGTGAGTGAGTGTGATCCGGATTGAGAGAGTGAGTTTGATTGGGATTGAGTGTGTGAGTGAGTGTGATCCGGATTGAGTGAGTGAGTGAGTGTGATCCGGATTGAGTGTTTGAGTGAGTGAGTGAGTGTGATCCAGATTGAGTGACTGAGTGAGTGCGATCCGGATTGAGTGAGTGAGTGAGTGTGATCCGGATTGAGTGAGTGAGTTTGATTGGGATTGAGTGTGTGAGTGAGTGAGTGAGTGTGATCCGGATTGAGCGTGTGAGTGAGAGTGATCCGGATTCAGTGAGTGAGTTTGATTGGGATTGAGTGTGTGAGTGAGTGAGTGAGTGTGATCCGGATTGAGCGTGTGAGTGAGTGAGTGTGATCTGGATTGAGCGTGTGAGTGAGTGTGATCCGGATTGAGTGAGTGAGTTTGATTGAGATTGAGTGTGTGAGTGAGTGAGTGAGTGTGATCCGGATTGAGCGTGTGAGTGAGTGAGTGAGTGTGATCCGGATTGAGTGTGTGAGTGAGTGAGTGAGTGTGATCTGGATTGAGTGTGTGAGTGAGTGTGATCCAGATTGAGTGAGTGTGTGAGTGTGAACCGGATTGAGTGTGAGTGTGATCCGGAATGAGTGAGTGAGTGTGATCCGGATTTATTGTGTGAGTGAGTGAGTGAGTGTTATCCGGATTGAGTGAGTGTGATCCGGATTTAGCATGTGAGTGAGTGAGTGTGATCTGGATTGAGCGTGTGAGTGAGTGAGTGTGATCCGGATTGAGGGTGTGAGTGAGTGTGATCCGGAATGAGTGTGTGAGTGAGTGAGTGAGTGTAATCCGGATTGAGTGAGTGAGTTTGATTGAGATTGAGTGAGTGAGTGTGATCCGGATTGGGTGTGTGAGTGAGTGAGTGAGTGTGATCCGGATTGAGTGTGTGAGTGAGTGTGATCTGGATTGAGTGAGTGTGATCCGGATTGAGTGAGTGAGTGTGAACCAGATTGAGTGTGAGTGTGATCCGGATTGAGTGAGTGAGTGTGATCCGGATTGAGTGTATGAGTGAGTGTGATCCGGATTGAGCATGTGAGTGAGTGAGTGTGATCTGGATTGGGCGTGTGAGTGAGTGAGTGAGTGTGATCCGGATTGAGTGAGTGAGTTTGATTGGGATTGAGTGTGTGAGTCAGTGTGATCCGGATTGAGTGAGTGAGTGTGATCCAGATCGAGTGTTTGAGTGAGTGAGATCTGGATTGAGTGTGAGAGTGAGTGAGTGAGTGTGATCCGGATTGAGTGAGTGAGTTTGATTGGGGTTGAGTGTGTGAGTGAGTGTGATCCGGATTGAGTGAGTGAGTGAGATCCGGATTGAGTGTTTGAGTGAGTGAGTGAGTGTGATCCGGATTGAGTGAGTGCGATCCGGATTGAGTGAGTGAGTGAGTGTGATCCAGATTGAGTGAGTGAGTTTGATTGGGATTGAGTGTGTGAGTGAGTGTGATCCGGATTGAGTGTGTGAGTGAGTGTGATCCGGATTGAGTGAGTGAGTTTGATTGGGATTGAGTGTGTGAGTGAGTGAGTGTGATCCGGATTGAGTGTGTGAGTGAGTGTGATCCGGATTGAGTGTGAGTGTGATCCGGATTGAGTGAGTGAGTGTGATCCGGATTGAGTATTTGAGTGAGTGAGTGCGATCTGGATTGAGTGTGTGAGTGAGTGCGATCCGGATTGAGTGTGTGAGTGAGTGTGATCAGGATTGAGGGTGTGAATGAGTGAGTGAGTGTGATCCGGACTGAGTGAGTGTGTGGGTGGGTGAGTGAGTGAGTGAGTGAGTGAGAGAGAGAGATCGGGATTGAGTGTGTGAATGAGTGCGTGAGTGTGATCCGGATTGAGTGTGTGAGTGTGAGCTGGATTGAGCATGTGAGTGAGTGAGTGTGATCCGGATTGAGTGAGTGAGGTTGATTTGGATTGAGTGTGTGAGTGAGTGTGATCCAAATTGAGTGTTTGAGTGAGTGTGATCCGGATTGAGCGTGTGAGTGAGTGTGATCCTGATTGAGTGAGTGAGTTTGATTGGGATTGAGTGTGTGTGAGTGAGTGAGTGTGATCCAGATTGAACGTGTGAGTGAGTGAGTGTGATCTGGATTGAGCGTGTGAGTGAGTGTGATTCGGATTGAGTGAGTGAGTTTCATTGGGATTGAGTGTGTGAGTGAGTGAGTGAGTGTGATCTGGATTGAGTGTGTGAGTGAGTGTGATCCAGATTGAGTGAGTGAGTCAGTGTGATCTGGATTGAGCGTGTGAGTGAGTGAGTGTGATCGGGATTGAGTGTGTGAGTGAGTCTGATCTGGATTGAGTGTGTGAGTGAGTGAGTGAGTGTGATCCGGATTGAGTGAGTGAGTTTGATTGAGATTGAGTGTGTGAGTGAGTGAGTGAGTGTGATCCGGATTGGGTGTGTGAGTGAGTGTGATCCGGATTGAGTGTGTGAGTGAGTGAGTGAGTGTGATCCGGATTGAGTGAGTGAGTTTGATTGAGATTGAGTGTGTGAGTGAGTGAGTGAGTGAGTGTGATCCGGATTGGGTGTGTGAGTGAGTGTGATCCGGATTGAGCGTGTGAGTGAGTGAGTGAGTGTGATCCGGATTCAGTGTGTGTGAGTGAGTGAGTGTGATCTGGATTGAGTGTGTGAATGAGTGTGATCCAGATTGAGTGAGTGAGTGAGTGAGAACCAGATTGAGTGTGAGTGTGATCCGGATTGAGTGAGTGAGTTAGTGTGATCCGGATTGAGTGTGTGAGTGAGTGTGATCCAGATTGAGCATGTCGTGATCTGGATTGGGCGTGTGAGTGAGTGAGTTGGTGAGTGAGTTTGATTGAGATTGAGTCTGTGAGTGAGTGAGTGAGTGTGATCCGGATTGGGTGTGTGAGTGAGTGTGATCCGGATTGAGTGTGTGAGTGAGTGAGTTGGTGAGTGAGTTTGATTGAGATTGAGTGTGTGAGTGAGTGAGTGTGATCCGGATTGAGTGTGTGAGTGAGTGTGATCCGGATTGAGTGAGTGAGTTTGATTGGGATTGAGTGTGTGAGTGAGTGAGTGAGTGTGATCTGGATTGTGCGTGTGAGTGAGTGAGTGTGATCCGGATTGAGTGTGTGAGTGAGTGTGATCCGGATTGAGTGAGTGAGTTTGATTGGGATTGAGTGTGTGAGTGAGTGAGTGAGTGTGATCTGGATTGAGTGTGTGAGTGAGTGTGATCTGGATTGAGTGAGTGAGTTTGATTGGGATTGAGTGTGTGAGTGAGTGAGTGAGATCTGGATTGAGTGTGTGAGTGAGTGTGATCCGGATTGAGTGAGTAAGTGAGTGTGATCCGGATTGAGTGTTTGAGTGAGTGAGTGAGTGTGATCCAGATTGAGTGACTGAGTGAGTGCGATCCGGATTGAGTGAGTGAGTGAGTGTGATCCGGATTGAGTGAGTGAGTTTGATTGAGATTGAGTGTGTGAGTGAGTGTGATCCGGATTGAGTGTTTGAGTGAGTGTGATCCAAATTGAGTGAGTGCGATCCGGATTGAGTGTGTGAGTGAGTGTGATCGGGATTGAGGGTGTGAATGAGTGAGTGAATGTGATCCGGATCCAGATTGAGTGTGCGTGATCCGGATTGAGTTTGATTGAGATTGAGTCTGTGAGTGAGTGAGTGAGTGTGATCCGGATTGGGTGTGTGAGTGAGTGTGATCCGGATTGAGTGTGTGAGTGAGTGAGTTGGTGAGTGAGTTTGATTGAGATTGAGTGTGTGAGTGAGTGAGTGTGATCCGGATTGAGTGTGTGAGTGAGTGTGATCCGGATTGAGTGAGTGAGTTTGATTGGGATTGAGTGTGTGAGTGAGTGAGTGAGTGTGATCTGGATTGAGCGTGTGAGTGAGTGAGTGTGATCCGGATTGAGTGTGTGAGTGAGTGTGATCCGGATTGAGTGAGTGAGTTTGATTGGGATTGAGTGTGTGAGTGAGTGAGTGAGTGTGATCTGGATTGAGTGTGTGAGTGAGTGTGATCTGGATTGAGTGAGTGAGTTTGATTGGGATTGAGTGTGTGAGTGAGTGAGTGAGATCTGGATTGAGTGTGTGAGTGAGTGTGATCCGGATTGAGTGAGTAAGTGAGTGTGATCCGGATTGAGTGTTTGAGTGAGTGAGTGAGTGTGATCCAGATTGAGTGACTGAGTGAGTGCGATCCGGATTGAGTGAGTGAGTGAGTGTGATCCGGATTGAGTGAGTGAGTTTGATTGAGATTGAGTGTGTGAGTGAGTGTGATCCGGATTGAGTGTTTGAGTGAGTGTGATCCAAATTGAGTGAGTGCGATCCGGATTGAGTGTGTGAGTGAGTGTGATCGGGATTGAGGGTGTGAATGAGTGAGTGAATGTGATCCGGATCCAGATTGAGTGTGCGTGATCCGGATTGAGTGTGTGAGTGAGTGAGTGTGATCCGGATTGAGTGTGTGAGTTTGTGAGAGTGATCCAGATTGCGTGTGTGAGTGAGTGTGATCGGGACTGAGTGTGTGAATGAGTGAGTGAGTGTGATCCGGATTGAGTGTGTCAGTGCGTGTGATCCGGATTGAGTGTTTGAGTGAGTGAGTGTAATCCGGATTGAGTGAGTGAGTGAGTGTGATCTGGATTGAGTGTGATTGAGTGAATGTGATCTGGATTGATTGATTGAGTGAGTGTGAGTGTGATCGGGATTGAGTGTGTGAATGAGTGAGTGAGTGTGATCCAGATTGAGTGTTTGAGTGAGTGAGTGTGATCTGGATTGAGTGTGTGAGTTTGATTGGGATTGAGCGTGTGAGTTTGATTGCGATTGAGTGTGTGAGTGAGTGAGTGTGATCCGGATTGAGTGTGAGAATGAGTGAGTGCGTGTGATCTGGATTGAGTGTGTGAATGACTGAGTGAGTGCGATCCGGATTGAGTGAGTGAATGACTGAGTGAGTGCGATCCGGATTGAGTGAGTGAGTGAGAGAGATCCGGATTGAGTGTGTGAATGAGTGAGTGAGTGTGATCCGGATTGAGTGTGTGTGAGATCCGGATTGAGTGAGTGAGTGTGATCCGGATTGAGTGTGTGTGAGTGTGAGCCGGATTGAGTGTGTGAGTGAGTGAGTGAGTGTGAACCGGATTGAGTGTGAGTGTGATCCGGATTGACTGAGTGAGTGTGATCCGGATTGAGTGAGTGAGTGACTGCAATCCGGATTGAGTGAGTGTGATCCGGATTGAGTGTGTGAGTGAGTGAGTGAGTGTGAACCGGATTGAGTGTGAGTATGATCCGGATTGAGTGAGTGAGTGACTGCAATCCGGATTGAGTGAGTGTGATCCGGATTGAGTGAGTGAGTGTGATCCGTGTTGAGTGTGTGAGTGAGTGAGTGTGATCCGGATTGAGTGAGTGTGATCCAGATTGAGTAAATGAGTGCGATCCGGATTGAGTGTGTGAATGAGTGAGTGAGTCTGATCCGGATTGAGTGTGTGAATGAGTGAGTGAGTGTGATCCGGATTGAGTGTGAGTGTGAGCCGGATTGAGTGTGTGTGTGTGTGTGATCCGGATTGAGTGTGTGTGAGTGAGTGTGATCCGGATTGAGTGTTTGTGAGTGAGTGTGAGCCGGATTGAGTGTGTGTGAGTGAGTGTGATCCGGATTGAGTGTTTGTGAGTGAGTGTGAGCCGGATTGAGTGTGTGTGAGTGAGTGTGATCCGGATTGAGTGTTTGTGAGTGAGTGTGAGCCGGATTGAGTGTTTGTGAGTGAGTGTGATCCGGATTGAGTGTGTGTGAGTGAGTGTGATCCGGATTGAGTGTTTGTGAGTGAGTGTGAGCCGGATTGAGTGTGTGTGAGTGAGTGTGATCCGGATTGAGTGTGTGTGAGTGAGTGTGATCCGGATTGAGTGTTTGTGAGTGAGTGTGAGCCGGATTGCCAGGCGGACAGGGGTCGCTCTCTCTCTCTCTCCGTGTGTGTCAGTCCGGGAGCCGCGGTTGCCGCACACACTCACACTGAGACTGAGAGAGACGCCGCTGGGAACAGCCCAGCCCCGGAGCCGAGCGGCCGCCGTGGATTCAGCGAAGACGATCAGTTGGAGGCCGGGCTCGGACGGTGAGGAGCTCGGTGCGGGACACGGTCGGCGTTTTTGTGAACGGGTAGCCGGCTGTCTGCCTGGGCCCCAGGCCGTCCTGGCCCTGCCGGGGAGGGGGAGGATGCGGCCTGTCGGCCCCCGGTGTCAGTTTAACGGTGACTCGGCGCCTTCGGGTTGCTCTCGGGCTGGGCCTGAGCGGAGAGGCCGCGGCGGGGGTGCCGGCTGTTGTAGGAGGTTTCAAAGCCTGTGTCCAGGGCCAGTGTCTCGTTGAAGGGCACGGGAGGCGCCCCGGGGCCGGGCCAGGCCAGGGCTGGGCTGTGGAAAGAAGCTTCAGGGGTCGGGAGCAAACAGCTGAGAATTAAACATCATGTCACTTTACCCGCCCTCCTCTGCCCCAACTCTCACCTGCACACCCTCCCCCCCCCTTCCCCCCCCCCCACGTTCCCCCCCTTCCCCCCCCCCCCACGTTCCCCCCCTTCCCCCCCCCCCCACGTTCCCCCCCTTCCCCCCCCCCACGTTCCCCCCCTTCCCCCCCCCCCACGTTCCCCCCCTTCCCCCCCCCACGTTCCCCCCCCCGTTCCCCCTCATCCCCCCCCCGTTCCCCCTCATCCCCCCCCCGTTCCCCCTCATCCCCCCCCCGTTCCCCCTCATCCCCCCCCGTTCCCCCTCATCCCCCCCCGTTCCCCCTCATCCCCCCCGTTCCCCCTCATCCCCCCCCCGTTCCGCCTCATCCCCCCCCCGTTCCCCCTCATCCCCCCCCCCGTTCCCCCTCATCCCCCCCCGTTCCCCCTCATCCCCCCCCCGTTCCCCCTCATCCCCCCCCCGTTCCCCCTCATCCCCCCCCCGTTCCCCCTCATCCCCCCCCGTTCCCCCTCATCCCCCCCGTTCCCCCTCATCTCCCCCCCGTTCCCCCTCATCCACCCCCCCCGTTCCCCCTCATCCACCCCCCCGTTCCCCCTCATCCACCCCCCCCGTTCCCCCTCCCCGTCCCCCCCCCGTCCCCCCCCCGTCCCCCCCCCGTCCCCCCCCCGTTCCCCCCCCGTGTTCCCCCCCCCGTGTTCCCCCCCCCCCGTGTTCCCCCCCCCCCGTGTTCCCCCCCCCCGTGTTCCCCCCCCCGTTCCCCCCCCCCGTGTTCCCCCCCCCGTGTTCCCCCCCCCCGTGTTCCCCCCCCCCGTGTTCCCCCCCCCCGTGTTCCCCCCCCCCCGTGTTCCCCCCCCCCCCGTGTTCCCCCCCCCCGTGTTCCCCCCCCCCCGTGTTCCCCCCCCCCCGTGTTCCCCCCCCCCCGTGTTCCCCCCCCCCGTGTTCCCCCCCCCGTGTTCCCCCCCCCCGTGTTCCCCCCCCCGTGTTCCCCCCCCCGTGTCCCCCCCCCCGTGTCCCCCCCCCCCGTGTCCCCCCCCCCGTGTTCCCCCCCCCCGTGTTCCCCCCCCCCGTGTTCCCCCCCCCGTGTTCCCCCCCCCCGTGTTCCCCCCCCCCGTGTTCTCCCCCCCCCGTGTTCTCCCCCCCCCCGTGTTCTCCCCCCCCCGTGTTCTCCCCCCCCCGTGTTCTCCCCCCCCCGTGTTCCCCCCCCCCGTGTTCCCCCCCCCCGTGTTCTCCCCCCCCCGTTCCCCCCCCCCCCGTTCCCCCCCCCCCCGTTTTCCCCCCCCCGTTTTCCCCCCCCCCGTTTTCCCCCCCCGTTCCCCCCCCCCGTTTTCCCCGTTCCCCCCCCCCGTTCCCCCCCCCCGTTGTTCCCCCCCCCGTTCCCCCCCCCATTTCCCCCCCCGTTTCTCCCCCCCCCCGTTTCCCCCCCCGTTTCCCCCCCCCGTTTCCCCCCCCCGTTTCTCCCCCCCCCGTTTCCCCCCCCCCCGTTTCCCCCCCCCCCGTTTCCCCCCCCCCCGTTTCCCCCCCCCCGTTTCCCCCCCCGTTTCCCCCCCCGTTTCCCCCCCCCCGTTTCCCCCCCCGTTTCCCCCCCCGTTCCCCCTCATCCCCCCCCCGTTCCCCCTCATCCCCCCCCGTTCCCCCTCATCCCCCCCCGTTCCCCCTCATCTCCCCCCCCGTTCCCCCTCATCTCCCCCCCAGTTCCCCCTCATATCCCCCCCCGTTCCCCCTCATATCCCCCCCCGTTCCCCCTCATATCCCCCCCCGTTCCCCCTCATATCCCCCCCCGTTCCCCCTCATCTCCCCCCCAGTTCCCCCTCATCCCCCCCCGTTCCCCCTCATCCCCTCCCCCCGTTCCCCCTCATCACCTCCCCCCGTTCCGCCTCATCCCCCCCGTTCCCCCTCATCCCCCCCTCATCCCCCCCGTTCCCCGTCATCCCCCCCGTTCCCCGTCATCCCCCCCGTTCCCCGTCATCCCCCCCGTTCCCCCTCATCCCCCCGTTCCCCCTCATCCCCCCCCGTTCCCCCTCATCCCCCCCGTTCCCTCTCATCCCCTCCCCCCGTTCCCCCTCAACCCCCCCGTTCCCCCTCATCCCCTCCCCATCCCCCCTCGTCCCCTCCCCATCCCCCCTCGTCCCCTCCCCATCCCCCCTCGTCCCCTCCCCATCCCTCCCCGTTCCCTCCCCATCCCCCCCCGTTCCCTCCCCATCCCCCCCCGTTCCCCCTCATCCCCTCCCCCCTTCCCCCTCATCCCCTCCCCCCGTTCCCCCTCATCCCCCCGTTCCCCCTCATCCCCTCCCCCCGTTCCCCCTCATCCCCTCCCCCCGTTCCCCCTCATCCCCCCGCCGTTCCCCCTCATCCACCCCCGGTCCCCCTCATCCCCCCCCTCATATTCCCCCCTCATCCCCCCCCTCATATTCCCCCCTCATCCCCCCGTTCCCCCTCATCCCCCCCCGTTCCCCCTCATCCCCCCCCGTTCCCCCTCATCCCCCCCCGTTCCCACTCATCCCCCCCGTTCCCCCTCATCTCCCCCGTTCCCCCTCATCCCCTCCCCCCTCCCCCCTCATCCCCCTCCCCCCTCATCCCCTCCCCCCTCATCCCCTCCCCCCCTCCCCCCTCATCCCCTCCCCCCGTTCCCCCTCATCCCCTCCCCCGTTCCCCCTCATCCCCTCCCCCGTTCCCCCTCATCCCCTCCCCCGTTCCCCCTCATCCCCTCTCATCCCCCCGCCGTTCCCCCTCATCCCCCCCCGTTCCCCCTCATCTCCCCACCCCGTTCCCCCTCATCTCCCCACCCCGTTCCCACACACCCCCCCCGTTCCCACTCACCCCCCCCGTTCCCCCTCATCTCCCCCCCCGTTCCCCCTCATCTCCCCCCCGTTCCCCCTCATCTCCCCCACCCGTTCCCCCTCATCTCCCCCCCGTTCCCCCTCATCTCCCCCCCGTTCCCCCTCATCCCCCCCTCATATTCCCCCCTCATCCCCCCCCTCATATTCCCCCCTCATCCCCCCCTCATATTCCCCCCTCATCCCCCCCCTCATATTCCCCCCTCATCCCCCCCTCATCCCCCCCTCATCCCCCCCGTTCCCCCTCATCTCCCCCCCCCGTTCCCCCTCATCCCCCCCCGTTCCCCCTCATCCCCCCCCGTTCCCCCTCATCCACCCCCCCGTTCCCCCTCATCCACCCCCCCGTTCCCCCTCATCACCCACCCCCGTTCCCCCTCATCCCCCACCCCCGTTCCCCCACCCCCGTTCCCCCACCCCCGTTCCCCCACCCCCGTTCCCCCACCCCCGTTCCCCCACCCCGTTCCCCCACCCCGTTCCCCCACCCCGTTCCCCCACCCCCGTTCCCCCTCATCCCCCACCCCCGTTCCCCCTCATCCCCCACCCCCGTTCCCCCTCATCCCCCACCCCCGTTCCCCCTCATCCCCCACCCTGTTCCCCCACCCCCGTTCCCCCTCATCCCCCCCGTTCCCCCTCATCCCCTCCCCGTTCCCCCTCATCCCCTCCCCATTCCCCCCATCCCCTCCCCATTCCCCCCATCCCCTCCCCATTCCCCCTCATCCCCTCCCCATTCCCCCTCATCCCCTCCCCATCCCCCCCTCGTTCCCCCTCATCCCCTCCCCCCGTTCCCCCTCATCCCCCCGTTCCCCCTCATCCCCTCCGCCCGTTCCCCCTCATCCCCTCCCCCCGTTCCCCCTCATCCCCCCGCCGTTCCCCCTCATCCCCCCCCGTTCCCCCTCATCCCCCCCTCATATCCCCCCCTCATCCCCCCCTCATCCCCCCCTCATCCCCCCCTCATCCCCCCCTCATCCCCCCTCATCCCCCCCTCATCCCCCCCGTTCCCCCTCATCCCCCCCTGTTCCTCCTCATCTCCCCCCCGTTCCCCCTCATCCCCTCCCCCCGTACCCCCTCATCCCCTCCCCCCGTAACCCCTCATCCCCTCCCCCCGTTCCCCCTCATCCCCTCCCCCCGTTCCCCCTCATCCCCTCCCCCCGTACCCCCTCATCCCCTCCCCCCGTTCCCCCTCATCCCCTCCCCGTTCCCCCTCATCCCCTCTCATCCCCCGCCGTTCCCCCTCATCCCCCCCGTTCCCCCTCATCTCCCCCCCCGTTCCCCCTCATCTCCCCCCCCGTTCCCCCTCACCCCCCCGTTCCCCCTCATCCCCCCCCCGTTCCCCCTCATCCCCCCCCGTTCCCCCTCATCCCCCTACCCCGTTTCCCCTCATCCCCCCCCGTTTCCCCTCGTTCCCCCCCCGTTCCCCCCCCGTTCCCCCCCCGTTCCCCCTCATCCCTCCCCCGTTCCCCCTCATCCCCCCCCGTTCCCCCTCATCCCCCCCGTTCCCCCTCATCCCCCCCCGTTCCCCCTCATCCCCCCCCCGTTCCCCCTCATCCCCCCCCCGTTCCCCCTCATCCCCCCCCGTTCCCCCTCATCCCCCCCGTTCCCCCTCATCCCCCCCCGTTCCCCCTCATCCCCCCCCCGTTCCCCCTCATCCCCCCCCGTTCCCCCTCATCCCCCCCCCGTTCCCCCTCATCCCCCCCCGTTCCCCCTCATCCCCCCCCCGTTCCCCCTCATCCCCTCATCCCCCCCCGTTCCCCCTCATCCCCCCCCGTTCCTCCTCATCCCCCCCCGTTCCTCCTCATCCCCCCCCCGTTCCTCCTCATCCCCCCCCCGTTCCTCCTCATCCCCCCCCGTTCCTCCTCATCCCCCCCGTTCCTCCTCATCCCCCCCCGTTCCCCCTCATCCCCTCCCCCCGTTCCCCCTCATCCCCTCTCATCCCCCCGCCGTTCCCCCTCATCCCCCCCGTTCCCCCTCATCCCCTCCCCCCCTCCCCCCGTTCCCCCTCATCCCCCCCGTTCCCCCTCATCCCCCCCGTTCCCCCTCATCCCCCCCGTTCCCCCTCATCCCCACCGTTCCCCCTCATCCCCCCCGTTCCCCCTCATCCCCTCCCCCCGTTCCCCCCATCCCCCCCCGTTCCCCCTCATCCCCTCCCCGTTCCCCCTCATCCCCTCCCCCTTCATCCCCTCCCCCCGTTCCCCCTCATCCCCTCCCCCCGTTCCCCCTCATCCCCTCTCATCCCCCCGCCGTTCCCCCTCATCCCCCCCGTTCCCCCTCATCTCCCCCCCGTTCCCCCTCATCTCCCCCCCGTTCCCCCTCATCTCCCCCCCATTCCCCCTCATCTCCCCCCGTTCCCCCTCATCTCCCCCCGTTCCCCCTCATCTCCCCCCGTTCCCCCTCATCCCCCCCCGTTCCCCCTCATCTCCCCCCCCGTTCCCCCTCATCTCCCCCCCCGTTCCCCCTCATCTCCCCCCCGTTCCCCCTCATCTCCCCCCCCGTTCCCCCTCATCCCCCCCCCGTTCCCCCTCATCCCCTCTCATCCCCCCCCGTTCCCCCTCATCCCCCCCGTTCCCCCTCATCCCCCCCGTTCCTCCTCATCCCCCCCCCGTTCCTCCTCATCCCCCCCGTTCCTCCTCATCCCCCCCCGTTCCCCCTCATCCCCTCCCCCCGTTCCCCCTCATCCCCTCTCATCCCCCCGCCGTTCCCCCTCATCCCCCCCGTTCCCCCTCATCCCCTCCCCCCGTTCCCCCTCATCCCCCCCGTTCCCCCTCATCCCCCCTGTTCCCCCTCATCCCCTCCCCCCGTTCCCCCCATCCCCCCCCGTTCCCCCCATCCCCCCCCGTTCCCCCCATCCCCCCCCGTTCCCCCTCATCCCCTCCCCGTTCCCCCTCATCCCCTCCCCCTTCATCCCCTCCCCCCGTTCCCCCTCATCCCCTCCCCCCGTTCCCCCTCATCCCCTCTCATCCCCCCGCCGTTCCCCCTCATCTCCCCCCCGTTCCCCCTCATCTCCCCCCCGTTCCCCCTCATCTCCCCCCCGTTCCCCCTCATCTCCCCCCCGTTCCCCCTCATCCCCCCCCCGTTCCCCCTCATCCCCCCCCCGTTCCCCCTCATCCCCCCCCGTTCCCCCTCATCTCCCCCCCCCGTTCCCCCTCACCTCCCCCCCGTTCCCCCTCACCTCCCCCCCGTTCCCCCTCATCCCCCCCCCGTTTCCCCTCATCCCCCCCCCCGTTTCCCCTCATCCCCCCCCCCGTTTCCCCTCATCCCCCCCCGTTTCCCCTCATCCCCCCCCGTTTCCCCTCATCCCCCTACCCGTTCCCCCTCATCCCCCCCCGTTCCCCCTCATCCCCCCCCGTTCCCCCTCATCCCCCCCCGTTCCCCCTCATCCCCCCCCCGTTCCCCCTCATCCCCCCCCCGTTCCCCCTCATCCCCCCCGTTCCCCCTCATCTCCCCCCCCGTTCCCCCTCATCCCCCCCCGTTTCCCCTCATCCCCCCCCCCGTTTCCCCTCATCCCCCCCCCGTTCCCCCTCATCTCCCCCCCGTTCCCCCTCATCTCCCCCCCCGTTCCCCCTCATCTCCCCCCCCGTTCCCCCTCATCTCCCCCCCGTTCCCCCTCATCCCCCCCCCCCGTTCCCCCTCATCCCCTCACCCCGTTCCCCCTCATCCCCTCAGAGATCCTTTGCTCCCCAACGGGCTCCTTCCCCTCCATAATATCCAGCTCCTAACCCTTTCAGCACTCAACCCCATCATCAACCATTAGCACCCCCCTTCCATCCATTCCTCCCTACCCTGTCATCCTTTCCAAACTCACTTCCTCCCCCTCTTCTATCTCTCCCCTCCCCCCCCATCTCTCCCCTCCCCCCCCCATCTCTCCCCTCCCCCCCCCATCTCTCCCCTCCCCCCCCCATCTCTCCCCTCCCCCCCCATCTCTCCCCTCCCCCCCCCATCTCTCCCCTCCCCCCCCCCATCTCTCCCCTCCCCCCCCCCATCTCTCCCCTCCCCCCCCCCATCTCTCCCCTCCCCCCCCCCATCTCTCCCCTCCCCCCCCCCATCTCTCCCCTCCCCCCCCCATCTCTCCCCTCCCCCCCCCCCATCTCTCCCCTCCCCCCCCCCATCTCTCCCCTCCCCCCCCCATCTCTCCCCTCCCCCCCCCCATCTCTCCCCTCCCCCCCCCATCTCTCCCCTCCCCCCCCATCTCTCCCCTCCCCCCCCCATCTCTCCCCTCCCCCCCCCATCTCTCCCCTCCCCCCCCCATCTCTCCCCTCCCCCCCCCCATCTCTCCCCGCCCCCCCCCCATCTCTCCCCGCCCCCCCCATCTCTCCCCGCCCCCCCCATCTCTCCCCGCCCCCCCCATCTCTCCCCGCCCCCCCCATCTCTCCCCGCCCCCCCCATCTCTCCCCGCCCCCCCATCTCTCCCCGCCCCCCCATCTCTCCCCGCCCCCCCCCATCTCTCCCCGCCCCCCCCATCTCTCCCCGCCCCCCCATCTCTCCCCGCCCCCCCATCTCTCCCCGCCCCCCCATCTCTCCCCTCCCCCCCATCTCTCCCCTCCCCCCCATCTCTCCCCTCCCCCCCATCTCTCCCCTCCCCCCCCATCTCTCCCCTCCACCTCTCCCCTCCACCCCATCTCTCCCCCTCCCCTCCCCGCCCCCCTCCCCGCCCTCCCTCCCTCCCCTCCCCCCTCCCCGCCCTCCCTCCCTCCCCTCCCCCCTCCCCGCCCTCCCTCCCTCCCCTCCGTCCCTCTCCTCCGTCCCTCTCCTCCGTCCCTCCCCTCCCTCCCTCCCCTCCCTCCTTCCCCTCCCTCCTTCCCCTCCCTCCTTCCCCTCCCTCCCTCTCCTCCCTCCCTCCCTCCCCTCCCTCCCTCCCCCCCTGCCTCCCCTCCCTGCCTCCCCTCCCTGCCTCCCCTCCCTGCCTCCCCTCCCTGCCTCCCCTCCCTGCCTTCCCTCCCTGCCTCCCCTCCCTGCCTCCCCTCCCTCCCCTCCCTGCCTCCCCTCCCTCTCCGCCTCCCCTCCCTCTCCTCCCTGCCTCCCTTCCCTCCCTCCCCTCCCCTCCCCTCCCCTCCCTTCCTCCCCTCCCTCCCCTCCCTGCCTCCCCTCCCTCTCCGCCTCCCCTCCCTCCCTCCCCTCCCTCCCTCCCCTCCCTCCCCTCCCCTCCCCTCCCCTCCCTTCCTCCCCTCCCCTCCCTTCCTCCCCTCCCCTCCCCTCCCTCCCTCCCTCCCTCCCTCCCTCCCTCCCTCCCCTCCCTCCCCTCCCCTCCCTCCCCTCCCTCCCCTCCCTCCCCTCCCCTCCCTCCCCTCCCTCCCCTCCCTCCCCTCCCTCCCTCCCTCCCTCCCTCCCTCCCCTCCCTCCCCTCCCTCCCTCCCTCCCCTCCCTCCCTCCCTCCCCTCCCTCCCTCCCCTCCCTCCCCTCCCTCCCTCCCCTCCCTCCCCTCCCCTCCCTCCCCTCCCTCCCCTCCCTCCCCTCCCTCCCCTCCCTCCCCTCCCTCGCCCCCCTCCCTCCCCTCCCTCCCTCGCCCCCCTCCCTCGCCCCCCTCCCTCGCCCCCCTCCCTCCCCTCCCTCGCCCCCCTCCCTCCCTCCCCTCCCCTCCCTCGCCCCCCTCCCTCCCTCCCCTCCCTCCCTCGCCCCCCCTCCCTCCCTCCCCCCCTCCCTCCCTCCCCTCCCCTCCCTCCCCTCCCTCCCCTCCCTCCCCTCCCTCGCCTCCCTCCCCTCCCTCGCCCCCCTCCCCTCCCTCCCCTCCCTCCCTCGCCCCCCACCCCCTCCCCCCTACCCCCTCCCCCCCATCCCCCTCCCCCCCATCTCCCCCCTCCCCCCCATCTCCCCCCTCCCCCCCATCCCCCCATCCCCCGATCCCCCCCCCCACATCTCCCCCCATCCCCCCCTCCACATCTCCCCCCATCCCCCCCTCCACATCTCCCCCCATCCCCCCCTCCACATCTCCCCCCCTCCACATCTCCCCCCCTCCCCATCTCCCCACCCTCCCCATCTCCCCACCCTCCCCATCTCCCCACCCTCCCCATCTCCCCACCCTCCCCATCTCCCCACCCTCCCCATCTCCCCATCTCCCCCCTCCCCACCCTCCCCATCTCCCCCCCTCCCCACCCTCCCCATCTCCCCCCCTCCCCACCCCCCCATCTCCCTTCCTTCCCACCCCCCCATCTCCCTCCCTCCCCCCCTCCCCCATCACCCCCCTCCCCCATCACCCCCCTCCCCCATCACCCCCCTCCCCCATCTCCCCCTCCCCCCCACCCCCACTCCCCCCCCACCCCCACTCCCCCCCACCCCCACTCCCCCCCCCACCCCCACTCCCCCCCCCACCCCCACTCCCCCCCCCACCCCCACTCCCCCCCCAACCCCCACTCCCCCCCCAACCCCCACTCCCCCCCAACCCCCACCCCCCCCCACCCCCACTGCCGTCAATCCCTCCCCGTTCTCTGCCGTCAATCCCTCCCCGTTCCCCGCCGTCAATCACCACCCCCCGTTCCCCGCCGTCAATCCCTCCCCGTTCCCTGCCGTCAATCCCTCCCCGTTCCCCGCCGTCAATCTCCTCCCCTTCCCCACTTTCATCTCCCTTCCCCACTTTCATCTCCCTTCCCCCACCATCAACACTGTTCTCTCATTGTCAGTCCTCCCTTCCCCATCATCATCATCCCTGCTCCCCTATTGTCAATCTGACTCCTCCATTATGAATTCCTCCTACGTGAGCATCAGTCTCTATTCTTCACCTTCCTTCCCCAAACTTTATTCTTTTACACCATCCCTGTAACCCCATTGCTTTTCCCTGCCATGCCCCTTGCTCTGTCCCCTCCAACCCCAGTGTGAATCCCACCACTGGTCTCTTCTGCTACCCTGCCCAAACCTGGTCTCTCCACCAGTCTCTTCTGCTTCCCCAACTTACCCCATCACCTACCATATGTTTTCCACTCCCCCCCTGCCCTTTACCTTGAGATACTTGTGTCCTTGCCATCTTGCCTCCTTCCCCCATCTCAGGCATCTGTTATTCTGTCTAGCACCCTCAGCGCTGGTCTCTTACCCCTCTCTCTGCCTTCCCCTCTACCTTGGTCCAAAAGCTGCCACTGTTAAGTAGTCACCACTAAATTAAGCGGAGTTCATTTAAGATATGTTTTTTTTAACATTTTAAAAATTAATTGCAGTTTCACTTTTTTTTCAAATGCAGTCATAAAATGTCCCTGAAACCACGTGTGGTGGATTTTGATGAAACATGGAACAAACTCTTGACAACAATCAAAGCAGTTGTCATGCTGGATTACGTTGAGAGATCTACTTGGAATGACCGGTTCTCGTATCCTTCATTGTGTAATGGCCAAATGAAAGAATTATGTTTTTGCGTAATAGCAGTGTTTTAAAATAATTCAATGGTCTAATAGTTGCTGGTCATCAAAAAATGATTGGGTATTATTGGTAGTAAAATGGGACAGAGTAGTGTTATGATGCAGAACGAGGCCATTTAGCTCACCTTGCCTGCAGGGACTCATCAAATGAGCATCATTACCTTGTACCAATCTCCTGCTTTTTCCCAAACTCTTGAATATTATTTCCAAATAGTCAGCCAATAATCTCTCGAATGCCTCAATTGAACATATCTTCATCACACTTCCAGGCAGTGCTTCCTGTACTCACTGAGTGAAAAGGATTTTCTTTAATTCACCCTTGTTTCTTTTGCAGATCACTTTATATCTTCTTTCTCTTTTCCCTGTTATAAGCACGAACAGTTTTTTCTCATCTACTCTCCACTTTTGAAAACCTCTCAAATCTCCGCTTAGCCTTCTCTCCAACGAGAACAGTTCTCCAATCTATCCTCATAGCTGAAGTTCTTCACTTCTAGAACTATTCTTGTAAATCACTTCTGCATCTTGAATGTAATGTTATACCCAAAACTGTACACAACGCTCCAGCTGAGGTCTGACAGGTATTTTATACAAGTTCAACATTACCACCTGTTGTACTCTATACCCTGATTAATAAAGCCTAGGATACAGTATGCTTTACTGCTGTGTCTTGCCGGTTTGTGATTTGTATGCATATCCACCCCCACATTCCTGCATTTCCAATTCTTCCAAGTTTTGGGTCACCTGCAGACTTTGAAATTGCCCCCTACACACCGAGATGCCGATCATTAATTCATATCAGGAAATGCAAGGGCCTCAATACCGACCCCTGGAAAACTCCCCCACAAACCTTCCCCCAGCCCAACAAATATCCACTGTCTATTTCTCTCTGTTTCCTATTACTCATTCAGTCTAGTACCTACATTTCTACTGATTCTTTTATTCCATGGCCTCTAACTTGCCTCATAAGTCTGTGACCCGGCACAGTATCAAACATCTTCTGAATGTCCATGCCTTTCTGTTGCCTTGTCAAAAAATTAACAAATTAATTAAACATGATTTCCTCTTTAGAAATCCACACTGACTTTTCCTTATCAGCACAACTTTTTCCACGAATTCTATTCTAAATAATCGTCTCTAGAAGCTTCCCCATCACTGAAGTTAGCCTGATTGGCCTGTAATTGCTGGGCTTATCCTCACAACCTTTCTTCAATAAGGCCTTCTGTTTTCAACTTTACAGACTTCTGGCACCTCCCCTGTGTTTAGGGAGGACTGAAAGATTGTGGCAGTGCCCCTGCAATTTCCACTCTCAATTCCTTCAAAATCCTTGGTTACATATCATCCAGTCCTGGTGCCATCACCTTTAAGTACAAACAGTCTACCCAACACTTCTGTCCAATTAATTTTGAACCCTCCGAGTGACTGAGGTCCCTCCTCTATCACCATAGCCTTGATAGCATCTCTCTCTCTCTCTCTCTGGTAAAGACAGGTGCAAAATATTTATTTAACGCCTCCACTGTGCCCTCTGCGTTTCTTTTTCTATTCATATGTGGGATGCAGGCATCACTAGCTGACTCATTTACTGCCCATTTCTAGTTGTCCTTGAGAAGGTGATGGTGAGCTGCCTTCTTGAACCACTGCAGTCCTCCTACTGTGGGTTGACCCACAATGCTGTTAGGGAGGGAATTCCAGCATTTTGACTCAGTGACAGTGAAGGAACAGCAATATATTTCCAAGTTAGGATGGTGAGTGTCTTGGAGGTAGTGGTGTTCCCATATGCCTGATGCCCTTGCCCTTCTAGATGGAAGTGGTTGTGGGTTTGGAAGGTGCTGCTGAGGATCTTTGATGAATTTCTGCAGTGCATCTTGTAGATAGTACACACTGCTGCTACCGAGTGTCGGTGCTGGATGTACTGAATGCTTGTGGATATAGTGCTAATCAAGTAGGCTGCTTTGCCCTGGATGGTGTCAAGCTTCTTGAGTATTGTTGGGGCTACACTCATCCAGGCAAGTGGGGAGTATTCCATCACCCTCCTGACTTGTGCCTTGTAGATGGTGGACAGGCTTTGAGGAGTCAGGAAGTGAGTTACTCGCCACGGCATTTCTAGCTTCTGGCCTGCTCTTGTGACTGTGTTGAGTCCAATTGAGTTTTTGGTCAATGGTAACCTGCAGGGTGTTGATAGTGGGGGATTCAGTGATAGTAACACCATTAAATGTCCAGGGGCAGTGGTTAGGTTGTCTCTTGTTGGTGATGGTCATAGCTTGGCATTTGAGTGGCAGGAATGTCCATGGCCACTTGTCAGCCCAAGCCTGGATATTGTCCAGATCTTGTTGCATTTGAACACAAACTTCTTCAGTGTTGGAGGAATCACGAATGGTGCTGAACATTGTGCATTCATTGGAGAACATGCCCACTTCTGACCTTTGATGGAGGGAAGATTATTGATGAAGCAGCTGAAGATTGTTGGGCCTAGGACATTACCCTGAGGAACTCCTGCAGAGATGTACTGGAGCTGGGATGATTGATCTCCCACAACCATGACCATTTTCCTATATGTCAGGGATGACTCCAACCACTGGAGAATTTGTCCAGTGATACCCATTGATTTCCGTTTTTCTGGGTTCCTTGATGCCACATTCAGTTGATTGGAGCCTTGATATCAAGGGCTGTCACTCCCGCCTCACCTCTGGAATTCAGCTGTTTTGCCCATGTTTGAACCAAGGCTGTAATGAGATCAGGAGCTGAGTGGCCTTGGCAGAACCACTGGGTGTCACTGAGCTGGTTATTGCTGAGCAGGTGCTGCTTGATAGCACTGTTACTGACACCTTCCATCACTTTACTGATGATCGAGAGTAGACTGATGGGACAGCAATTGGCCGGGTCGGATTTGTCCTGCTTTTTGTGTACAGGGCATACTTGGGCAACTTTCCACATTGTTTGGTAGATACCAGTGTTGTAACTGTACTGGACCAGCTTGGCTGGGGGACTGGCAATCTCTGGAGCACAAGTCTTCAGGACTATTGCCAGAATGTTGTCAGGACTCATTGTTTATGCAGTATCCAGTGTTTCTAACCGTTTCTTGATATCAGGTGGACTGAATCGAATTAGCTGAAGACTGGTATATGTAATGCTGGGGACCACTGGAGGAGGCTGAGATGGATCATCCACTTGGCACTTCTGGCTGAAGATTGCTGCGAATGCTTTACCCTTGTCTTTTGCACTGATGTGCTGGGCTCCTCCATCATTGAGGGTGGGGATATTTGTGGAGCCTCCTCCTCCAGTGAGTTGATAATTGCCCACCACCATTCACAACTGGATGTGACAGGACTGCAGAGCTTAGATCTAATCCATTGGTTGTGGGATTGCTGAGCTCTGTCTATCACTTACTGGTTTCGCTGTTTGGTGTGCAGATAGTCCTGTTTGGTGTCTTCACCAGGTAGTTACCTTATCTTCAGGTATGCCTGGTGCTGCTCCTGGCATGCCCTCCTGCACTTTCCATTGAACAGGGTTGATCCCCTGGCTTGATGGAAATGGTTGAGTGTTTGATTTGCTGGACCATGAGGTTGCAGATTGTTAGCGAGTTTTGAGAAACTCTCATCCAGTTGCAGATTGTGCTAGAATACAGTTGATGGCCCACAGCGCCTCATGGATGCCCAGCCTTAAGTTGCTTGATCTGTGCAAAATCTGTCCCAGTTAGCACGGTGATAGTGCCACGCAACATGATGAAGGCAGTTCTCAATGTGAAGGGAAGTCTTTGTCTCCACGAGGGCTGTACCATGGTGACTCTTACTGATACTGTCATGGACAGAAGCAACTGCAGCTGGCAGATTAGTAAGGATAGGGTAAAATATGTTTTTCCCTCTTGGTTTCCTCATCACCTTCTGCAGACCCAGTCTAGCAGCTGTGTTCTTTAGGACCTGACCAGCTCAATTAGTAGTACTGCTGCTGAGCCACTCTTGGTTGTGGACATTGAAATTTCCCAACCAGAGTACATTTTGTGCCCTTGCCATCCTCGGTGCTTCCTCTAAGTGGTTTTCAACATGGAGGAGTAGAGATTCATCAGCTGAGGGAGAAAAGTATGTGGTAATCAGCAGGAGGTTTCCTTGCCTCTGTTTAACCTGAAGCCATGAGACTTCATGGGGATGGGAGTCATTGTTGAGAACTCCTAGGTGTAACTGACGTCCAGGTGTCAATCCCCTATTTGGTTCTTAATCAACCTTATTCTTCTATTTTTATGGCCATGGAAGACTTTGGGACACCTCTTTCTATTGGCGGCCATTATTTTCTCATAATTCCTCTTTGCTTTATCACCTTCCTGCTGAGCCTTCGTAATTTCTCTTCATTATCAATTTTATTTTTGACCTAAAATTTGTCATAAGCACAGTTTTGCTTCTTTATTTTAATTTTGAACTCCTTTGTCATTCAAGTGAGCTCTGGGTTTGTCTGTTCAACTTTCCCATTTGTGGCAATATACCTTTACTGTACCTTAACCATCTCCTCTTTGAAGGTAGCCCGTTGCTCAGTCACTGTTTTCTTGCAAACCTCCCATTCCAGCAAATTCTGTCCAATTCTGATCTTATCCCATTGAAGTCCACTCGCTGCGATTTGATTTACTTGCTATGGATTGTTGCATGCCATTCAACACCATCATCATGAACCTTACAATACAATGATTTCTGTCTCATAAATATTCCCCAACTGATACTTGATCCACTCGGCCCATTTCCAAGACCAGGTCCAACGTTCTTGTTCGACAGGAAACGTACTGCTATAGGAAGCTCTCCAGCACCCAATATTGGAATACCTGACCCTCGATATCCAGTAGATGACGAGTATCCCAGTCTGTGTTTGAGTTATTGAAGTCTTTCAGAATAACTACTCCATAACATTGGCATATCTCAGTAATTTCCCTGCAAATTTGTTCTTGTACATCCTTTCCACTAGTTACTGGTCTATACCGTGCAATGTATTTGTAACCTTTTGTTCTTTAGTTCTGGGAAAATTTATTTCATGACTGGACTTTTTGCAAGATCATTTTCTTCACCAATGCAGTGCCTTTCTTAACCAGTATTGCTATTCTGCCTCCTTCCTTTTCTCTAATATCTCTTTTGAATACCTTGTACCCAAGAGTATTTACCACCAGTCTTGCCCATCCATAAGCCAGGTCTCTCTCATTGTCATGACATTGAAATTTCATATGGTGTTCTCAATCTGTAAGTCCCATGTAATTATTTACTCTTACCACATTTACTACATTCACATACATGCATAGTAACCCTGTCAGCAATGGCAATGTCAACAACTATAGTGGGCCACATTAGTGGCAGAAACGTTTTTGTGTGGCAAGAATTTTTAAAAATTGTTTTCCTCAGCCAGCTTCACTCAAACAGTTGCAAATCTTTTTTCTATCCTGGAGAGTTGTTTCTGGTCTATGAATAAATTTAAGTTTAAGACAGATAGACATTGGTGTCTCAGGGTATATGGGTAGGAGGAAGGGAAGTGGGATTGAGGCAGAAGATGCTCCCTGACCATACTGAATGGCAGAGCATTCTTGAGGGGCTATATTTCTATACCTCTGCTACTATATTTTATGCTCTTATGAATGTATGTTTTCGTCATGTGTATTTGTTGCCTTAGCATTTGTTTAACTAGGTAATTATAGTGTTGGGAATTGGTTATTATTTTAAAAAGGGTTTTTTTTGAACCAGTATTTTGTTCTTTGGAGAATCTATTTAAACCCCCTTTTGCTCCAGGAACAACAGATAGGCAAAACAAAATATTTCAAATGTTGGAGACTTGAAATAAAGACAGAAATGCAGGAAAAACTGAAGGTTCTTTGTCCTTGTACTTTGTCAATTTCCTCACGATCAATAGGTATCCCTCAAGTCTGTTATCATCATCTTTAGCTGACAGTTGCTTATGAAGGACATTATCGAATGCATCTGGTATTCCATGCAAACAACATTGATAAGATATTCCCTTTCCCACTTTATTCACTCAAAAAATTAAATCAGAGTCCCTAGGCACCTTTAGAAATCAACATTGACTATCTCTGATCAGCTGAAAGTTTTAAAGGTATTCTGTCAGCAGCTTTTAACAACAGAATCTAGCCATTTCCTGATGATAGATAGATACTCTAAGTGATCATAACTGCCTGGTTTTTCTCTCTCTCAAGTAGCAGAGTGACTGGGAATTTTGAGTTTTAATTTAGAAACCTAGGAAATAAAATTTCCCCTTGTCGATTCAGTATTACATTCTCAAAAGTGGTCTGCCACAAAATAAGTCACCAGGAGAAGTGCATTTCCAAATATATTTCTAATGTCAGCGGCTAGAAATACAGCCTATCATTTACATTTCAGAAATAGTTTTCTGACGTGCTTAATTTGTTTTCTTTCAGTTTTGGTTATGTATGTTTGATGCAATTTGAAAACGAGAAGGGGAAGGTACCAAACGACTAATAAAAACAAAACTGTGGCCTATCTTCAGAAATAGAAATAGAAAGTGTTAGAGAAACCCAGCAGATCTGGCAACATCTCTGGAAAGAGAGTCAGAGTTGATTTTTCAAGTCCAGTTTGACAGCTGTTCAGAACTAAATGGCTTCTGATGTTGAAAATATATTGAACCCTGAAAATCCTGCTTTTCGACTTACAGCCTAGTTACCCGAACTCTACTTGCAGGACCTTGTCACTTTTCCTGTTGTGTTATTGATACCAACATGTACCCTGACCTCTGGCTGTTGACCCTCCCCCTTCAATATGTCCTGAATATACTCGGAGGCATCCTTGACCCTGGCACCAGGGAGGCGTACACCATCCTGGAGACCTATATACGGCCACAGAAATGTCTGTCTGTGCTTGTAACTATTGAACGACTGACCAGTACTGCTTGCCTGAATTGTGGATTCTGGTACTATTCTGTACTTGGGCCTCAGCCATTTGCTATACTGCACTGATTAACAGTTATGATATATCAACAGAAAATGGCATATCAAAATTTATGATGACTTTGTAAATGACATAGATGGAAATCTAAAACTACAAAGGGAAATTGATAAATTAAGTAATTAGGGAAGCTGTAGAAACAGCAGAAGATGCTCGAGCAGCCAAGTGGCCTACTCCCGTTCCTCTGATCATATGTAAAAAGAAATGATGTCAATCACTAGGAAGCTAGTGTCTGTTTAATCAGGTAGTGTGCAGATTTTCTGCTTTGCAGCAAGTATGTAATGAATCAGGCTGTGACTCGTGGGGTACTGCAAGCATCAGTACTTGGGGACCCAGCTGTTCATAATATGCATCAAAGATTTGGATGAGCAACGACATGTAATGTTTCCAGGTTCAAGAATGTCAAAGCTTGGTGGCAATGTCTATAAGGAAGTTAGCAGCTTCATGAAATTTTGACAGATTTGGTGAATAGGCAAGAACAAGGCAGATGGTATATAACATGGAGGTTATATGAGGTTATCCACCTTTGGAAGAATAGATGTGCAGATTATTTTTAACATGGTAAGAATTTAAGAAGCTTAGACGTGCCAAGGGAACTGGACGATGTTCCCTCTAAGATGTGTAACTTCTGAAGTGCTGAGAAATTGGACACATGCTGATAAATGCGCCAATGCATTGTCTTCCACTTGTAGAATGTTGACCCAGAGTGTTCTCGTCAATAAGACTTTGAAGACTGTTGTGTAGGTGCTGTAAGCAGTTCGAGGTGAATAATACGTTAGTCGTTATTGCAATTTGATTTAAGTATGGGCGTAGCAAAGTTTTGCTTCAACTGTTTTGAACCTTTGTTAAACTGAACTTGGAGTATTTTTTACAATTTTGGTCCCCTTACTTTACGAAGGATATTATTTGTTGTACAGAAAGTGCAACAGAGGCTCACCAGACTTGTTCCTGGGATATTAAAGCTGTTTACTGAAGAGGGATTGGGAAAATTGGGAAAAAAGATATTTCCACTGGTCAGGGAATCTCGAAACCGAGGAGATGATTTCAGAATAAGAATAAAGCTTCTTAGGGGCGAGATGAGATTTTTTTAAACTCATTGTTGTGAATCTTTGGAATTATCCATCTCCAAGAGATCCAGAAGCTCAATCATTGAATCTATTTAAAATAGGGATTTATGGATTTTTAAATTTCACTGACTAAAAGGAAAATGGGAATAGTGTGGGAAAATGCATTGAAGTGGATGATCAGCCATGTTTTGAATGGTGGAGTGAGTTCAAGAAGTTGAATTATGTGCTCCTGTTCATCTGGTCACAATATCTTTACTCTTACAACTTCTGTAACCTGCTGGACACTTTGTACTTTGTTGATCTTATAGGAATTCTGTCATGTTTGAATTGTATGAGAATTAGAAATCCAAAGACACTTTTAATGCTAACTTGGGAAAACAATATGCAATGTCTCCCTTGGAGCTGAAATAATATTTGAAAGTCCAGCATTTTGTCATCGAGGAAAACAAAATAACACCAAAGAAATGTGAGAAATGTACTGCATCAGTATTACATTTAAGACAATGCGTTCACAACTTCATGGTGAACCATGCACAAGCAATTTGTGAAAAGCAGTAGTGCGTACTGTTTTAAGTCAAAAACAGATCAAGAATTGACCTGTTTGTTTGATTGTAATTGAAAGATTTTATTTAGAGTGCAGTAAGAAAGTGTGACAGGAATTTAGTTAACACAGCTCGTAAATTATGACGTAATATGCACATTTTGTGCATACTGAAAGAAGCAGTTATCCGTGCAAGTAACTAATTGGTGTATATCAAATAAGCTATACATGGTTCAAGCACTAAAAATAGTTCAGTTTCTGATTAAGTTGTGAAAAAACTACATTGGCTGAAATGAAATGTAAAATATAAATTGTTTATTTTTATGTATCTTTTTGTGTAAAGTTCTTTTTGCTTGGGAAAAGACAAATTTTAGAGGTATGTCAGTCCTCATCAGACTATAGTTTAATTAAAGTTTACTTTGGTAGCTGTATCTCAAGAGCATTCATAGAATTTAAGATTTACTTTTCACATTTATTAAACATGTTTTGTTAACTATTTTCCCCTACCTGTTGCAATGAAGGCCCTTAATATTCTATCCAGAGACATTTATGCTTTGTGTGTTGCTTATCCAGAACCTCTGGGAGAACGACTATACACAGAAACAAAAGTTTTTCTGGAAAATCACGTCCAGCATTTGTACAAGGTAATTTTTTCAGTTTAATCACCTTTACTGTAGATTTTAAATGGCTGCATACTGTGCAGAAAGTGCAGAGCAAGAAAGGAATGTGGGGCCAAATTTTCATTTCGAGATCACAAACATGACACTTTGAACTTTCCAAGATCCTGCACCATTTGAGAAACTGCAGTACTAAGAACTTTTCAAAGTATTAGCCAGTAATATTGCATTTTGGGAGGCCAAATGCAAGTGGAAAGTATACGGTAAATGGCAGGACCTTTAAGAGCATTGATATATAGAGGGATCTTGGGTACAAGTCCATAGGTCTCTGAAAGCGGCAGGACAGATGGGTAAAGTGGTAAAGGACACAGTCAAAATGCTTGCCTTCATCGGTTGGAGTATTTTATATAAAAGTTGGCAGTTCAAGTTGCAGATTTATAAAACTTTGGTTGCCGCATTGGAGTATTGAATGTGTTACAGGTCGCCACAATGTAGGAAGGATGTGGAGGCTTTGAAGAGGGTGCAAAAGAGGTTTACCAGGATGTTGCCTGAATTAGAGTGTATTAACGATAAGGGGAGGTTGGACAAAGTTGGATTGTTTTTGTCAGATCTTTGGGGACTGATGAGTGACTTGATAAAAATACATAACATTATGAAAGGCATAAGTAGGGTAGATAGATGGGGTCTTTTTCCCAGGGTGGAAATGTCAAATGCTAGGGGCCATAGGTTTAAGGTTAGAGGGAGGAAGTTTAAAGAAATTCTGAAAGAGTTTTTTTAACACAGGATGGTGGATGCCTGGAACGTGCTGGTAAGGGGTGAATGATAAAAGCAGATTTGAAAGGAACATTTAAGAGGCACTTAGACAGACATATCGACAGGCAGGGAATACGGACCATATGCATGCGATTAGTTCAGAATGGCATCATTGTTGGTGCAGACATGGTAGGCTGAAGGGCTTGTTTCTGTGCTATGTTCTATGTTTACTAATTGGCTTGCAGCCAAGCTCAGTGCCCAGTTAGGCTGCGGGTAGGAAAAAAGCACAGCAGGATAATTTATGAGGCAAACAACAGTTTCATCTGATGTGATAATGGGAGAGGCTTTGCAGTGAGGTTGGGTCTACGCCTGAAACGTCAGCTTTCGTGCTCCTGAGATGCTGCTGGGCTGCTGTGTTCATCCAGCCTCACACTTAATTATCTTAGTTTCATCTGATTTTTGGCAAAAGGAGACCAGGGTAGAAAACCATTCCTGTGCAGTGCCACAATTTCCTGATTCTTCCCTTGAGGCCCTGACCGTGACTGTGCTGGACAAGAGATAATTCTTCTCACTGTCTGGGAGAAGAGCATTAGTAAACCACACAAATAGCAAAACAGGTGAATCTAGATACCAGCAGGCTTAAGTTCCTCTCGAGTTGAAACAAACACTCGTCGTAAGTTCGAGCCAACTCTGTGCCACTGTATGAGCAACTGAGTTTCCATTGCCCCTTTTATTTACCATTTTCACATTACTGTCATAAGCACGAATGTCTCTTCACTGTATTCCTAATAGCTTGACTCAAATGTGTTCCAGACCCTTTGTGCTCCCCTTGCTTGCTACGTGAAAACTGTTAACTGTTCTGCCCATGCACCAAACTTGAATGAGTTCTGCAAGCAATTAATTGGAAGTGTGCAAGTTGCCAACTCCCCATTCCAACTTCCTGCCCTTCCTTTGAAAATCTAATTGTGTCACTGAGGTAGACTTCATCATCATCATCATAGAATCCCTACAGAGTGGAAACAGGCCCTTCGGCCCAACAAGTCACAGTGACCCTCAGAGCATCCCACCCAGAGCTATCCCTCTTTAACACACCTAATATACACCTCGGTGAACACTGCGGGCAATTTAGCATGGCCAATCCACCTAACCTGCACATCTTTGGACTGTGGGAGGAAAGTGGAGTATCCAGCGGAAACCCCCACAGACACGGGGAGAATGTGCAAACCCCACACACAGTCAGTTGGAACTGCTGACACCCCCAAAGGCATGATTTCTTGTGTCTGTGTACATCTGAACTCACCTCAACTCTTCAATTTGTTTGATTTCCTCAGGTGTGTATTAACGTAGATAAAACTGTACTTTTGCTAAAAGTCCTCAAAGGTAATCAAAGGGAAATATTAAGATACTTAAACTTATCATCTATGTTATTTGTGTTCTACAGATGATACTTTTACCGACCTGATCAGATCACAGTCAAAATATTCGATCTTGTTTGTCTGCAATTTTCTGCAATTCCCTAAACCTTCTCAAAAATGGGGATAATTTTCCTTTCAAACAAGGAGTTTTGTCAATGCAAGTAAATTTTAGAAACTAATCGTCACATAAACTCACTCATCATCAATTGATAACATTGTCATTTTTTTCCAGTTCCCTACCGAAATGATATAGAGCAGAGTTCCAGTCATTTTCCTGTCTGTGCTGAATTAGCTGGTACAAGTTTCCCAACGATTAATGTGCTTCACTTAGTCTTGGCGCCCTGAACAATGGGGGACAATAACCTGACATGATTCCCTTTACTGACATTTGCCCTGGGAATTAAATAGGAGATGCTTATTGTTTTTGCTCCATTCTTTTGTCAAGATGTGTCTGACCCATCACCTTCTCTTGATTCAGAGTTTGAGATGGGAACTTTTATTTAGTGATTGGGGCAATCCATTATCTGCCATTGTCTAGTCATAGGTTTTATTGAATATTTTAGTTTGAATATTGGATTGCTATAAAATGCAAATTGAATTGAGTAAACATATTTTTGGTGTTGCTTATTGAAGCAGAAAAATATTGAGTAAAATATTTTGTTTGCCAAACAAGGGTCTGAGCTGTACTAATTTATCTGAAAGGAATGTATTGGAAAGATTTACTTTTGGGATAATGCAGCTCCTTTTCATCTTATTCTCAGAACCGCTGTGTAACGGAGAGGAATATAGTACATTGTTTTTTTATATTGCATAGAAACAGGCTATTTGGTCCACACTAGCGTTTGTGTTCAACTCAGCTTCCTCCCATTTTTGCTCATTTGAATTTGCCATTCTTGGCCTCTATTTCCTTCTTCCTTACTTCTCTCACTTTTTACTTCAGTCACTCCCTGAGGTAATGAACTCAATGTTTTCCATTGTCTAGGTCAGTGCTTTTTTTTCTTTGAATTCCCTACTAAATTTTCTTGTGACTTTCACCAATGAATAATCTACTGATTTAAAACTGGGACAAGCGCTACAAGCGAACTCCAAATCTTGCAATGAATGGCCAGCTGAGAATCCAGTGAATTCATGACTTTAATATATTGAAGCTGCAATGTATGTTTACAATGATACATGCATCAGTAGAATAGCATTGGTAAGCAACATGTGCAGAAGATACTGATTGCTCCACTTTCCTCCAAAACATGTGCACCAGACAGATATACTAATGCTTCAAATTCTCAGGACCCCCACCTTTTGTGGAAGTAGAGGTAGTAATTTGAATGGTTCCAAAGTATAACTGTTTTGAAGAAGAAATGTACCATAAAAGTGACTCAACTTAACATCAAAGCATTGAATTTAAAATTTCAGAGTATTTCTTGCAGTGTGCTATGCAATTTCCCAAAAAATTCAAAATCAACAAAGGTGTCAGATTCTGCAGTAAGCTGCCAATCTTGAGTTTTGACTTGTATAACTTCTATTCATCCCAATCATCCAGTTCTCCTGATTTTGGAAATAATTTTTGTAATTCAAAAGGATATGTCCTTGATATACTTCTATTTACAGAAGGTTCTGGATTCCGAAGAAAAGATTTTGACTATGTACCATAAATATTGGGAAGAGTACAGTAAGGGTGCTGATTATATGGACTGCTTATATAGGTAAATAACTTTATCTTATATACAATTCAAATTTAATCTTTTTCTTTCAAGACATGTTAAAGTTGACAGTTAGATTATTAGTAAGAGGAAGATCTCCATGAATGGAGCAGCAGCTGTACATATGTCATTTTCCTCTACCTGTGATTTCCACCTTGATGAAGTTACCGTTAATCCTTTTCCCTAATTGTCAGTGGGAGTGGTGTGTTGTTCCAGAACCAATTTGCTTATTAAATGTTGACCTAAATAAAAAGTTAAAATTAATCTCTGAATCCACAATGACATTCCTTGAACTGTTGTGATTTACTGTGCATCTGTTTTTAAAAATTGTATTGAAATCTAAAACACATTCCTTGTGAATGCTTCAGATTAGTAACCAGCTGAATTTTTTTTCACAACAGGACACATTTTCCTAATGTTCTTTGCATTTGTGTTTTGCTTATCTGTGCGGCTTGCAAAGTTGCAGTTAATTCTTGTCTGCTGTTGCCTTGGGAGGTTGTAGGTGGGCCTTCTTCATTTGCCATAGGCTTTATGGTGGTGGAGTACTTACACATATGATAAGAAATTCGACTATTTTGTTTCAACAGTTCATGGGAAGAGTTCTGTTAAGCGTTTAAATGAGTTCACAATTTTCGTTCTTCTCAATGATGGGGGTATGAGGTTTTGCAAATGCTGCCCAAGTAAAATGGAACTTCCTATCAATGCTGCAGCCACTGTGTGCCAGAAGTGGCAGGTGAACACTCAGCTGTGTCCTAGATGGTATCAATTGCTTGCCATTGTGACTGCACCTCACTAAACCAATGCTGAGTACTTTATCACAGATGCTGTTTAATACACTGCCACACAGCAGACTTGTGAGTGAGATAAGTTATAGGTTGTGGTTTAAAAGGGACAGTAGAAATATAGATTCAAAATTGGCTGATTGAAAGGAAACAGTAATGTTCAATGGATTTTTTTTTTGGGCTGGGAAATGTTTCTGGGGAGTTCCCAAGAGTTGTTATTGGAACCCTTGGTTTTCCTAATATGTACCAATGACATGGATCCAGGTGTAGAGGGGACAATTTCAAAATTGGTAGATGAAATCAACCTTGGAAGAATTTAAACTGTGAAGGGAACAATGTAGAACTCCAAAAAGACATTGAAAAGTTGATGGAGTCACTGGATGAATTTCAGTGCGGAGAAGTGTGAGGTGATGCACAGTGGTTGGAAGGACATTGAAAGATAATATGGGGACACAGCTCTAAAGGGGGCAGGAGGAAAGGGTGTGCATATGCACAAATCATTAAAAGCGGCAGGATAAATACGGAGAGAACAGTAAGTAAAGTGTATAGTATCCTTTGCTTTACTAATAGGAGAATAGAATACAAGGAGCAGGGAGGTGACGTTGAACTTGTACAAGGCACTTGTTAGACCTCAAGTGGAGTGTTGTGTACTGTTGTGGGTTCCATATAGGAAAGATGTAAATACATTGGAGAGAGTACTGAAGCAATTTACAAATGTTTCTGAAGACTAATAGGTCTCCGGACTTAATGGGATGCATCATAGAATGTTAAAGGAACGAGCTATGGAGATAGTGGATGTATTGCTAATAATCTTCTCGATTCTGAAAAAGTCCCAGAAAATTGGGAAGTTGCCAGTGTAACACCTTCATTTGAAAAGGAAAGAAGACAAAAGGCAGACTGTGCAAAATGGTTAGATTAATGTCTATTATTGGGAAGATACTAGTCTATTATAAATAATGTGATAGAACATTTAGAAATGCATAATATGATTAAGCAGAATCAGCTTAAAGGGAATATCATGCCTGACAAATTTACTAGAATGTTTAAAGAGTTAATAAGCAATATAGATGAAGGGGCAGCAGTGCTTGTAACACATTTGGATTTTTAGAATGTGTTTGATAAGGTGCCATAACTTAGGCAATTTAGTAAGATTGTGTTGGAGGTGATATATTGAATGGATAGAGAATTGATTAGCTAAAAGAAAGCAGAGAGTTGGCATCAAGGGGGCCTTTTCAGGCTGGCAATCTATAATGAGTGATGTGCCATAGGAATCAATACTGGGATCACAATTATTTACAGTATATGTGAATGACTTGGATGAGGACAATAAATGTACTGTAACAAAGTTTGGGGATGATACAAACACAACTGCTGATGATAACATAGAGTCTGCAGGGGGATATAGACAGGTTAAGCAAGAATGGTTCCAAGATGAGAAACTTTGTAACTTGACGAAGTTGTCTGTTCTTCCCGGAGATAAGATGACAAGGAGGAGAATTAATAGCGGGTTTCAAAATAATGAGCAGAACACAGTCAAAGGGAGAACGGTTCCTGCTCACAAAAGAAAAAAAGAATGAGAGGGCATAGGTTAAAGTGATGTACAAATGAAGCACTGGTGATGTGAAGGAAAAAATGTTTTCAAGCAGTATGTAGTTAAGGAATGGAATGCAGCAATTGGAAATATTGTGGGGACAGGTACAATTGAGGTATTCAAGAGGATGACTAATTGGATAGAAGTGATGTTCAAGAATATGAGGAAAAGGCCCGAGGTTGGTACTAGGTGATAGAACTGGTGCATTCTGTCACAATTCTGTGATTCCTGGTTTAAGACTCGTACCTTCCAGAAATGTCCCATTTAAGCACTCCAACTGTGCTGCAAACTGAAAGTTGCTGCATAATTAGTCACTTTAAATTCCCATTTTTGTTTGACTGCATAAGTAAATTTAAAGAAACCATAAATTTCAAGAAATTACTTGCATAAGCACAGTAAAAATTGGCGAGAATCTTTGGCTATTAAAGATTCTTTGAAGGACATTCAGGTTAACTACTCATTGTTGTGGATCAGCTTCTGCTCTTGTAGTCATGCTGATATGGCCAGTGCAGTCAAATTTTTGGCTGAAGTTACAACTCGATGTTGCTGGTAGGAAAGTTAATAATGGTGGTGCCATTAAAACTCTAAGGAGGGAAGTTGGAACTTGTTTGTGATTGTTATTACTTGGTGCTTATGTAGTGCAAATGTTGCCTACGCAATTTTAAATGTAGGTTTTTATTAAATTGTGAGCAGTTGAAAACTTTATGTGGAAAACACTAAGTTAAAAAGCAGTGGCAGGATCAGACTGAGTCAGTTTGGATTTATGAATGGGAAATCATGCTTGACAAATCTGTTGGAATTGTATGAAGATGTAACTAGTAGAGTTGACAAGGCGGAGTCAATCAAAGTAGTATATTTGGACTTTCAGAAAATGTTTGTCAAAGTCCTGCATTATGGCTTAGAAAGGGTGGACGCTGCAAAGTTGTTTCTGTTAGGCGGGGAGACTAGGGCCCGTGGGCACAGCCTTAGATTTAGAGGGGGTCAATTTGGAACAGAAATGAGGAGACATTTCTTCAGCCAGAGAGTGGTGGGCCTGTGGAATTCATTGCGATGGTGCGCAGTGGAGGCTGGGACGTTAAATGTCTTCAAGGCAGAGATTGATAAATTCTTGATCGCGCAAGGAATTAAGGGCTATGGGGAGAGTGTGGGTAAGTGGAGTTGAAATGCCCATCAGCCATGATTAAATGGCAGAGTGGACTCAATGGGCCGAATGGCCTTACTTCCACTCCTATTTGTTATGGTCTTATAAGAGATTATTGTTCAAGATTGAAGTACATGGGATTGGGATTAGTGTATTGAGATGCATAGAAAATTGGTTGGCAGAGAGGAAACGAAGAATACGAATTAATGCGTCCTTTTCAGATTGGCAGGCAGTAATTAGTGGGATGCCACAGGGTTCAGAACCGGGACTTCAGCTATTCACAATACATATTAATGATTTGGATGAGGGAATAAAATGTAACATTTCCAGGTCTGAGGTGATACCAGGTTGGGTGGCTGGGGGTTGGTGAACTGTGACAAGTATGCAGAGATCCTTCAGCTTGATCTGGACAGATTGGGTAAGTGGGCAAATCAATGGCAAATGCAGTATAATTTGGATAAATGTGAGGTTATTCACTTTGGAAGCATAAACAAGAAGACAGATTACTACCTGAATGGCTGTAAATTGGGAGAGGGGAGTGTGCAGCAGGGTATGGATGTCCTTGTGTACCAGTTGCTGATGGTAAGCATGCAGGTGCAGCAGGCAGTAAAGAAGGTAAAAGGTAAATTGTCCCCACACCTCCTCCCTCACCCCTATCCCAGGCCCCAAGATGAGACCACTCTCTCCGTGACTCCCTTGTTCGCTCCACACTGCCCTCCAACCCCACCACACGCGGCACCTTCCCCTGCAACCGCAGGAAATGCTACACTTGCCCCCAAACCTCCTCCCTCACCCCTATCCCAGGCCCCAAGATGACATTCCACATTAAGCAGAGGTTCACCTGCACATCTGCCAATGTAGTATACTGCATCCACTGTATCCGGTGTGGCTTCCTCTACATTGGGGAAACCAAGCGGAGGCTTGGAGACCGCTTTGCAGAACACCTCCGCTCAGTTCGCAACAAACAACTGCACCTCCCAGTTGCAAACCATTTCCACTCCCCCTCCCATTCTCTAGATGACATGTCCATCATGGGCCTCCTGCACTGCCACAATGATGCCACCCGAAGGTTGCAGGAACAGCAACTCATATTCCGCCTGGGAACCCTGCAGCCATATGGTATCAATGTGGACTTCACCAGTTTCAAAATCTCCCCTTCCCCTACTGCATCCCTAAACCAGCCTAGTTCGTCCCCTCCCCCCACTGCACCACACAACCAGCCCAGCTCTTCCCCCCCCACCCACTGCATCCCAAAACCAGTCCAACCTGTCTCTGCCTCCCTAACCTGTTCTTCCTCTCACCCATCCCTTCCTCCCACCCCAAGCCGCACCCCCATCCACCTACTAACCTCATCCCACCTCCTTGACCTGTCCGTCTTCCCTGGACTGACCTATCCCCTCCCTACCTCCCCACCTATACTCTCTCCACGTATCTTCTTTACTCTCCATCTTCGGTCCGCCTCCCCCTCTCTCCCTATTTATTCCAGTTCCCTCTCCCCATCCCCCTCTCTGATGAAGGGTCTAGGCCCGAAACGTCAGCTTTTGTGCTCCTGAGATGCTGCTTGGCCTGCTGTGTTCATCCAGCCTCACATTTTATTATCAAGGTAAATGGTGTGTTGGCCTTCATAGCAAGAGGTTTCGAGTACAGGAGCAGGGATGTGCAGTTATTGATGGCCTTGTTGAGGCCACACCTAGATTGTTGTGTGCAGTTTTGGTCTCATTTTCTGAGGAAGGATGCTGTTGCTCTCGAGGGAGTGCAGCAGAAGTTTACCAGGCTGATTCCAGGGATGGTGGGACTGATATATGAGGAGAGATTTACTAGTTTGGGATTGTTTTCATTGGAGTTCAAACGAATGACATAGGATCTCAAAGAGACTTGTAATGTTCTAATAGGACTGAACAGGGTCGATGCAGGGATGGTGTTCCTGATGGTGCCTGTGTTAAGGACCAGGGGTCACAGTATGAGGATTCTGGGTAGAATATTTAGGACAGAGATGAGGAAACACTCCTTCCACCAAAGAGTGGTGAGTCTGTGAAATTCATTACCACAGAAAGTAGTTGATGCCCAAACATTGAATGTATTCAAGAGATGGCTAGATTTAGCACTTGGGAGTGAATGGGATTAAAGGTTATGGGGAGAAAGCAGGATTAGGTGATTGAGTTGGCCAATCAGCCATGATTGTGAAGAATAGCAGAGCAGGCTCAAAGGGCCGAATGGCTGCTGCCTGCCCCCATCTTTTATGTTTGTATGTGATTTGTGTTGTTTGAACAGCCCTTGAGACATCTTACACTGGGCCAATGGTTAATATTGTATACAAGCTTTCAATTAAGATATTCCTGTAGGATTTGAATTTGCAACCTCCTTTATTAATACACCAGCAGCTCTTCAGATATGCGTTTATGATGAAATATTGTTTAAGCCTCTGTTCATTTACGAATCACAATGTACTGCAGCAGTGTAGCATTGACTTGTGGAATAATACAGCTCCAAAAGAGTCTGGTCATTGTAACTATTTTTTGGTAGAGGTATCAATTACTTTCCTGTTCTTTTCCATAACTCTGTAAATGTTTCCTTTTAAAACGCTTATTTAATTCTCTTTTGAAAGCTGCCGTTGAATTTATATTCATCACCCTATCAGACTGTGTATTCCTTATCACAACATGCCATGAGAAGGAATATTTTTCTCATCACCTCAGATTCTTTTGCCAGTTGCATTAAATGCGTATTATCTCGCTATAAACCTTTCTGCGACTGAAATCAGCTTCTTAACAACTCTGCAAAAACCCTTCATGATTCTGAGCATTGCTTTTATCTCTTCCAGTTTCCCTTTTGACCTCCTTTGCTGAAAGGAGAACGACCCCAGCTTCTCCAAATACCAAATATATGGTGGAAAGTGTGAGGTAATGCATTTCAGGAGGTCATACAGTAAAAAGGAATGCTCAGCAAGGAGGAATATACTGAGAGGAGTAGATGAAGTGAGAGACCTTGGTGTGCATGTGCACAGGTTGCTAAAGGTAGCAATGCAGATAGAGAAGGTTGTAAAGAAGGCATATGAAATGCTGTGCTTCATTGTCAGAGGTATAGAGCACAAAAGCACGGATATAATAATGAAATTGTACCAGAAACTGGTGAGGCTGCGCCTGGAGTATTGTGTGTAGTTCTAGTCACCACATTACAGTAAGGACATAATTGCTGTGGAGACATTTACTAGGATGGTGCCGGGGCTGGAGAATTGTAGCTACGAGGAGAGATTGGAGAGGTTAGGGTTGTTTTTCTTGGAACAGAGAAGGCTGAGGGGTGGTATGATTGAGTTTTAAAAAATTGTGAGGAGTACTGATAAAGTCAGTCGGAATAATCTGTTTCCCTTAGCAGAAAGTTCTAAACCAGGGTCATAGATTTAAGTTGAGTGGCAGAGGAATTAGAGGGGACGTGATGAAAATTTAATTAATGTACAGGTGGTGTTGGGTGTCTGAAATTTGCTACCTGAGTTAGTGGCGGAGGCAGAGACCCTGAACTCCTTTATAAAAGTACCTGATCATTACCTCAAGTGCTGTAATCTGCAGGACTGTGGGCCATGTGTGGGAAAATGGGATTAGAAAGGGCATTTGGGTGTCTTTGGGTCGGCATATACAAGATTGGCTGAATAGCCCCTTTCTGTACTGTGTCAGTTCTATGAGTCTTTCAGTAATACCAGTAAAACCAGCAACAGAAATTTCTGGAGATAGTCAGAAAATTGGCAGCATGTGTTGAAAGAGAATGAAATCCTGAATTGAACGCAGAACTCCAGGCTCTTCTGGTTTACCTGTGATGCCTAAATGTTCTAGCATAACTTGGCTGCGTTTGTATTTTGCCTCTATTACTCTTCTTAATTAAGAGCCTTCCTGTCTTGACCTGACATTTTCAAAGATATTGGCATCTGAATATTGGCCTCTGTTTGTGTTGCCCCTGAAATATTGTACCATTAAGTCGTCGTCTTCTTATTCTTGTCTACAAACTGCATCACTTCACACTTTAGAACCAACCACTGCCAGTTAATGAGATAGTAGAAACTGCCGATGTTGGAGTCTGAGATGACAAGGTGTGGAGCTGGATGAACACAGCAGGCCAGGCAGCATCAGAGGAGCAGGAAAGCTGACGTTTCAGGTCTGGACCCTTCTTCAGAACCACCGGTTAATGATTAGGGTAGTGTGTGGCCACCAATCCTTTTTATTCTTAGAAATAAAACCTTAAACAAGTTAGACATTTGTCCTTTTCAGACTTTGTCTAAGGGTCTGATTGGTTAACTGTATTAACAATGAGTATTAACAGTGAGTATTAACAAGAAGAGGCATTTGTCTTATGAACAAGATATAGTTTATTGCATGGTAGTAATAGATACAAGTCAATATGCTAGGTAGATATATTTGCTAAGACTAACAGATGCTAAGATGACACATTTGACCCCAATGGGCAATTGAGCTTGACTTTTCAATTTTCCACCCTAAACTTTATGACATCATCAGATTGAGTGGAGCCCGTTGCAGTCTCCAACATTAACTTTTAGCGTTACCTTGTACAACACCCAAAATCTCCTGAAGTCAATTGCTGTCCTTCCTGAAACATAGAAGATATATCCAAGGTTAAGCCATTTGACCCTGCAATCCCACCCCGCAATTCAGCATGATCATGGCTAATTATCCAACTCAGTACCCTGTTTCTGCTTTCTCCCCAAACCCTTTGATATCTTTAGCCCTAAGAACTGTAAATAACACATTGAAAGCATTCAGTGTTTTGGCTTCAACTACTTTCTGTGACAGAGAATTCTACAGGTTCACCATTCCCTGGATGAAGAAATTCCTTAACATCTTGGTCCTAAATAGTCTACCCTGTATTCTTAAACTGTGACCCCAGTCATAGTTCCCGGTCATCAGAAATCCTTTTTGCATTTGCCCTGGCTAGTTCCATAGGAATTTTATAGTATTTTTCATGAGATTCCTCCCTCATTCTTCTAGACTCCAGTGAATATAGACCGAACCAATCCACACACTCTTCATATGTCTGTCCTGGAATCAGTCTGGTAAATCTTGGTTGCACTCTCTCCATGGCTAGATCATCCTTCCTCAGATAGGGATGTCCACCATCTATAAGGCACATGTCAGGAGTGTGATGGAATACTCCTGACTTGCATGGATTAGTGCAGCCCCAACAACACTCAAGAAGCTTAACACCATCCAGCACAAAGCAGCCTGCTTGATTGGCACTGCATCCACAAACATTCATTCCCTCCACCACCGATGCTTAGTAGCAGCAGTGTGTACTACCTACAAGGTGCACTGTGGAAAGTCACCAGAGATCCTCAGACACCACCTTCCAAACCCACAACAACTTCCTTCTAGAAGGGCAAGGGTGTCAGACATATGGGAACACCACTGTCTCCAAGTTCCCCTTCTAGTCACCCACTATCCTTACTTGGAAATATATTGCTGTTCCCTCACTGTTGCTGGGTCAAAATTCTGGAATTCCCTCCCTCATAGTACTGTAAGTCAACTCACAGCAGGAGGACTGTAGTGGTTCAAGAAGACACTCACCACCACCTTCTCAAGGGCCGCTTGGGACGGGCAAGAAATGCTGGCCTGCTAGCAACACCCACATCCCACAAATGAATTCTAAAAACAAGGAAACCAAAGCTGCTCACAATAATCCAGGCACGGTCTCACTATGGTCTTGTACAATGGCAGCAGGGTATCCACTGAGCTACCATCCTACCCCAAAGGGTTCCAGGTTTTTTTACCTGTATAAAATATATGGACAGTTTGATGATCTGCCATCATACAGCTGTGATTCAGAACATTCTGGAAGTGATGAAGCAGCTTGTAGGGATTTGCAAGTTACATTTAACAGGTGAAGTCTGTTCCCGCTGCATTGTATTTCAGACTGTCTTGAAGGATTGGGATGGAAATTAAATAACAGCCAAAGAAGAACTGATGTCCAAAGTGCTAGGAATTGCAAGGACAGTACTGCAATCCAGTAGGAAGGATCTTTGATAAGTGAAACAAGTCACTGATCTTATGTTTGTATGTTTATAGTAGGTTAAATAAAATTCATATAGTTCTTCGAAGTTAAATGTATAATACCTTGACACATTGGATGGAATTAGGTCCTGTAAAGATCTGCTTCATTTTTAGTAAGGTATTTGATATGTTTTTCCTTTGATTTTCTTTTTGCCAGCTTTTCTTCGACAACCATCTAACCTCTTGCTTGCAGTTGAAAAGGCAGGTGAATAGCCTACACTTGGATCATCATTGACGCCCATAGCATTAACGTCCATTTATGCAGAAAATTTAACGTAGAAAAATATTTCAAAAGGTTTTATAGATATTTCATCAAAAATGAGATGGCACACTAAATACGATATAAGGAGAAATGACTAAAAGCTTAGTCAGAGGTCTGTTTTAAGGATGGTCTCAAAGTGGGTGAATGAGAAGAGAAATGGTTTTTGATGAAGATCATGAGCCATTGGACTTGGAATGTTAATTCTGCTTTCTCCCTACAGATGTTGCCAGGCCTGCTGCATTTCTTCTGCAATTTCCGATTGTGTTTCAGATTTCCAGCATCTGCAGTTCTTTTGTTTCATTATAGTCTCAATACCTTTACTGATGAAAAATCTGTCTGTCTCAATCCTAAATATACTTAATGTCACAGCCTGTACAGCCCTCTGTGGTAAAGAATTCCACACATTCACTACCTTCTGAGAGACTAAATGTCTCCTTTTCTCTGTCTTCAATGCGTGATCCCTTACACTGAAAAATATAGAATTTGTGATATGAATTTTTGTCCCTCCAATTCTCAGGTAGATGAAATTTATCTTGCCCATGATTGAATATTGAGTAAATTGTCTAGTAATATACACGTTGTGGTTTGTTCGAGAGAGGGAAGGTGGGATTCCCCATATCTGTGGAACATGTTAAACTCAGATGGCACATGGGTGGGAAAGGAAGGGGAGAGAACAGGTCTTTTGTAAGATTCCACAGGTAAGCATGCAGTAGTGAGAAAGTGAAGATCTGCCCGCAATAGGGTGGATAAGAATACAGGTAAGCAATGTGATCAGCAGTTCAGTGAAAATTAAATTAGGGGCAGCAGGTAATAATTCTGGGGGACAAGATGAGCTCAGTGAAAGCTTGATATGAAAACTGAAACAAACACAAAGGAAGCTGCAGAAACCCATCAGGTGTGGCATCATTCTTAGAGAGTGAAACAAAGTTACCATTTTGAGTCTGGTCTGACTCTGCTTCAGAACTCGTGGGCACCTTCTTCAGAAACAAGTGAGTGTGGACAGTTCAAGGCACATTACTTCAGGAAAGCCAGAGACAGTTCAGAATTTACCAGGATGTTGTGGGAAATGTTACAAAGAAAGACTGTATAGACTGGGATCTTTTTCACTGGAGCATAGGAAGTTGAGAGGTGACCTTATAAAGGTTTATAAAATCATGATGGGTATAAATAGGATTGATGGTAGGTATCTTTTCCCTAGGATGGGGGATTTCAAGATGAGAATTATTTTTAAAGGTGGGAGGAGAGAGATTTCAAAAAGATATGAGGGGTAAATGTTTTACATGGGAGGGAGGATGTTCACGTGTGGAATGAACTTCCTGAGGAAGTGGTGGATGCAGGTACATTTAAAGTGTTAAATAAGTACATGAATAGGAAAGGCATGAAGGGATGTGAGCCAGAAGCAGGCAGGTGGGACTAGTTTAATTTGGGATTATGTTCTACATGGACTGGATGGATCAAAGGGTCTGTTTCTGTGCTGTATGACTCTGTATATAAAAACTCAGTCATCTTATACTGGCCAGTCAAGAGTACATTATTCCAGGGTTTTTTAATGATTAACCTGCCAAATTGAATCATTGGCAGTAACTGGAGTGGAAGATCTACCATTGGAATTCTTCCCATTTTCCCTGGAATAGATTGAATTGTCACTGTTCCAAATGATCCTAGTTCAATGTATAACAGGAAGCTTTTCATGCCAATGTGTAAAATTTATCAGCAAATAAGAATTAGCCCATTAAGCTTCAACTGTATAGGCCAACAAATGAGGCTTAGGCTGTGTGAAGGGACAGGTCCTATCTGGAACCGGCGTGAAATATGCCATGTTCAAAACTATGATATATAAAGGTGGGGGTTGCTACCTTTACTATTAAAAACAAACTTGCATATGATACTTTATGGACAAGTATGAAGGAAATAGATGCTAAGCCAAGAAAGTGGTTAAAGATGTGGCTTTTCAGGAGCGTTTCAGAGGAGGACAGCTTCTAATGTAATTATTGTATAGCACAGCAGTTTGTGTAATCTCGGATTGCGTCGTTGTAGAAGCTGAAAGCAACAGATTTTGTACAGGCAGTAAATTTTGTGCTTAGTTCAAATCATCCTTGTCCAGTTTAAAACTGTACTACATCTTTGGCTAACCAGTGAGATGTTTGCGTCTGTTATTTGTGTTGCAGTCAGGAACTGAACCAAATAGATATTGATACCTATTGATAAATAAGTTGAGCTGTTGCTTATTGGCGCTCGGGCACACGCCACAAAAACATTGTACAGTGTCATTGATTCTTAATTCTTATTGGCGAGTTTTGAGAAGATTTGTAGCTCAGGTTGAGGTTCTGGATGCGAGTTTGCTCGCTGAGCTGGAAGGTTCGTTTTCAGACGTTTCGTCACCATTCTAGGTAACATCATCAGTGAGCCTCCGACGAAGCGCTGGTGTTATGTCCCGCTTCCTATTTATCTGGGTAGGTTTCCTTGGGTTGGTGATGTCATTTCCTGTATTTTTTCTCAGAGGATGGTAGATTGATTTGGAGCCAATGTGTTTGTTGATGGAGTTCCGGTTGGAATGCCATGCTTCTAGGAATTCTCGTGCATGTCTCTGTTTGGCTTGTCCGAGGATGGATGTGTTGTCCCAATCAAAGTGGTGTCCTTCCTTATCTGTACGTAAGGATACGAGTGATAGTGGGTCATGTCGTTTTGTGGCTAGTTGATGTTCATGTATCCTGGTGGCTAGCTTCCTGCCAGTTTGTCCAATGTAGTGTTTGTCACAGTTCTTGCAAGGTATTTTGTAGATGACGTTCGTTTTATTTGTTGTCTGTATAGGGTCTTTTAAGTTCATTAGTTGCTGTTTTAATTCTTATTACTAAATTAATCAACCTATTAGTATGGTTACCAAAATATACACGTGTCTCTCAGACAGCCTTGACATTTCTAAAATTTGCCATTTGCAGATATCTCAACACACAGTTCATCAAGAAAAACAAATTGACAGAAGCTGACCTGCAATATGGGTATGGTGGAGTGGATATTATTGAACCGCTGATGGAGATAGGAGAGGTAAGGCCAGCCAGCAAAAAGAAATTCCTATTTGAATTGAAACATTGATCTGATCAACATGTTTATTTGAAATTCTGTTGGAGCAGTAACTGAAATTTTGACAGTTCAGTGCAGATCAAAGCTTTTAAACTCCTGGTTGCATAATCTACATAAAAGTGCATATATAGTGCATAAATCATCCATATATAGTGGGGTGGATCCAATTGATATTCACAGTCACAGGGCAATGTCTTTTAAAATAACAGGCTCTCAGACCTGAAGAAATGCACGCAAGTCTCCTCAGTGGTATTGCGTATGATACCAAAGATGTACTTCTGTCCGTTAATGCCAGTGTTGATGTATTTTTTCAAGCTGTTTTCAAATCAAAATCCATTGGACTGCATGTTCTTCTGCTACAAATGATTTAATCACTTTACCCTTTTAAAAAAAAGTTTCATGTTCTCCCTCTTTCTGTCCTTTGTATGTTCTGCATCCTATAAACAGCTGCTTTCTGGCAGCAGTTTTGATATTCTCCTGTTATCAGTGTCTTGCTGTTTTCAGGCAAGAGAAAGTTGACTCCTTTAACAGTTATTGCATCCGACTTTTATATTCCTTACGGAATCTTTTCATCTGACTTGTATAACTTTTAGGCAAGAACATTTAATATCTGTGCAAAAAGAAATAGCATTTTCAAAAGTAAGAGGTGTTAGAATGGAACAAACAAAATCGTATTATGCAATTTGTTTTTAAATACGTAAACATATTGATTTTCCATTTTAACTATCATAGCTTTTCTCGTTCTCAAAAATTTGCCACCATCTCCCATTCTGTTTTTGCCAATATATTTAGAAAATTGGTGTGTTTCAGCTTAATTCCAATCAAAAATTTTGCATTTCTAGCTAGCTCTGGACATGTGGAAGAAACTGATGATTGAGCCATTACAAACCATCCTCATCCGAATGCTCCTCCGTGAAGTAAAAAAGTGAGTGAATATCAATTAATATTAAATTACTTATTCAGAAATACCACTGACCTAGTAATGTGAATAGTTCTTCTGAAACATGACAGGTTGTATTTTTATCCTATTTCTTTCAAATTCTAGTTCTATCGTTTTAAGGCGATTCTAGCATGGTGACAAGGCAGTAGCTACAGTCCTGTAATTCTTTAACAATTTATTCTGCAAGCAATGGATTTGAAAACTTAAAATTAATGTAGAAGAATGGAAAATGCTCACTTCAGAAAGCTACAATACAGCCAAACCAAAGGCACAATTGTTGCTGTTTTCAGCAGTAATTTGGATATTATAGAGAATATTTGGATTGATGCCATTGAGATAAGTGGATCATTTTCAAGTTGGCAATGGAGTGCCACAGGGATCAATGCTAAGTCTGTATTAAGTTAGAAAAAACTCAGCTGATCCACATCTTGACATGCAGTCTGACAGCATAATGTTAGTTAGCCGCACAGTGTAGATGGTGGCGCTTACCGTGAGCTTGTTTTACACGTGTATGTATAAAATTGCAAGGATAAGAGGGATGGGACTTTAATGTGCTTTTGTTATGATTGCGCTGAACCAAGAGGAGCAGCCTGTATAGGAGATGAGATGTAGTGTAAATCAGGAACAAAAACAAAGTTGCTGGAAAAGTTGAAATCACAGAATCCCTACAGCGTGGGGAAAAAAACCATTTGGCTCAACAAGTCTACACCGCCCCTCCAAAGAGCATCCCACCCTGACTCATTCCCCTATCCCTGCATTTCCCCATGCCTAAGCCACCTAACCTAAATATCCCTGGACACTACAGGCAATTTAGCATGGGATATCCACCTACCCTACACATCTTTGGACTGTGGGAGGAAACCTATGCAGACATGGGGACAATGTGTAAACTCCACACAGACAGTTGCTGAAGGGTGGAATTGAACCTGGGTCCCTGGCACTGTGAGGCAGCAGTGCTAACCACTGAGCCACCGTGCCGCCTGGATGAGGATGAACATTTCAAAGGCTCCCTTATTGAAGTTGTCATCACCAAACATATTCCCCTCCCCTCCCTTGTCCACCTTTCACAAGGACCGTTCCCTTCAGGTCACCCTGGTTCACACCTCATTCACCCCCAACAGCCCCCCATAGCCCTACAGCACCTTCCCCTGTAGCCAGTGAAGATACAACACCTGCCCATTTACCTTCTCCCTCCCCACTATCAAAGGGCCCAAACATACATTCCAGATGAAGCAGCACTTCACCTGCACTTGCCAGAATCTCGTCTACTGCCTTTGCTGCTCACAATGTGCCTCCTCTACATTAGGGAAACGAAGCGTAGACTGGGGGACTACTTCACAGAACATGTATGTTCTACCTGCAAAAAAGACCCTGAACTACCTGTTGACTGCCACTTTAACGCACCACCCTGTTCCCTGGCCAACATCTCTGTCTCTGGCTTGCTACAGTGTTCCAGTGAAGCTCAATGCAAGCTGGAGGAACAACACTCCATTTCCCGCTTGGGGACCCTGCACCTCTCCGAACTCAATATCGAGTTCAGTAAGTTTAGGGCCTAAACTCTTCAATGTCCCAGCCCCACACACCAGGCCTTGTTATCAAATAGCCTGCCATTACACACTACCTGTTGTTAGCCACTAATAGTCATTAACAACTATTTACCCTCCCAGCCTGATCACTATCAACTCCTTTGCCTGTCCAACTGTCTTTCTCTGTCTTTGGGCTCTATCCTGTCATTTACTCCATACCCCACCCACCTCCCTGTTTTCAGCATATAAACTGACGTTTTCCCAGCCACCATCTGATGAAGGGTCACTGGACCCGAAATGTTAACTCTGCTTTCTCCCTCACAGATGCTGCCAGACCTGCTGAGCTTTTCCAGCAACTTTGTTTTTGTTGTTGTTGTGTGTGTCGGAGATGTACTGCCTGCATTGTGGCAAGTAGTGATGTTACTAAAAGTGCAGTGTCATCAAGTCAAGCATGACAAAGCCGTGGAGGAAAATGCCACAGATGATCACTTAAAGGAAAATATAGATAATATCAGCGATTATTTTGAAGACAAGATAGTTGTTGGATGAGAGTTGAGAGCATATGGAAGTGTTTCAGACAGGTCGGTAAATACTGAATGGAGAACGAGGTGAATTTTAACCATCGTGTGCTGGCCCTGATGGTTAAAACAGGAAGTAGACGCAATTGCTGTTCTTTTTCTTTTTATGTTTTTCCATCCAATTCCAACTAACACGACGTGCCAGACAACATACACAGGAAAGATGCCAATCAGGTGGCATTGAAGTGAAATCTGCCGTCAGTTGACAGTACTCCAGTTACAGCCAGGCTATGAAAGAGCTTCTTGATAAACAGTGAGACTTGTCATTGCACCTTCAACTTGCCTGCTCAACTCCATTCATTCACATAAGATTTTGTGAGAGTGGTATGGAAGTTTTTGAAATTTAAATTTCATTTGTCTGTGTGTCACACATTACATTGGATCAATCTGATTCATTGCTATTGATTGACACCAGCCTGGCACAACTCCTGATTGGCATGCATTGATGGATTTAGGAGAGTTGAGGGCATTTCATTGTGGAACAAAGAGTGATGTATTGTTGAATTCATTCTTTATTGAATGTTTATGTCAGCAGCAGTGCTGCACACACCACTCTGTAGGATGTGGCTGAACTTGTATGGTCAGCCACCTGTCGTTCCTATGCATCGTGAGTGTTCTTGCCCAAGATAATTCTCAATGGGGATTATTGACATGTTGAAGGTAAACTCAGGATCCTGAGATTTGACTGTACCTGACAGTACAATGAGATGGCCAATCCTGACACCGCCATTTAGATGCCCTCATTTTCTTACCAGGATCTTCCCTTCGTTGTGCTCCCTGCTCAATTTCACTAGCAAATATCTGTGTGCGCGCACACATTCACTCACTGGCTCATTAAATCAAACACACGCACACGCGCACACACAGAATCCATGCAGGTCCTGAGCCGTCAAGCAGACCGCCATGCATTCATACCTCTCCTTTGTGCAAAAGCAAAACACCGCTCTTGGAGTCATTAAACAAACTGACTTGCATTTCATTACAAGATAAGCATGCATCAAGTGCTGACGGTATTCTCATGCACCATTGACTTTATCTTGGAGTTAGGACAGAGTTTAAGAGGATAGTTTTATGCTAATATGTATTTGTGACAAGGCACAAGCATGCTATTGACTTAATCCCCGCATCTCAACCCTGTGTCAGGAAATCAGTGGAGGAAATGTCAACATTTCGGGTATTTCACTTGCTCAGGACCTGAAGATGGATAATACCCAAAGCGTTGACATTTCCAGATGCAGCCTGGCTTGCTGTGTTTTTCCAGCAGACTGTTTGTCTACCTTGGATTCCTGTATCTGCAATTATTTTGTCTCAAGTCAGGAAATCAATATTGTGGCTCCTTTCTAACTCAGTGATCCCACAAGTCAAGTCTCCTGTTCTTGTAGGTGCTATAAAATATCATTTGAAAGTTTAAAAAAAAATCTGGACCACAGCTGGTGTGAGCCAAGGCTTAGAGTAAACAATCTTGACTTTGCAGAGACGGAAAAGAAAGTCATTACTTGCCTACATGTAGAGAGAGAATGCAGTTGGAGTTGAATGTTCTTCATTCCGGAGTGGAATCTGTTGTCCTAATTCTCCAGAAGGAAAAGTTGCTTTGGTTGGAGAGTGAGGGAGAGCAGTATTATTTCATCATTAATGCCAAGGGATAGCTGTAAGCAGTTGTCTAAGCTCCTCAGTGTATTGCATCCATTCATAACTAGATAATACAGGTCAGTGAGCTAGAATATGTTGAGTAAAATGAGACCTATTTGTAATGAAAGCCTAGAAACTGAAATGGGAATACCGTAAATGGGAATACAGCAAACTTTTGTTTTAACTGGTGCCTTATGAACCAGCACTCTTGGTAAACTGGCAAAAATTATATATCTGTCTTATCCTGTCCAAATATGATGGTTTTTTTGATTTATTTACCTCACTGCAAACGCACTTGTTGTTCGATTTAATAGCCACATAAAATATCAACAGTTTTGAGTCTATTTCACCTCGAATATCACGATGTCTGAGTAAGTCAGTTGAAGGTGTGAGTGAGAAGGCTCTCTGCCAGTAAGTTTTATTTAAGGCAAAGTTCCATTTTTGTTCAAGTGATTTATGCTTTAAATAAAGTGTGACAGTGAAGCATACATCCCCTGCATTATGTTTCCATTGCTCACTGTGTGTTTTTACATTGATTACGTGGACCTCATGATTGTCTGGAATATTTGATCAATCAGCACACTCCTGGTCCTATAGGTGCCGGATAATAAAAAGTTGACAGTATTTTGAAAAATGCCACTTACAGTAACTTTTCAAAGATAAGTAAATATTTTTGCTTTCTATCCTGCATTCCCTCTAATTTTCTTTCCAGATATGTGGGCTTGTAAGGTCTGTGTGTGGCAGTGACTTCCAGAACAATTGCTGTCGTCAACACCAATTGCTGTACATCGAACCTTGGTGCAGCTGTGCACATGCACAGCCTAGAGAGAGTATTAATTCTGTTATGTAATTTTAAATGTGATCAAGCAATTCATATATTTTGATTTCTTTAAAGTCCAGTATTTTCAGACAATCAAATACAGAAAATATTTTGCATAGCAGTGAGCTGAATGGCTTATTTATTTTGGAGGAGCTTGTTCAACAAGATATGTCAGCAGAGCTGTGTGCATGCTGAATAAGATATGGCATCTTTTTTGTCCTACTGAGCATGCACGTTATCCCTGGGCTTAACGTTTCATCCAAAACAAACAGCTCCCATCATGTTACATTCAGTGCAGCATTGATGTTAGTGAAGTAACAGCCCAGATGCTCAAATGCTGGAGAGGGAGTTAAATGTAATTTTCTGACACTGAATTTGGACAGTTACCAGATAACTACTTCATGCCCATTGTATGTTTCTGAGTTTGATTTAACTTTTCAAGGTTAACTATATATCCACCTTCAGCAAATAGATTCTCAAAATGTTCAGAGATAACACGGTGTGAAGCTGGATGAACACAGCAGGCCAAACAGCATCAGAGGAGCAGGAAAGTTTGACGTTTCGGGTCGAGACCTTTCTTCAGAACCCTTCTTCTGAAGAAAGGTCTCGACCTGAAATGTCAAACTTTCCTACTCCTCTGATGCCGTTTGGCCTACTGTATTCATCCAGCTTCAGACCCTGTTATCTCAGATACTTCAGCATCAGCAGTTCTTACTATCAAAATGTTCATATGTTCCTGCAACAAAAGGATCGTTTAGCACCGAGATAAGGAGAAATGTTTTTACTTGGAGGGTGGTGAATCACCACTCCAAAGGTCTGCAAATGCTCTTTGAGTATATTTAAAGTAGAGGTTGAGAGATATATAAGATCATAAGATGTGGGAACGTAAGCAATTCAACTCATGCAGTCTGCTGTGCCATTCAGTTAGATCTTAGCTGATTTGATAATCCTCAACTCCATACTACCATCTTTTCCCCATAAACCATGATTCCCTGACTGGTTAAAAAAAAAGTTGTCTATCTCGGCTTTGAGTATAGTTGATTACCCAGCCTCAACAGCCCGCTACGGTAAAGATTTACCACCCTCTCAGAGAAGAAACTTCTTCTCATCTCTGTCTTAGATTTGTAATTAATAAAGGCTTAAACACGGGTGAGGTCCCGGAGGACTGGAGACTTGCTAATGTTTTCCCCTTGTTTAAGAAGAGCAGCAAGGATAATCCAGGTAATTATCGACCGGTGAGCCTGATGGAAGCTACTGGAGAAGATACTGAGGGATAGAATCTATTCCCATTTGGAAGAAAATGGGCTTATCAGTGATAGGCAACATGGTTTTGTGCAGGGAAGGTCATGTCTTACCAACGTAATAGAATTCTTTGAGGACGTGACAAAGTTGATTGATGAGGGAAAGGCTGTAGATGTCATATACATGGACTTCAGTAAGGCGTTTGATAAGGTTCCCCATGGCAGGCTGATGGAGAAAGGGGAGTCACATGGGGTCCAGGGTGTGCTAGCTAGATGGATAAAAAACTGGCTGGGCAACAGAAGATGGAGAGTACTAGTAGAAGGGAGTTTCTCAAATTGGAGACCTGTGACCAGTGGTGTTCCACAGGGATCTGTGCTGGGACCACTGTTGTTGTGATATATGTAAATGATCTGGAGGAAGGTGTAGGTGGTCTGATCAGCAAGTTTGCTGATGACACTAAGATTGGTGGAGTAGCAGATAGTGAAGGGGACTGTCAGAGATTACAGCAGAACATAGATAGACTGGAGAGTTGGGCTGATAAATGGCAGATGGAGTTCAATCCAGGCAAATGTGAGGTGATGCATTTTGGAAGATCAAATTCAAGCGTGAATTATACAGTAAATGGAAAACTCCTGGGAAAAATTGATGAACAGAGAGATCTGGATGTTCAGGTCCATTGTTCCCTGAAGGTGACAACGAAGGTCAATAAGGTGGTCAAGAAGGCATATGGCATGCTTTCCTTCATTGGGCGGGGTATTGAGTACAAGAGTTGGCAGGTCATGTTGCAGTTGTATAGGGCTTTGGTTCGGCCACATTTGGAATACTGTGTACAGTTCTGGTCGCCACATTACCAAAAGGATGTGGATGCTTTGGAGAGGGTGCAGAGGATGTTCACCAGGAAGTTGCCTGGTATGGAGGGTGCTAGCTATGAAGAGAAGTTGAGTAGATTAGGATTATTTTCATTAGAAAGATGGAGATTGAGGGGTGACCTGATTGAGGTCTACAAAATCATGAGGGGGAGAGACAGGGTGAATAGCAAAAAGCTTTTTCCCAGAGTGGGGGACTCAATTACTAGGGGCCATGAGTTCAAAGTGAGAGGAGGAACGTTTAAGGGAGATATGCGTGGAAAGTTCTTTACACAGAGGGTGGTGGGTGCCAGGAATGCTTTGCCAGCGGATGTGGTAGACGCAGACATGTTAGCGTCTTTGAAGGTATATTTGGGCAGGGAGCAAATAGACACAGACCGTTAGAAAATAGATGACAGGTTAGACAGAGGATCTTGATCGGCGCAGGCTTGGAGGGCCGAAGGGCCTGTTCCTTTGCTGTAATTTTCTTTGTTCTTTGCTTCTGCATAATACAAAGAACAATGGATAAAGACTTTGAAGTGTTCAATGAGCCATGATTGTATTAAATGGCGCAGCAGTCTCGACAGGTTGAATGGACTACTTCTGTTCTTATCAATAGGCAAACCAAAGTAAAGTAGGTTTAAAAACAACTTAATGTATTTTATGAAGATTTCTTTTGTTCCATTGTAATGCAGTGATCGCTGTGGAGAGAACCCAAATCAAAAAGTAATCCACGGGGTTATCAACTCCTTTGTTCATGTTGAACAGTACAAGAAAAAGTTCCCACTTAAGGTAAGAAAATTCTGGAAATTGTGTGCTAATAACAAGGAATATATTTTTATCTTCTAACTATTGAGTTTCCATGTCACCTTCCAGACAACTGTGTTGGAAATGTGCATTTAGTTTAAGCAAAGTGGAAGAAATTGTCTGATATTTGATGGCAGCTCAACACATGTTATAAAACTTGTACACTGTCTGTATTCCAAAATGTGCTTGTGATTTTCATGTGCCTGCTGCAAGTTTATATTGGACACTAAACAGTTCACTGCACTTGGAGACACAGAAAATAATGGTCCTTCAATGATTATTTACATGTTTTAGTTTACTGTCTGTCTGTTTCAGTCAAATTATCTATACCTAATTTAGAACAAAAAGAGAACATATGCGTGACAAATTGCTCAATTAATGTTGGGATTTCTGACTTTCATGAGCTTCACAATTTGAAATTTTTAATCCTTGGTCCTGTGAGATTTTGTAGGCATTCTAAGTAATTGTTCTTCCAACTTCAGTTTTATCAGGATCTCTTTGAAGGTTCATTTCTAACAGAAACGGGAGAGTATTACAAACAAGAAGCTTCAAATTTGCTTCAAGAGTCAAACTGCTCGCAGTATATGGAAAAGGTATACAGTATTTACAGTACAGTTATACTTGCGTGGAACAGTTTTCAGTGATGCCCATTTGGATTCCACCTAAGAGAACGTTCATTACTCTCCTGTTGTCACAGGTTTTAGCAAGATTAAAAGATGAAGAAGTTCGATGTCGGAAATATTTGCATCCTAGCTCATATGCCAAAGTAATTCATGAATGCCAGCAACGAATGGTAGCAGACCACCTGCAGTTTCTTCATGGGGAATGCCAAAATATAATTAAACAAGAAAGGAGAGAAGGTGAGAAATATGGTCAGTTTCCAGTTCACTACCGAAAAAGTTTGTCGACCAAATCATTTGTTGGTCTGAATGAATTTGCCTGTTGTTGTAATTGTCATCTGAGTTGATGTCAAATGGTCATCTGGTGTTATACAACCTTTTCATATTTTAGTGTCTTGCCAGAGCATTTCAGAGTTATGAGTTAATCACATTGTCTGTCTGGAGTTGCAAACAGACGAGAATGTATTAAAGGAAGTAAGGGTTTTTAAAGCAATTCAGCAGTTTCATGGTCACCGTTCTTGAGATTTTTTTTGATTTCTGGATTAATGAAAGTAAAATTCTTCGCTGCTGTGGTCAGATTTAAACTCATCTCTCTCGACCAGTGTTTCCTGTAATCTGCACAACTAGACCAACCATCTGTCAAGTGCCATATACTTAACATCCAGGTGGTAAAATGAAACTTGCTGCTGCTCGAATGTAAGAGAAAGAGCGAAAGTAAGCCTTTTGATCCACTGAGATGGCTCTGGCATTCAGTGAAATTATGGCTGATTCAATAATCCAAAAGGTCATAACAAATAGGAAGAACTGGAGTCGGCTGTTCAGCCCCTTAAGCCTACTGTGCTATTCAGTAGAATCTTGACTGATTCAAAACTGCTGGTACTCACTTTCTTTCCCTTTCCCTGTAGCCCTTGATTCCCCAATGGATAAGAATCCATCTATCTCAGCCTTAAATACACGCAAGGGTTCTGCTGTCACAGCTGTTTATGGCAAAGAGTTCCGAAGACACTCAACCAGGGGAAGAAATTCCTCCTCTTCTCAGTCTTAAATTGGCACCCCTTTGTTGTGGTTGGTTGTCTTGCCGAGCTGGTTTGTTGTTTTGCAGATGTTTCATTACCTTGCTGGGTAACATGGTCAGTGTAGCCTCCGATGAAGCACTGTTGTGTTTTCCCGCCTGGTTTTTAAACTCTGGAATCCATTGAGCTGGCACCCTTTTATTCTGAAACTAGCCCCCTGGTGCCAGACTCACATGACGGAAATGTACTCTCAGAATAGCCCCTTAAGAATCCTGTATGTTTCAACGAGAACACCTCTCATTCCTCTAAAGTCCAGTGAGTAGAGTCCCAGCCTGTTTAGTCTTTGTTCATAAGACAATCTGTACAGACCAGGGCTGATCCTAGTGAACCTTCTCTGAACTGTCTCCAATGGCTATACACCTTTTCTCAGTTCAGCAAGCCATTATTGTTCACAGAATTCCACCTGTGGTGTGAGCAATGCTTTGTATAGTTTTAGCAGAACTCCCTATTTTCATAACCTATTCCCTTGGAATAAATTCCAAAAGTTAAGTTTCCTTCTCTAATACCTGCTGAACTTGAATGTGATTCATGCATGAGGACCTCCAATCCCAGTGGTGCAGCTTTCTGCAGGCTTTCACCTTTCAAAAAAAATGTAGTGAACAAAATAAAGGCAATGTTGATCTGGAACATCGATCTCCTTACTCGGGGTCAAATTTAGTTTGCTAATTCTCCTGTGAAGCACTTTGTTGTGTCTTACTGGCTTAAAGGTGCTATTCAAATGCAGGTTGTTATGAAATGCACATTAATAAAACTTGAACTTCGTCTTTTTAAAATACTTTACACTTCTGGTACTGCCGTATACTTCTCATAGACTTATACTTTCAAATCAGCAGTATGAAGAAGAGCGATAATGGGAACTGCAGATGCTGGAGAATCCAAGATAACGAAGTGTGGAGCTGGATGAACACAGCAGGCCAAGCAGCATCTTAGGCGCACAAAAGCTGACGCTTCGCGCCTAGACCCTTCTTCATCCTCTGTGATGAAGGGTCTAGGCCCGAAACGTCAGCTTTTGTGCTCCCGAGATGCTGCTTGGTATGAAGAAGAGCCACTGATTCATAGATGTTATGATGTAAATCAATTGAAATATACACCTGTCCAATTGACATTTCCTTGAATTGATAAAACGTCAAATCTGTTATAGGTTCAAATTCAAATGACTAGGCCAGTTACATTATAATTTAAAGGTACTATCTGGAAGAAGATGGAACTTTATAATGCTATTATGATCTAATTGAAACCTGGGTTTGTCTTGCAAAATGTTTGGAAAGCCGTATATATCACTGTGGAGGGTGTTTGAGCAAACTGAATTTGAAATTTTTCAGTGCTGTTCCCCTCTCAGCACTGTCAGCACTAAACTCTTTAGATTACACATCAAGACTTGAAGGAATGCTGGAGCATTGTCAACACCCTTGGAATTTTACTGTGAGAGTCAGATCTCCTTTCAAAATCAATGTTAACCTGCCATTCGTGTAATACTTTCTGTAACTTCCTTCACCACCAGAGGGCAGTCAACTGCAGAATTGTCTCAGTAAAGTTGGAAGGTTTCCTTTTCTGAAGAATGTGTTTTTATGAGTATCCCACAGTTTTTATGGGCATGTCTTTTAGTCAGTAACAAATTTTAGAGTTTTAAATTTGAGTTCATATTCTCAAACTCTAACTGTGGGATTGAACCGCTCATGTTTTTGCATTATGAAACCTAGCGTTTGACTATCATTAAAATAAACGACCCCACCACCCAAGACATTTTTCCATCCCCACCTTTGTCTGCTTTCTGGAGAGACCACTCTCTCCGTGACTCCCTTGTTCGCTCCACACTGCCCTCCAACCCCACCACACCCGGCACCTTCCCCTGCAACCGCAGGAAGTGCTACACTTGCCCCCACACCTCCTCCCTCACCCCTATCCCAGGCCCCAAGACGACGTTCCATATTAAGCAGAGGTTCACCTGCACATCTGCCAATGTGGTATACTGCATCCAATGTACCCGGTGTGGCTTCCTCTACATTGGGGAAACCAAGCGGAGGCTTGGAGACCGCTTTGCAGAACACCTCCGCTCGGTTCGCAATAAACAACTGCACCTCCCAGTCGCGAACCATTTCAACTCCCCCTCCCATTCTTTAGATGACATGCCCATCATGGGCCTCCTGCAGTGCCACAATGATGCCACCCAAAGGTTGCACGAACAGCAACACATATTCCGCTTGGGAACCCTGCAGCCCAATGGTATCAATGTGGACTTCACCAGCTTCAAAATCTCCCCTTCCCCAACTGCATCCCAAAACCAGCCCAGTTCGTCCCCTCCCCCCACTGCATCACACAACCAGCCCAGCTCATCCCCTCTCCCCATGCATCCCAAAACCAGCCCAGCCAGTCTCTGCCTCCCTAACCTGTTCTTTCTCTCACCCATCCCTTCCTCCCACCCCAAGCTGCACCTCCATTTCCTACCTACTAACCTGATCCCACCTCTTTGACCTGTCCGTCTTCCCTGAACTGACCTATTCCCTCCCTATCTCCCCACCTATATTCTCCTCTCCACCTATCTTCTTTTCTCTCCATCTTCAGTCCGCTTCCCCCTCTCTCCCTATTTATTCCAGTCCCCTCACCCCATCCCCCTCTCTGATGAAGGGTCTAGGCCCGAAACGTCAGTTTTTGTGCTCCTGAGATGCTGCTTGGCCTGCAGTGTTCATCCAGCTTCACACTTTATTATCTTACATTAAAATAACCATGATAGTTTTTTATTGTTAACATGTTTATTTTTTGCAGATTGGTGGGTTTCACCACCTGTATTGTAGGATTGTTGAATGAGTATATGCCAATAAAAATAAGCAGTTTCCCCATTTTTATTCCATATCCCCTTCACCCTCCAGCAGACATGGCAAATATATATACTTTGCTCCGTGCTGTCTCAAACGGATTACCTCATATGATTCAGGAGCTTCAGAATCACATTCATGATGAGGGCCTTAGATCCATCAGTAACCTCTCTCAGGAAAATGTGAGTCTGCATGATTTCTTCACCTTTAATTGTAAGATTAATAGCATGTTGTGGGCTAACTTAACTATTACGTAGCATCTCTGTTCATCGTTAGTACTGTCTGGTTTTCGATCTAGGAAAGTAAATATTTCGCCAAAGGTAGTGCTTTTTTGCAAGTGATTGCTGCAGTCACAGAATGTAAAAGAATGACTTTGCTTCATAAGTCCACCCCAAACGCTTAACATCCAGTGAAGGACTACCAAAAAATCTTATCGCTGTTTTAGGGAATGTGGCAGCCAATTTGCACTTAGCAAATTCCCAGAGTTTGTACAAAAATTGGAAGTGCTTTCTCCCTCTCAACTTCCTGCTGTCTTTATTTCAGATCTCCAGCATCTGCACTATTTTGATTTTGCTTTCGTCCACAAACAGTAATGTGACAATGAGCAGATAGTCTGTGTTTCATTTTAGCCATAGAGGGATAAATATTGACCATATCACAATAACATTTTGTTTGTTTTCCATTCCTAGATCTATTTCTTTTGTATTAAATTTTGTCTTCACAAGAAACTAACTTGTACCACAAGATCCTACTTTCATGTTCACCTTTTATAAAATTCATTCATGAATATAGGTGTTTCTTGCTGGGTGAGGATTTATTGCCCACCCTTATTTCCCATTGTGAAGGTGGAGGGTGAGCTGCTGTGTTGAATCATGACAGTCGGTTTAGTTTAGACAGACCCACAATACCTTCAGAGAGGAATTCCAAGATTTTGACCTGAAGGGGTAGTGATACATTTCCAAGTCAGGAAGGTGAACGGCTTGAAGGAGAACATGCATGTGATTATGTTTTCATGCACCTCATGTTGTGGTTGTCCTTCTAGATGGTAGTGATTGTGGGTTTGTAAGGTGCTGTCTAAGGTAGGTTGGTGAATTTATGCCATGCATCTTAATAGATAATACGCGTAGTTGCTACTGAGTGTCAATGGTGGAGGGAATGATTGTGGATATAGTGTCAGTCGAGAAAGTTGCATTGATCTGGAGGGTGTCAAGTTTTTTTCAGTGTTGTTGGATCAGGAACTCATCTGGGCAAGTGGGGAGTATTCCATCACACTCCTGACTTGTACCTTATAGGTAGTGGGCAGATTTTTGAGGATTCAAGAGGTAGCTTACTTGCTACAGGATGCCAAATCTCTAATCTGCTCTTGTAGCCTTTGTATCACTGATCCAATTCAGTTTCTGGTCTGTGTTAACCCCAGGATGTTGGTCGTGGGGAATTTAGCAAAAGTAATGATATTGAATGTCAAGGAGTGGTGGTTAAATTGTCTTTTATTGGTGATGGTCATTGCCTAGCACTTGAGTGATCTGAATGTTCCTTGCCATTTGTTCGCCCTGCATGTTGTTCAGGTCCTCATGGACTGTTTCAGTACCTGAGGAGATCTGTTGATGATGCTACAGTTATTGGGCCTTCCCAATGCCTTAAATGCATGCAAATATAGTTTTGTATAAGTGAGAAATGCCCTGGGTTTGCTTATTCTCCATAGGTAAAGACTGTACAGAATTGAACTGCTCGAGAGCTTTTTTATGAATAAAATGTATTTTTGAAATTAAAAAATGAGCTTCACTGTGCCTGTGTGTTAATGCGTAGCCAAAGCGTTCAATTGAGGGAAAATTTAGAAAGTTAAAGACAGTGAAACATGCAATGGTGAAGGGTGGTGACATGGATAATCACAACCAGACTGTGACAGGAAGGAACAGTACACAAACATAAGAAATCACCTGCAAACAGTGTAAAGGTGGATTAAAAAAAAGTCGTTAAAAAGGTCAAATTAAAAGCTGTTAACCTAAAAGACAGATTAATTGATGATGCAAATAGAAGCAAATGAATATGATCTGATGGCCATGACAAAGACATGATTGCAAGATGATCAAAACTTCTGATTATTCAGATGTACTTAAGTTTTCAGAATTTATAGGAAACAAGGAAATGGAGTAGCTTTCTTAATAAAAGATGATATCAGCACAGTAATATGAAATGATCTTTGTTTGGTAGATCAAAATATAGTTTTTCAATCTTTCATGACAATGGTGTCACCAATGGTCAAGTGAAGATCATTCCAGTGGAACAGCTCCCTCTTTCTGGTGCGAGTGATTGAAACCCAGACCTCCCATACCGTGATTTTTGCCATGCATTCAAATCTCTGACCTTACTGATCTTAAGCCAACTTGCCCATGGCCGAAGCCGTAATCCAGTGATTATTATCATGACTTGTCGGGGGTACTTCTCCTGATTGCCCAGTAGCACCATTAGCAGTATAACGTGTAAAATTCTGTGGTTTCCAGGATAAACAAACAAGAAGAAATTTGATGACCAAGAGTGTGAACATGAATTGTGGTTGTGTCATTTGGAATAGTTGAAATATTTCTGCTATAAAATATGAAGCACAGTTATCCTGAGAGCTGACAAAGAAGGTGATGATGGCGTTTCAGCTGGTTTATTTTTCTGAATACATATTTTCTTTGATAAAGGCAAAAGCATGAACATCATTTAAAACTCCGTTTATAGCTTGTTGGCAATAAAGGGAAAACTTCCAAGGATGTTCCAAGCAATGTAACAGGTTCACACTTGTAAAAGACTTCTGACCTAGCTATTCTGGTGCAATTTCAGCCAAATTATATAGCTTTATTTAAAAGAGAGCAAACACCTTTTTTTTCTAAGGGAAAGTAGGATAGAAAGAGTGAGCAAGACTCAAAGACAGTTGTGCTCTGAAGTGAAGAATGAAATGAAATGGGAGAGAATAGGATTTAGTGAAATATGAACAGAAGTATAAAAAGAATTAAACAGTAATGCATGACATTTGAAATGACCTTTGTAAGCAATTCCACCGAAGTTCAAAGGATCTAATCTTAAAAAAGTGCACTGATATACTGTAAAACTAATTGGTAAATATACAGTTCTAGTTCCTTTCAGAGTGCTTTGATAGACTTTTCCCTCCTTGCTCTGAAGCGTCAAATTGTGCTGAAAGCAGATAATTCAGAGCTTAGTACCCATTGGCAATACAGCAGATTTTAATCAGTGGACTCCAGTGGTTTGCAGCCTATTTGATTATATGGATTGAACCAGTGATTAGGAAGTAGATGGAGTGTTGGTGTTCAACGCTAGGGGAAAGGAGTATAAAAGTTAGGAAGTTTTAACGCCCAGTCCCTATACACCTGCATTCTGCATGCAGATGTCCTCAAGGCCCTCCGCTTCTTCCTGTCCCGCAGGCCCGACCAGTCCCCCTCCACCAACACCCTCATCCGCCTAGCCGAACTCGTCCTCACCCTCAACAACTTCTCTTTCGATTCCTCCCACTTCCTACAGACTAAGGGGGTGGCCATGGGCACCCGCATGGGCCCCAGCTATGCCTGCCTCTTTGTAGGTTACGTGGAACAGTCCCTCTTCCGCACCTACACAGGCCCCAAACCCCACCTCTTCCTCCGTTACGTTGATGACTGTATTGGCGCCGCCTCTTGCTCCCCAGAGGAGCTTGAACAGTTCATCCACTTCACCAACAGCTTCCAGCCCAACCTTCAGTTCACCTGGGCCATCTCCAGCACATCCCTCACATTCCTGGATCTCTCAGTCTCCATCTCAGGCAACTAGCTTGTAACTGATGTCCATTTCAAGCCCACCGACTCCCACAGCTACCTAGAATACACCTCCTCCCACCCACCCTCCTGCAAAAATTCCATCCCCTATTCCCAATTCCTCCGCCTCCGCCGCATCTGCTCCCACGATGTGGCATTCCACTCCCGCACATCCCAGATCTCCAAGTTCATCAAGGACCGCAACTTTCCCCCCACAGTGTTTGAGAACGCCCTTGACCGCGTCTCCCGCATTTCCCGCAACACATCCCTCACACCCCGCCCCCGCCACAACCGCCCAAAGAGGATCCCCCTCGTTCTCACACACCACCACCCCACCAACCTCCGGATACAACGCATCATCCTCCGACACTTCTGCCATCTACAATCCGACCCTACCACCCAAGACGTTTTTCCATCCCCACCCCTGTCTGCTTTCCAGAGAGACCACTCTCTCCGTGACTCCCTTGTTCGCTCCACCCTGCCCTCCAACCCCACCACACCCGGCACCTTCCCCTGCAACCGCAGGAAATTCTACACTTGCCCCCACACCTCCTCCCTCACCCCTATCCCAGGCCGCAAGATGACTTTCCACATTAAGCAGAGGTTCACCTGCACATCTGCCAATGTGGTATACTGCATCCATTGTACCTGGTGTGGCCCCCTCTACATTGGGGAAACCAAGCGGAGGCTTGGAGACCGCTTTGCAGAACACCTCCGCTCGGTTCGCAATAAACAACTGCACCTCCCAGTCGCAAACCATTTCTACTCCCCCTCCCATTCTTTAGATGACATGTCCATCATGGCCCTCCTGCAGTGCCACAATGATGCCACCCGAAGGTTGCAGGAACAGCAACTCATATTCCACTTGGGAACCCTGCAGCCCAATGGTATCAATGTGGACTTCACCGGCTTCAAAATCTCCCCTTCCCCCACCACATTCCAAAACCAGCCCAGTTCATCCCCTCCCCCCACTGCACCACACAACCAGCCCAGCTCGTCCCCTCCACCCACTGCACCCCAAAACCAGTCCAACCTGTCTCTGCCTCCCTAACCGGTTCTTCCTCTCACCCATCCCTTCCTCCCACCCCAAGCCGCACCTCCATCTCCTACCTACTAACCTCATCCCACCTCCTTGACCTGTCCGTCTTCCCTGAACTGACCCATCCCCTCCCTATCTCCCCACCTATACTCTCCTCTCCACCTATCTTCTTTTCTCTCCATCTTCGGTCCGCCTCCCCCTCTCTCCCTATTTATTCCAGAACCCTCACCCCATCCCCCTCTCTGATGAAGGGTCTGGGCCCGAAACGTCAGCTTTTGTGCTCCTGAGATGCTGCTGGGCCTGCTGTGTTCATCCAGCCTCACATTTTATTGTCTCGGATTCTCCAGCATCTGCAGTTCCCATTACCCACAAGTTTTAACGTTGCTGGACGGAGCATTGGCAAGAACTACAACTGGAAAATTATATACAGTTTTGGTCATCTTATTTCAAAAAGTATACAATTGCATTAGAAGCAGTTTAGAGAAGATTCACTCAACTCCTGAATGAAGAGCTTTTTGCCAAGAAAATTATTGTCCCAATTGAGCCTTTCCCCATCCAGGATTAAATGAAAGAGAGGTGATATTGTTGAATTTCCTTTCGTAGGCAGGACTAGAATGGTGGCAACTTGGAGACAGTAAGGACTGCAGATGCTGGAAGCCAGAGTCCTTTAGGTGTGAGGCTGGAAAGGCACAGCAGGTCAGACAGCATCCAGGGAGCAGGTATGTTAATGCGGTGGGCCAAAAAGTTGACTTATCTGCTCCTCGGATGCTGTCTGACCCACTGTGCTTTTCCAGCCTCACACCTATAGACTAGAACTAAAGGAGATAGTTTAGGAAAAGAGGGCTCCCATTTGAGATACAGATGAAAAGAATTTTATTTTCTCTGAGAATCATTTGTCTTACCCAGAAAGTAGCAGAAGCCGTAAAATCATGGAGCCTTTTGGTGCAGCGGAGGCCTTGTGGCCCATCAAGTCTGTACTGCCAGAAAGATCCTACTTTCCATCTCATTTGGTCTCACTTCCCAGCACTAGGCCCACAGCTTTTAATGGTTTGACACCGGGCGGCAAGGCGGCTCAGTAGTTAGCACTGCACCCTCACAGCCCCAGGGACCTGGGTTCGATTCCAGCCTCGGGCATCTGTCTGTGCAGAGTTTGCACGTTCTCCCCGTGTCTGTGTGGGTTTCCTCCGGGTGCTCCAGTTTCCTCCCACAGTCCAAAGATGTGCAGGCTAGGTGGATTGGCCATGCTAAATTGCCCGTAGTGTTCAAGGGTGTTCAGTGGGATGGAGTCTGCGTGGGATGCTCCAAAGGACGGTGTGGACTTAAGGGGCTGAAGGGCCCGTTTCCACACTGTAGGGAATCTAATCTAATCTAAAAAAAACTTCACATGCTCATTCAAGTACTTGTTAAAAGTCATGTCATTGAGTACATTTGACAATGACTTAGACTAAACAAGAGAGACCTGATTTATGGGAGGCAGTCAAGAAAATGGATTTGAGTTATGATCAGAATCTTAAGAACTTTAAGCATTAAAAACCAAATGGCCTACTGTTACCCCTAAGTCCTGCGTTCTTGGTAGAGCCCAACACATTTGTGGCCTGATGTCTATATGTTCATTCGTTTCAACAGACCAGTGGTCAAATCAGCAGTGAGGATTCTGACTGATTTACTTGCTGGCCCTCTCAACCCCACCAACTGAAAAAAGGAAGCTAGGAATAAAGTCTAAAACTTAACTTTTCTGTGTTGCTAATTGTGGCGTTATGGATCTCCTTTCTGAATCAGCCATTGATGGTATTAGCCTCAGTTTTACAAACCGAGTTGCCCATCACGTCTGACAGTCCAGACCCCAGACCCAGTAGCCATACAGTCTAGATTTTAACTTTATTTTCTCAATTAAATTTTTTCTCCTTTTGACCAGATGCCTACACAGTTTGTGGAATCTGTTCTTGAAGTTCACAGTAAATTTCTTCAACTTATCAGTTCAGTTCTTAATGGAGATCAACACTTTATGAGTGCACTTGATAAGGTAAGTTACTTTAAATAAATCAGATTTTTTTTTGCAAAGCTAATTCTTGCTTGTTGTGACCTTTAGCAGATCTGATGTGTTTGATTTTACACTCCTGGTGGAAGATGAACAGAACTTCTCTGATAGTTCAGAAAATTTGGATAAATGTGTTAAAATATAACCTTTTTAAAGAAAAAGATAATATGGCCTAGGGACTAGATTATAGAACATAGAACATTACAGCACAGTACAGGCCCTTCGGCCCTCGATGTTGTGCCAACCTGTCATACCGATCTCAAACCCATCTAACCTAACCAGAGCTGTTCCACTATTCAGTGAGGTCGTGACTGAACAGTGGCCTAACTCCATATACCTGCTTTGGCCCTTATCCCTTAATACTTTTGTTGAACAAAAAATTATCTAAGTCAGAGCAAAAATTGACAACTCATCTGATATTGACAGCCTTTTGTGTAGGTTAGATGGGCTTGAGATCGGTACGTCCATATGCTTATCCAATGACAACTTAAATATACCTAAAGTTGGCGAATCTACTAATGTTGCAGGCAAAGCGTTCCATTCCCTTACTACTCTCTGAGTAAAGAAACTACCTCTGACATCTGTCCTATATCTTTTACCCCTCAATTTAAAGCTATGCCCCCTCGTGCTCGCCGTCACCATCCTAGGAAAAAGGCTTTCCCTATCCACCCTATCTAACCCTCTGATTATTTTATATGTTTCAATTAAGTCACCTCTCAACCTTCTTCTCTGTAATGAAAACAGCCTCAAGTCCCTCAGCCTTTCCTCATAAGACCTTCCCTCCATACCAGGCAACATCCTAGTAAATCTCCTCTGCACCCTTTCCAAAGCTTCCACATCCTTCTTACAATGCGGTGACCAGAACTGTACACAATACTCCAAGTGCGGCTGCACCAGAGTTTTGTACAGCTTCACCATAACCTCTTGGTTCCGGAACTCAATCCCTCTATTAATAAAAGCTAAAACACTGTATGCCGCCTTAACAGCCCTCTCAACCTGGGTGGCAACTTTCAAGGATGTGTGTACATGGACACCGAGATCTCTCTGCTCATCTACACTGCTAAGAATCTTACCATTAGCCCTGTACTTTGCCTTCCGGTTACTCCTACCAAAGTGCATCACTTCACATTTGTCTGCATTAAACTCCATTTGCCACCTCTCAACCCAGCTCTGCAGCTTATCTATGTCTATCTGCAACCTACAGCATCCTACGTCACTGTCCACAACTCCACCGACATGTCATCTGAAAATTTACTAGCCCATCCTTCTTAGGTTAAATGAGCCAGTACAGCAATTGACAGTGTTTTGTTAGATACAAAGTACCTAAATGAGGATTGTTCTTTCTAAGTGTAACATGTTAAACCAGTCCAACCTGTCTCTGCCTCCCTAACCGGTTCTTCCTCTCACCCATCCCTTCCTCCCACCCCAAGCCGCACCCCCAGCTACCTACTAACCTCATCCCACCTCCTTGACCTGTCCGTCTTCCCTGGACTGACCTATCCCCTCCCTACCTCCCCACCTACACCCTCTCCACCTATCTTCTTTACTCTCCATCTTCGGTCCGCCTCCCCCTCTCTCCCTATTTATTCCAGTTCCCTCCCCCCATCCCCCTCTCTGATGAAGGGTCTAGGCCCGAAACGTCAGCTTTTGTGCTCCTGAGATGCTGCTTGGCCTGCTGTGTTCATCCAGCCTCACATTTTATTATCTTGGAATCTCCAGCATCTGCAGTTCCCATTATCTCTGATGTTTAACTTTTGTTCTGATGAGATAGAGCCCTCTGGTGGTAGCATTATGGAATGACTTATGTTTTTAGAAACATATAGTAGGAACAGCAATAGGCCATTCAGCCCTCCAGAGCTGTTCCACTATTCAATGAGGTCGTGACTGAACAGTGGCCGAACTCCATATACCTGCTTTGGCCCTTATCCCTTAATACTTTTGTTGAACAAAAAATTATCTAAGTCAGAGCAAAAATTGACAACTCATCTGATATTAACAGCCTTTTTTGGGGGAGGTTTCCAACCCTGTACTACCCTTTGTGTATAGAAGTGCTTCCTAACATCTGAACGGTCTGGCCCTGAACCTCAGATTATGCCCTCTGGTTCTAGAATGCCTAACTAGTGGAAATAGTTTATTGTTATCTGCCCTGTGTTTTTCTTGTTAATATGCGGAAGACTGAATCATATCACCCCTTAATCTTCTGGATTCTAAAAAAATGGCCGAATTTGTATCTCCTCCATAGTTAACCATAACTTAAGTCCTTCTTGTAAATCTTTGCTGTACTCCCTCCAAGCCAATATATCCTTCTGAAGGCCGCATGCCCAGATGTGCTCACAGGACTCCGAGTGCAGCAGTTCAAAATGACAGCTCAGCACTACTTTCTGAAGGGCAACTAGGAATGGGCAGTAAATGCTGACTTAACAAGAAAAACCTATATCCCATGAATGACTGAAAAAAAGAACTTGTGTTTCTGTTAGATCACAGTCAGACCAGTAGCTGTATATTACACACCATTTGTTAAACTGTGAGGGTTTCTTTGTTTCCATGAGAATTTACAAACTGTACAACATTTTGAGGAAATAAATTGTGTTGTTATCAAAGACGGTAGTAGTTTTCAGTTCTTCTATTCAGTGGCTAGTACACTTACCTGAAGGGAAGTTGTCTTCACTCAACTTTGTAAAGAATTTACGTTCAGAATTTCTGAAGTCTGCTGCATTAATGTGAATTATTGTAATTTATATCCTTACAGCCTCAGATTAAGACACCTCACCTTACATCAATTAGCTCAATGTCAGTAGCATTTCGTTTGCGGGTGGGTGCAAGTGCATTGCATAAGCTAAAGACTGACCTGATGAATTGAGTGCAGAATGCATTGGACACAGTGCTCACAAAAGTCTGCTGCATAAGATAAAGGTGCATGGAGTTACAGGCAGTGAATTAGCGTGGATAGAGGATTGGTTAACTAACAGGAAGCTAAGAGTGGGGATAAATGAGAGTTTTCTGGTTGGCAATCAGTGACTAGTGGTGTGTATCAGGGATCAGTGCTGGAACTGCAATTTTTTTTATAATTTCCATAGACGATTTGGAGTTGGGCACCACACGTAGTGTGTCAAGGTTTGCGGATGACACGAAGCTGAATGATAGACCAAAAGTGTGCCGAGGACGCTGAAAGTTTGCAGAGGTATATAGATAGTTTAAGTGAGTGGGAGAAGGTCTGGCAGATGGAGTTCAGTGTTGATAAATGTGAGGTCATCCATTTTGATAGGAATAATAGTGAAAAGGGCTATTAGTTGAATGGTAAAGAATTGGAGCATACTTTTCTGCAGAGGGACCTGGGTGTTCTTGTGAAAGAATCAGCGAAGGTTGGTTTGCAGGTGCAACTGGTAATTAAGAAGACAAATGGAATATTGTCCTTCATTGCCAGAGGGATTGAGTTTAAAAGCAAGGAGGTTATGTTGCAGCTTTGTAAGGTACTGGTGAGGCCACACCTGGAGTACTGCTTGTAGTTTATTCTCCTTACTAGAGAAAGAATGTACTGGGGATGGGTTGTAGAAAAGGTTCACTAGTTGATTCCTGAGTTGAGAGGGCTGGCTTGTGAGGAGAGGCTGATAGACTGGGATTATATTCATTGGAATTTAGAAGAATAAGGGGAGAATCTTATAGAAAGATATAAAATTATGAAGAGAATAGATAAGATAGAAGCAAGGAGGTTGTTTCCACTGGTGGGTGCAACTAGAACAAGAAGGCATAGCCTCAAAATTAGGGGAAGCAGATTTAGGATGGAACTGAGGAAGAATGTCTTCACCCAAAGGGTTGTCAATCGGTGGAATTCCGTGCCCAGTGAAGTTGTTGAGGCGTCGTTATTGAATGTTTTAAAGCCAAGGTAGCTAATTTTTTGAACACTAATGGAATTAAGGTTTATGGTGAGTAGGTGGGTAAGTGGAGCTGAAGCCACAAAAAGATCAGCCCGATGGCCTACTCCTGCGCCTAGTTCTCATATTCTTACATGTGACAAAATGACAGAGAACTTTTTCTGTCTTAGAATGAACTAGATTTAGTTTCTGTGCCCTGAGGTGATGAAAGAGAAGACCATCATCAACTTTGTACCTTTTTTCCTGCCAACTTGATTTTCTTTACTGAGAGTTTGATAGAGCACATGCTATAAGACCATATGACCGTAGAAGTAGAGGTAGGCCATTCAGCCCATCAAGTCTTATCCACCATTCATTGAAAACACGGCTGATATGATTAATCAATTATTTTACTCTCATGTTTACCAAAGTACAGTGAAAAGCTTTGTTTACGAGCAGTGCAGGCAGAACTTAGTAAGCGAGGATACGCAGATCAGAGGTTATAAAAGGACTTAAGAGACATAAGCTACATTGCATGGGGCATGTGCTCCGCAAGATCAACATTAGCAAGGTCAGCATTATTTGATGCTCGGGAGTTCATTCATCAGTCTGATAATGGCAGGGCGGAAGCTGTTCATGACAATGCTGGTGAGTGTGTTCAAGCTTCTGTTGCAATCTGCAGCAATATGATTGAGTTTTAACTGCTTTCAAAGGTTGGTTATATTGGACAACTGATGTTAGCCTTCTCAATGTTATATGCATCCAGGGAAGAATATTTTTTCAAAAATTCCATTCTTGGACAGCCACGTTGGGAGATAAAATAAAGTCCCTGTCTTAGTGGGTGAAAAGTATTCATGAAGGAAGTTGAAAATGTGCCCACACTACTTCCCCAGATATAGGTGATAGAGTAGTGAGTAGCACTAACATGTGACCAGACCTAGGGTATTACTGTGGGTTTTCCCTTCAGGATATTTTTGTTTGATGCAGCAATGCTTGTGATATTCCTCATTTGATTTGATTTATTGACAAATGTAGCTAAGTACAATGAAAAGCTTTGTTTGCAAGCAGCACTGGCAGATGATAATAAGCAAGGTCATACAGATCATAAGATGAAAGAAAGACTTGGACAGAGTACAGCATATAGGTTACACCGCACAGGACGTACATGAAGCGAGATCAACATTAACAAGATCAGCATTATTCGAAGATAGACAGTCCATTCATCGGTCTCATAACAGCAGGGAAGAAGCTATTCTTGAACCTGCTGGTGCGAGTGTTCAGGCTTCTGTATCTTCTGCCTGATGGAAGAGGCTGTAGGAGGTCATTACCATTGTGCAATGGGTCTTTGATGATGTTGGCAGCCTTTCCACGGCAACAAGAAGTGTAAATGGCGTCCATGGATGGGAGGTTGGCTTCTGTGATGGTCTGGGCTGTGCCTACCACCTTCTATAGTTTCTTACAGTCCTGGGCAGAGCAGTTGCCGTACCAGGTTGTTATGTACCTGGACAATATGCTTTCAATGGTACATCTGTAAGTGTTGGTGAGGATCCTTATGGAGGTGTGAAATGTCTTGAGCCACCTGACGAAGAAGAGGCATTGTTGTCCCTTCTTGACCTTTGCATCTATGAGGGAAGTCCTGTCCCAAACTGTACCTTTTCCCTTTAACCCATGATTCCTTTACTGATTAAAATTGATCTCAGCTCTGAATATACTTAATGGTCCAGCCTCCATAACTCTGATGTAAAGAATTCCACAGATTCACTTCCCTTTGAGAGATGAATTTCCTCCTCATCTCTTGATTTAAATGGTGACCCTGTAGCATGATTTTATGTTTTCAGGTTCCAGACTGTCCCACAAGGGGGAATAACCTTTCCGCTCCTCCTTTGTAAAGTCCCCTTATAATCTTATATTTTTCAACAAGGTTGTCTCTCATTCTTCTAAACTCCAGTGGCTTTCTGTGCGCTGCTTCTGAAACTCAGTCAGTATTAGCGAGTTTTGAGAAGATTTGTAGCTCAGGTTGAGGTTCTGGATGTGAGTTTGCTTGCTGAGCTGGAAGGTTAGTTTTCAGACGTTTCGTCACCATTCTAGGTAACATCATCAGTGAGCCTCCGACGAAGCGCTGGTGTTATGTCCCGCTTTCTATTTATCTGGTTAGGTTTCCTTGGGTTGGTGATGTCATTTCCTGCTCTTTTTCTCAGGGGATGGTAGATTGGCTCCAAATCAATGTGTTTTAGAAGCATGGCATTCCAACCGGAACTCCATCAACAAACACATTGACTTGGAGCCAATCTACCATCCCCTGAGAAAAAGAACAGGAAATGACATCAGCACAGGAAATGACATCACCAACCCAAGGAAACCTAACCAGATAAATAGAAAGCAGGACATAACACCAGCGCTTCGTCGGAGGCTCACTGATGATGTTACCTAGAATGGTGACAAAACGACTGAAAACTAACCTTCCAGCTCAGCGAGCAAACTCACATTCAGTCAGCATTCATTGTGTACAATTGAAGATAAGAGCAATGAACAATTGCTCTTGGAATTGGAAACTTGTTGAAATACTGTTTGAGAGGTTTTTTTTTTCTCTCCTGTAGGCCCTAACATCAGTAGTAAACTATAGAGAACCCAAATCTTCCTGCAAGGCTCCAGAGTTGGTGAGTATGGAAAACGTTACGATCCGCAATATTTTTATCCAATTCTCAACTGACATTTCGGAAGGACATTAACTCAGGGTCTGGACCAGCATTTAGGAATGCTGACTTATCTTGCAATCAACCTCATAAAACCAACCAAAGGCAAAACACTAAAGATGCTGGAACCTGAACAGAAGCAGAAAGCGCTGAAACACTCTTCGTATTAGGTAGGGTCTGTGGAGAAAGCAGACTAGTTAATAATTCAAGGTTTCTACTTATGTTTCTCCCCAAGTGGGATGCAGCATCATTTATTCCTCAGTTCTCAAGACTAAGAGAGATATCAATTTATACCTTAATGTCCTTTGGACCTCCTCTGTGCTTTCAGAAACACAATTTTAACACCATAGACACCAGAAAGATACCACATTGAGTCCTTAGTGAATTGATTTCATAGAATTGTGAAATTTCATGGCACAGAAAGCATTAATTCAGCTCATTGTGTCAGTGCTGGGCAAAAAGGGCCGAGCTACCTAATTACACTTTCCATTTCTTCGCCTATAGCCTTGAAGGCTGTGGCACGTCAAGTTCATATCCAAGTACACTTGTAATGTGATGAGGGTTTCTGCATGGACCATCCTTTCAAGTAGTGAGTTCCAGACTACCATCTCCATCCAGGTGAAGAGGTTTCTCCTCAATTTCCTTCTAACTCTTCTACCATTTGCTTTAAATCTGTGGCCCCCTAATTATAGATCTCCCTGCGAAGAAAAACTAATTCTTCCTATCCACTCTATCTATGCCCTTCATAATTTTATACATACACCTCAGCTGAGGCCACAGAGGGGCAGGATAATGAGACTATCATTTTCTTGAGAGATTTTCTGATAACTGCTTATTGCAGAGTTGAAGACAGGATTGTAAATGGCTCATTTTGCAGTCTGGTTGTCAGTACTATTAATATTCATTTACTTTCTGGGTTCACACGTGAAACAAAACTTGCACTGACTGACATCAGCCACAGAAATGGAAAATGAACCACCACCTTCTGAATGGAAGAGGAAGACATTGGGGATGAGAGTGGAGTCTGTTTTTCTTTCTTCAAGCCTCAGATAAAATCACTAGTGTGGATGGAACCAAATTAATGCACAGAATATAATATTAGAAATTAAACTGGTGATGATTGATGTTAGAAAAATAAAAGTTTCTGAATAAAACTTTCCTTACAGCTAGCTAAGTACTGTGACAATCTATTAAAGAAGTCTGCAAAAGGAATGACTGAAAATGAAGTTGAGGACAAATTGACCAGCTTCATCACAGTTTTCAAGTACATTGATGATAAGGATGTCTTTCAAAAGGTAAATAGTAGTTCCGTTTGCTTATGGCAAAATCAGGCAACATTTTGCATCCATCCAGCTTGAACTTGTTTGAGTAAAGAGAAGTTAATACATGTGAATAATTAAAAATCTGTAGTTCATGGTGGTGTCACATGATCAATATCTTTCCTAAGCACTTTCATCAAGTTCATCAAATGTGTATTCAAATGTATCTCTTTGAATCAAATTTTTCAATTTAACCTTTCCTCCAACTTCAGTTCTATGCCAGAATGTTGGCGAAGCGATTGATACATGGTCTTTCGATGTCTATGGATTCTGAAGAAGCTATGATAAATAAGCTCAAGGTTTGTAACATATCTTTAAAAATAAATTGAAGTATGTCTCACAAAGCCTAGAAGAGGTACTTTGGGGGCTGTTCCAACTCTTTGTAGTTCACTCCTTTGCAAATCTAGTTGTGAGAGCACAAAAAGCTTAGTATTCGGTGGCTGACCTAAAACAAATGACGGTTTTGCTTTTTAAACAGAGTTTAACTTGACAGAATGTTGTATTAAGAAAAAGCCTTTTAGGGCCTATAATAACATTAATCATTATCCTATTTTTTTTACAAGAGATTATACCATAAATATAACAGAGTATTGTTGTCCCATCATTTAGTTTTGGAGAGAAATAGTTCAGTGCAGTAAAGTCTCGAATGATTGTTTTATTTCAGACGAGATGATTTTACGGGCAGACTTTTCTTTTAAATGGCAGTATTACCCCCCCGCCACCTGAAGACTTGGCAGGAAGCACTTCCCTGCCAATCATAGCAGCCCCAGCTGGCTGGAGACAGGAATTCTCCCCCTCACTTGACTGTTAGTTCTGTATTTCCAGTAGCAGTGGGCAGGACGGCCATTACAAGCAGTCCCCAGATTGTAAAACCTGCAGCCCAGCTCTAGATAGGCCTGGGTGAGTATCATGGTAGAAATGAGAGGGGATGCCAGTGAGGTGTTGAGAGTTTTGATGGAGGGAGGACCTTCAGAGGCGTCAGAACTTGAAAGAGTTGAGGCTCCTGATGTTGAGTGAGCACTCTCCCCTCCACCACATGTCAATTCACCCCCTTTTTCTGAACTTCTGCTGCTGGCCTCTAAGTTTTAATGCCTCAGTTAAGGGCCTTGCCTGAAAATCTGCTGACAGAGGATTGGATAGTATACCTTTATTATTAGTCTTCTGGAAATATTATTTTGATTGTTATAACACATTGCTTTGAGGAAATAACACTGTTTTTACTCTTTCTATGCAGCAAGCCTGTGGTTATGAATTCACGAGCAAGCTTCACAGGATGTACACTGATATGAATGTCAGTGCTGACTTAAACAACAAATTTACAGCCACTTTTTTAAGGCAACAGGACACCGTAATAGATCTTGGAATCAGTTTTCAGATCTACGTACTTCAGGTTGGTTGGATCACAGGTTAACTCTAACCAAGCGCACTCGCTTCTCACTTTATCCTTTCTTTGCTGATTTTTTTTAAATGGAGAAAACATAAAGTATGCTGTGAAAAGTATCCCTCATAGAGGACAGAAATAGAGTTTGAATTTAAACTTTCAAGGAACATAAAAACTGATTGGAAAAGCTTTTATAAATATGTGAATGGGAAAAAGTGAAGAAAGACGAATCTAAGTCCTTTGCAGTCAGAAATGAGGGTATTTATTATAGACAGGAAAAGAAATGGCAGAATAATTGAACACTTGTTTTCGTTCTGTCTTTACGAAATATAATTTTCCAAAAATATTAGGGAGCCAAGAGCATAGAGAATGAGGAAGAATTAAAGAAAATCAATATTACTTTTTAAAAAAAAAGGTAGTTGTGAAATTAATGGGGTACTAAGTTCCCAGGATCTAGAACAGTTCCTACTAATTAGTGGGTGGCAAATGTAACCCACTACTTAAAAAGGAGGAAGAGAAAAATAATGACAATCATAGACCAGTTAGCCTAACATAAGTGGTGAGGGAATAGAGCTAGAGTCTGTTATAAAATATCTGACAATAGAGTACTTGGGAAGTATTAATGGGACTAGACATCATTAATAGGACATTAGGGGGAGGCAATGGCCCAGTGGTGTTATCGCTGGACTGTTGATGCAGAGACCTGGATAACGTTCTGGGGACCTGAATTCGAATCCTGCCACGGCAGATGGTGGAATTTGAATTCAGTAAGTATCTGGAATTAAAAATCTAATGATGACCATGAATCCATTGTCAATTGCTCAAAAGACTCATCTGGTTTACTGATGTTTCCTAGGGAAGGAAACTGCCGTTCTTACCTGGTTTGGCCTATACATGACTCCAGACTCTCAGCAATGTGATTGACTCTTAACTACCCTCTGGACAATTAGGGATGGGCAATAAATGCTGCCTAGCTAGCAAAGCCCTCATCCTGTGGCCGAATAAAGCAAAAAAATACAGTCGGCATGGGTTTATGGAAGTGTAATCATGCTTTACAAATCTCCTGGATTTTTTGAGGCTGTAACGAGTGTAATAGAAAAGGGAGAACCGGTGGATGTGGCAGAAATGGACTTCAAGAAGGCTCCTGTGATAAATGTGTCTTTTCCCAAGTGACAGGCAGTGACCAGAGATACACAACAGGGATCGGTGCTTGACCCTCAACTATTCACAGTATATAAATAACTTGGATTAAGGAACCAAATCCCTCATTTCCAAGTTTTCTGACAATAAAGAAACTAGGTGGACTTGTAACTTCAGAGTGGTCTAGACAAGTTGAGTGTTTGAGCAAACAACTGGCAGGTGCAGTATAGGGTGGATACATGTGAAGTTATACACTTTGGTGTGAAGGAACAGAAAGGCAGAATATAATTTAAGTGCTGAAACAAACAAAACTTTCTGGAAAAGCTCAGCAGGTCTGGTAGCATCTGCAAGGAGAAATCAGAGTTAACATTTCAGGTCCAGTGATCCTTCCTCAGAACTTTTAGGTTTTATTATTTAAATGCTGCTAACTTGGGAAATGTAGATGGACAGAGGGATCTGGGTATGTTCTTGTATACCAATAAAGAGGCATTTGCAGCAAGCAATTAAAGAGGCAAATGGAATGCTGGCCTTCATTGCAAGAGAATTTGAGTTCAGGAGTAGAGATGTCTGACTGAGTTATACAGAGCTTTATTGAGACTACACTTGGAGTATTGAATGCAGTTTTGGTCTCCCTACCTAAGGAAGGATATACACGTCATACAGGAAGTGGGGCAAATTTCACGAGGCTAATGCTGGGGGTGGCAGGATTGTCATATGAGGAGAGATTGGTTTGACTGGGCATTCATTTACCAGAATTTTTTTAAAAAATTAAAAGATGAAATGATTGAAAATTCTAACTGGGCTAAACAGACTAGATGCAAGGAGGAGCTTTCCCCTGGTTAAGGAGTCTACAGTGATGGGCCACAGTCTCAGGATACAGAGTAGGCCATTTGAGATAAGAAGAGAAAGCAATAGACAATAGGTGCTGGAGTAGGCCATTCGGCCCTTTGAGCCAGCACCACCATACATTATGATCATGGCTGATCATCCACACTCAGTATCCTGTTCCTGCCTTATCCCCATAACCCTTGATTCCACTATCTTTAAGAGCTCTATCCATCTCTTTCTTGAAAGTATCCGGAGAATTGGCCTCCACTGCCTTCTGGGGCAGAGCATTCCATATATTTCTCCACTCGAAGGTTGGTCATGTGTAGAATTTGATACCACTGACATTGTGTAAGCCAGGCCACTGAGTATATTCTAGAAAGAGACTGATAATTTTTGATAGTGAAAGCATCGAGAGGTATGGAGAGAAAGTAGGAAAATGGTGTTGATCTCAAGGATTAGCCACGATCATTTCAATGGCCTACTCGTGCTCCTTGTTTCTATGTATTTTTGAAGCATGTTTCAAGAAATTTTCACTGTGAGGCATCTAAAATATTTGTAAGGACAAATGTATAGTAACCAGGCATTACTACAGTTGTAATGTGAAGGTGAGAATTTTTGTGTCATGGTATATAGGGCCAGCACGGTAGCCTCAGTGGTTGGCATTGCTGCCTCTCAGCGCCAGGAACCTGGGTTCAGTTTCAGCCTCGCACCACTCTGTGTGAAGCTTACACATTCGCCCTGTGTCTGCGTGGGTTTCCTTTGAGTGCTCCGGTTTCTTCCCACAGTCACAAAAGGTGTGCAGGTGGATTGGCCATGCTAAATTATCCATAAAGTCCAGAGATGTGTAGGCTAGATGGATTGACCATGGGAGATGCAGGGTTGCAGGTTTAGGGATGGGGCTGGAGTGGATCTAGGTGGGATCCTCTTCAGAGAGTCGGTGTGGATTTGTTGGGCTTAGTCTATGTTCTATTCTATGATCTTTTGAAAGCATTCTGAAAGATCTGTTCTAGCGAGTTTTGAGAAGATTTGTAGCTCAGGTTGAGGTTCTGGATGTGAGTTTGCTCGCTGAGCTGGAAGGTTAGTTTTCAGACGTTTCGTCACCATTCTAGGTAACATCATCAGTGAGCCTCCGACGAAGCGCTGGTGTTATGTCCTGCTTTCTATTTATCTGGTTAGGTTTCCTTGGGTTGGTGATGTCATTTCCTGTTCTTTTTCTCAGGGGATGGTAGATTGACTTGGAGCCAATGTGTTTGTTGATGGAGTTCCGGTTGGAATGCCATGCTTCTAGGAATTCTCGTGCGTGTCTCTGTTTGGCTTGTCCTAGGATGGATGTGTTGTCCCAATCAAAGTGGTGTCCTTCCTCATCTGTATGTAAGGATACTAGTGACAGTGGGTCATGTCGTTTTGTGGCTAGTTGATGTTCATGTATCCTTGTGGCTAGCTTTCTGCCTGTTTGTCCAATGTAGTGTTTGTCACAGTTCTTGCAAGGTATTTTGTAGATGACGTTCGTTTTATTAGTTGTCTGTATAGGGTCTTTTAAGTTCATTAGCTGCTGTTTTAGTGTGCTGGTGCGTTTGTGGGCTACCCTGATGCCAAGGGGTCCGAGTAGTCTGGCAGTCATTTTGGAAATGTCTTTGATGTAGGGGAGAGTCGTTATGGTTTCTGAGCCCGTTTTGTCTGTTTGTTTGGGTTTATTGCTGAGGAATCGGCGGACTGTGTTCATTGGGTACCCGTTCTTTTTGAATACGCTGTATAGGTGATTTTCCTCTGCTCTACGTAGTTCCTTTGTGCTGCAGTGTGTGGTGGCTCGTTGGAATAACGTTCTAATGCAGCTTCGTTTGTGGGTGTTGGGATGGTTGCTCCTGTAGTTCAGTATTTGGTCCGTATGTGTTGTTTTCCTGTAGACGCTGGTTTGAAGTTCCCCATTGGCTGTTCGCTCTACTGTGACATCTAGGAATGGCAGTTTGTTGTTGTTTTCCTCTTTTGTGAATGTTATGCCCGTAAAGGGTATTATTGATGGTCTTGAAGGTTTCCTCTAATTTGTTTTGTTTAGTGATGACAAAGGTGTCATCCACATAGCGCACCCAAAGTTTGGGTTGGATGATTGGCAGAGCTGTTTGTTTGAGTCTCTGCATTACTGCCTCTGCTAAGAACCCTGATATCGGAGATCCCATGGGTGTACCGTTGGTTTGTCTGTAGGTTTTGTTATTGAAAGTGAAGTGGGTGGTGAGGCATAGGTCCACTAGCTTGATGATGTTGTCCTTGCTGAAGAGGTTGGTGGTGTCTGGTGTATGTGTCTTCTGTTCTTCTAATAGTGTAATCGCTGCAGAATAAACTAGACAAACTCACACAAAATAACAACACAGACAGCACAGAAGCATGGATAAAAAACTTACCTGACCGACCATTAACAGACACTGAAAAAGCCGTCTTAGTAAGAGGATTAAATTACAACTTCCAGGATGCGGACAAGAAAGATTTCTTAGCAGCATTAGAAGCAACACTGAAAGACAAGAATCTCTCGGAAGAAACCCAGCAAACCATCAGACAGACAGTCACACCAACACTAAGCAGGAAAAAGGAAGAAAACACACTCAATACACAAGAAAGGAAAGCCCTAAAAGGACTCAAAAAAGATAAAAACATCGTTATCCTACCTGCAGACAAAGGACGCTTGACAGTCATCTTAAACTGAACAGACTACGTTGAGAAAGCGAACACACTGCTTGCAGATACCGACACTTACCAACAGGTGGCGATAGACCCGACCCCATAACTAGAGAACAGAATCACAGCCTTACTCAAAAAAACTTCAAAAATCTGGAGAATTAAACAAGAGAGACTTCCAAAAATGAAACCAGATGGATCCAACACACCACGCTTCTACGGACTACCAAAAATTCACAAACCAGAAGCCCCCCTCAGGCCCATAGTGTCACTACCTGGAACACCAACCTACAGATTAGCCAAGGAACTACACCAAAGACTAAAACACCAAGTAGAAGACTCCCACCACTCCATTCGCTCCACCCAAGAATTCGTGAACACCATCAAAGACACCAAGATAGAAGAGGATGAAATAATGGTCTCCTTTGACGTAACAGCCCTGTTCACATCCATCAACATCAACCTGGCCAAAGAAACACTGACTACACTATTAGAAGAACAGAAGACACATACACCAGACACCACCAACCTCTTCAGCAAGGACAACATCATCAAGCTAGTGGACCTATGCCTTACCACTCACTTCACTTTCAATAACAAAACCTACAGACAAACCAACGGTACGCCCATGGGATCTCCGATATCAGGGTTCTTAGCAGAGGCAGTAATGCAGAGACTCGAACAAACAACACTGCCAATCATCCAACCCAAACTTTGGGTCCGCTATGTGGATGACACCTTTGTCATCACTAAACAAAACAAATTAGAGGAAACCTTCAAGACCATCAATAATACCCTTTGCTGGCATAACATTCACAAAAGAGGAGGAAAACAACAACAAACTGCCATTCCTAGATGTCACAGTAGAGCGAACAGCCAATGGGGAACTTCAAACCAGCGTCTACAGGAAAACAACACATACGGACCAAATACTGAACTACAGGAACAACCATCCCAACACCCACAAACGAAGCTGCATTCGAACATTATTCCAACGAGCCACCACACACTGCAGCACAAAGGAACTACACAGAGCAGAGGAAAATCACCTATACAGCGTATTCAAAAAGAATGGGTACCCTATGAACACAGTCCGCCGATTCCTCAGCAACAAACCCAAACAAACAGACAAAACAGGCTCAGAAACCATAACCACTCTCCCCTACATCAAAGACATTTCCGAAATGACTGCCAGACTACTCGGACCCCTTGGCATCAGGGTAGCCCACAAACCCACCAACACACTAAAACAGCAGCTAATGAACTTAAAAGACCCTATACAGACAACAAATAAAACGAACGTCATCTACAAAATACCTTGCAAGAACTGTGACAAACACTACATTGGACAAACTGGCAGGAAGCTAGCCACAAGGATACATGAACATCAACTAGCCACAAAACGACATGACCCACTGTCACTAGTATCCTTACATACAGATGAGGAAGGACACCACTTTGATTGGGACAACACATCCATCCTAGGACAAGTTAAACAGAGACATGCACGAGAATTCCTAGAAGCATGGCATTCCAACCGGAACTCCATCAACAAACACATTGACTTGGAGCCAATCAACCATCCCCTGAGAAAAAGAACAGGAAATGACATCACCAACCCAAGGAAACCTACCCAGATAAATAGAAAGCGGGACATATTCAGCGGAGGCTCACTGATGATGTTACCTAGAATGGTGACGAAACGTCTGAAAACTAACCTTCCAGCTCAGCGAGCAAACTCACATCCAGATCTGTTCTGTTAAGTCCAATATTAATTGCAAGAGCTAATTTGCTGAGTCAGTCCAAGTTTCTTTGCTTGTAAAGTACCAGAACCACTTTTGTTCGTTTGAATTGATTGTGTCAGTACAAATGAGATGTTGAAGTTTTGTGGTCTGCACAGTTTTGTTGCACTTGAATGTATTCAGTTGGAGCCGACAAATTGTTGATTTAATTCAAATAGATAACTTGCAGCTTTTTCCAAATTTGTTCCAACATCTACAATAGTACTCTCAACTTTTTTTAACCTATCCCATCATTGGTATGTTAATGCACATGAATCCATGTCTAATGAAGCAGGACTTCTGTTGGACATGTATCGCAAGAGGCATCAAATCCTGTTTGTCCAACCCATGGGATAGTGTAGGGGGATGCGTTTAGATTAGTTCACAGGTCGGCGCAACATCAGGGGTCAAAGGGCCTGTTCTGCGCTGTATTGTTCTATGTTCTATGGAAATCTCCACACTTAGAATAAATTTGGCCAGTGACTAAAATTGTTTCTTGGTTGGGGAGATGTATAGTCATCAACAAGCAGACAATTCATTTTGTGAAAAATAAAGAAAAGCAGAAATATTATCACTTTTTCTGAAGGGCCAGAGAATGAGGTCTAATAGACAGAAGAAATTCTTGCATTGTTAATGTGTTTATAATTATATGAGAGAAGTTCCGAATTGCCCTTGGTGATTTGCTTTAAAAGATAAATGTTCTTCAGATAGGTATACTGCACCTGAAAATCAATTGTTTAACTTACCTCATACCTGTCTATGTGGTTGTATGAATGTGCGACTGTATGATGTTTTGAAATATTCCATCTGAATAAAATGCTCTATAAATATATCAGGGTGTGGAGCTGGATGAACACAGCAAGCCAAGCAGGAACAATTTTAACCCCACTGCGAAGCCTCTTCTAAGGAGCTTTCCTGCTCCTGTGGTGCTGCTTGGCCTGCTGTATTCATCCAGCCATACACCTTGTTATCTCAGATTCTCCAGCATCTACAGTTCCTGCTATTTCTACAAATATATCATTTTTCTTATTTATTATTATGACAAGCTAGTTTATAGCTATACATGTAATTATATAGGCAGCAGGTACGTGATTCAGGAAATGCATAAAAATCTTGCACATTTTGTCCTAAAGGCATTTCAGAGAACTGCCAGACTGATGTACTGCTCAGAGGACTAAGAGAAAAACCTAGAAAGCTTTGGTTTATTTACCTTAAAAGGTGGTAGTTTAGAGGATGTTTCAGATGTGTATAGGATACTAAATATTTTTTAAAGATAAGAGCTGAAAATTAATTAAAATTCATCTTTTGACTGTCGACGAGGGACAAAGATTTAACATGTTGAAAAGCACAGTGAGGACTAGCACCATAAAGTTGGATAAAAACATTGTTTGAAAATTTCAGTACTGTGATCGGGGCTATAATATGATCGGAGGTTTGGTGACTTATGATTAGGATAGCTTTCTTCATGCCTTTGTACAAGATGAACTCAATGTCTCCTCTTTTAAAAAAAATTGACCTGTAATACAAGGTGATATTAAGTCACCCGTTTTAAGTAATTTTTTGTTTTAAAACTATAGAATATTCTGAAAATTAATCTAAAGTATCACATCTACTTGCTGTTTTTGATGGTGAAACCTTATACTTGTACTTATTTCAGGCTGGCGCATGGCCACTGACTCAAGCACCTTCATCTACGTTTGCCATTCCTCAAGAATTGGAAAAGAGCGTACAGATGGTAGGTTAGTAGGTGGCACATACTTTGAAATTTAAGAATGAAATTAAATTGACACATTTTATATGCTATTGAATCTCCTGTGCAATTTCTCGTGCAATTTAAAGTCTAATCATTTTAATGCCTTAATCATTTTAAAGTATGAAAAAATTTGAAGTTTGCTAAGCTGACATTAAAGCTGCTACTAAGTAAGTCACAGGTGAAGGGAGTGCTGTGAAAATAAACTTGGTGAGTTTTTGTAATACATCTTGGAACATGACATGACAGCTCTTGTGTGTCATGGTGGATGGAGTACATATTGAGGCAATGCCAGTGTAGCTAGCCGAACAGTCAGTGCTGATTTGCTTAACTTTGCTGTATTTAATAGAGGAGGAAGACAGAAAACAGGAACTCCAGGCCAGTTAGCCTAATATCTGTCATAGGGAAAATTTTGGAATTATTAAAGAGGTTATGTCACAGTAGTTAGAAAATCTTGATGTAATCAGGCAAAGTGAACATGATTGTGTGAAAGGAAGATTGTTTTTGACTAATTTATCACTATTCTTTGAGGAAGTAAAATGCAAAAAGTCAAAAAGAAAAATCAGACATTAGTGGAGCAAGTTTTTGACTTGTATGCTTTCAGTGTAGAATTTGATTTCAACGCGGTGGGGATCAGTATTCCTTCCCTACTCTCAAATATATTTCTCTTAAGGTTTTTTAAAATTGAAATTAATAGTCAGCTTCAAGTCTCCATCAGCATGTGTACAGTTTTCTAAAAATGTAATCAAAGCAAAGTTTTCGAATATTGTCAGATGTAATCATGTTTCCTTTTGCAGTTTGAGCTGTTTTACAACCAGCACTTCAGTGGTAGAAAACTTACTTGGCTGCACTATCTATGTACAGGTAAGGTTACACATAAAAACACATCAGATTCATCATAAATATCACTGTCTCCATGGACCTCCCAGATCTGCTGAGTTTCTCTAGCACTTTGTGTTCTTGTTTCTTAATAAACCTCCCTCTGTTCTCCAGGACTTCTGTTTTTCCGTTTATAGATATGCCCTTTTCAGTTCTAATATATTTGCATAAATCAGAACTGAAGTAAAACTTGCATGTTTGTGTACAAGCTACTCATCAGTTACAGTTGTGTACAAGCTACTCATCAGTTACAGTTGTGTACAAGCTACTCATCAGTTACAGTTGTGTACAAGCTACTCATCAGTTACAGTTGTGTGCAAGCTACTCATCAGTTACAGTTGTGTGCAAGCTACTCATCAGTTACAGTTGTGTACAAGCTACTCATCAGTTACAGTTGTGTGCAAGCTACTTATCAGCTACAGTAGGGCATTTGATTCACTGGCATTAGAAAAATTAAAGCGGTAAATGGGAGTTTTGGGAAGGCTATATTTCCCACGAAATTGGAGGGCTGCAATTTAATTTTCATTGTTTTCCAGTATGTTTTTTCTTTATTAATGGCAGACATATTCAGTGGTGAATCTTGTCTTTGAAATCATTGTGTTTTATAATTAAAATGTAAAAACAAAATGCTGCAGAGGCTGGAAATCTGAAAGGAAGACAGAAGTAAATAATTGTTGTTACTGTAGTCAGCAGAAACATCTCAAAATACCCAGCAGTTATGGCATCATCTGTGAAGAGAGAAACAGAATATAGATGAAACAGAGACAACACAGCGTGGAGCTGGAGGAACACTGGGGATTGGTCAATGGGGTGGGTGGTGCGGATAGTTGGGAGAGAAGATGGATAAGTTGTGTCAGGTCAAGGAGGCGAGGATGAGAGGGATGGTTGGACATGGAATGATGGTAAGGGGTGGGGAGATGTTAAAACTGATGAATTCTATGTTTAGGCCATTGGGTTGTAGGCTCCCAAGGCAAAATATGAGGTGTTGCTCCTCCAGTTTGTGGGTGATGTCATTTTAACAATGGAGGACCCCAGGATGCACATGTCACTGAAGGAGTGGGAGTGGGAGCGCGAGTTAAAATGTTTGGCAACTGGAAGGTGGTGTTAATTGGAGCGTACAGAGTGCAAATCAGTTACCAAGTCAATGCTTGGTCTCACTGATATAGAAGAGGCCGCATCAGGAGCACCAGATACAGCAGACCCAAGTTAGCAGGTGTGCATGTGAACCCTTGCCTGACATGAAAGGCTTGTTTTGGGCCTTGAATGCTGGTGAGGGGGTAGTATTGTGGCAGGTGTAGCACTCTTGCAGTTGCAGGGAAAGGTGCTGGGGGTGGTGAGGCTTAGTGGGGAGTGTGGAGCGGATGAGGGAGTTGTGGAGAGAGCAGTCCCTATGGAAGGCAGATAGGGATGGGGAGGGAAATATCTAGCGAGTTTTGAGAAGATTTGTAGCTCAGGTTGAGGTTCTGGATGTGAGTTTGCTCGCTGAGCTGGAAGGTTAGTTTTCAGAGTTAGTTTCGTCACCATTCTAGGTAACATCATCAGTGAGCCTCCGACGAAGCGCTGGTGTTATGTCCCGCTTTCTATTTATCTGGTTAGGTTTCCTTGGGTTGGTGATGTCATTTCCTGTTCTTTTTCTCAGGGGATGGTTGATTGGCTCCAAGTCAATGTGTTTGTTGATGGAGTTCCGGTTGGAATGCCATGCTTCTAGGAATTCTCGTGCATGTCTCTGTTTGGCTTGTCCTAGGATGGATGTGTTGTCCCAATCAAAGTGGTGTCCTTCCTTATCTGTACGTAAGGATACGAGTGATAGTGGGTCATGTCGTTTTGTGGCTAGTTGATGTTAATGTATCCTGGTGGCTAGCTTTCTGCCAGTTTGTCCAGTATAGTGTATGTCACAGTTCTTGCAAGGTACTTTGTAGATGACGTTCGTTTTATTTGTTGTCTGTATAGGGTCTTTTAAGTTCATTAGCTGCTGTTTTAGTGTGTTGGTGGGTTTGTGGGCTACCCTGATGCCAAGATGTCCGAGTAGTCTGGCAGTCATTTCGGAAATGTCTTTGATGTAGGGGAGAGTGGCTATGGTTTCTGAGCCTGTTTTGCCTGTTTGTTTGGGTTTATTGCTGAGGAATTGGCGGACTGTGTTCATAGGGTACCCATGCTATGAACACAGTCCGCCGATTCCTCAGCAATAAACCCAAACAAACAGGCAAAACAGGCTCAGAAACCATAGCCACTCTCCCCTACATCAAAGACATTTCCGAAATGACTGCCAGACTACTCGGACATCTTGGCATCAGGGTAGCCCACAAACCCACCAACACACTAAAACAGCAGCTAATGAACTTAAAAGACCCTATACAGACAACAAATAAAACGAACGTCATCTACAAAATACCTTGCAAGAACTGTGACAAACACTACATTGGACAAACTGGCAGGAAGCTAGCCACAAGGATACATGAACATCAACTAGCCACAAAACGACATGACCCACTATCACTCGTATCCTTACATACAGATGAGGAAGGACACCACTTTGATTGGGACAACACATCCATCCTAGGACAAGCCAAACAGAGACGCACACGAGAATTCCTAGAAGCATGGCATTCCAACCGAAATCCATCAACAAACGCATTGATTTGGAGCCAATCTACCATCCCCTGAGAAAAAGAACAGGAAATGACATCACCAACCCAAGGAAACCTAACCAGATAAATAGAAAGCGGAACATAACACCAGCGCTTCATCGGAGGCTCACTGATGATGTTACCTAGAATGGTGACAAAACGTCTGAAAACGAACCTTCCAGCTCAGTGAGCAAACTCACATCCAGGGAAATATCTCTTCATGGTGGGGTCAGATTATAGGTGGCGAAAATTACAGAGAATGATACATTGGATGCAGGGGTTAGTGGCGTGATATGTGACGACAAGGGATTTCTGCCTTTGTTTTTTGTTGCGGGGGAGGGGGTGTGAAGGCAGAAGTATGGGAAATACGAGAGATACGGTTGAGGGCATTTTCGATCACCAGATGCGGGGGGGGGGGAGGTACACTCCTTGAAATAGGAAGACACCTGGGATGTATGAGAGTGGAACACTCCATAGGGGAGCAGATGCTGTGGAATCGGAGGAGTAAGGGATCACATTGTTGCAGGAGGGTGGGTGAGAAGAAGTGTAATCCACGTAGCTGTGGAAGTCAGTGGGCTTGAAATAGATGTCAGTTTCAAGGCAGTCACCAGGGATGGAGACATAGAGGTCCGGAAAGGAGAGGGAGGTATCAGAGATAGTCAAGATGTATTTGAGGTTGGGGTGAAAGGTTTTAGTGAAATTGATGAACTGTTCATTGTGGGAGCACAAAGCAGCGCTGATGCAGTCATCAGATGTAGTGGAAGAAATAGTTGGGGATAGTGCCAGTGTAACAGCAGAAAAGGGGCAGTTCCATGTATCCTATAAAGAGGCAGGCATAGCTGGAGCCCATGATCCTCCAGTTTGTGGTTTTGGCGTGTTGCTCCTCCAGTTTGCAGGGATGGAACAGTCTCATTGAAAGGCCATCAACCTGAAATGTTGACTCGGTTTCTCTCCAGAGATGCTTCCTGACATAAAAACTAAAAGAACTACGGGTAGTTGTTGGACACACTCAGTAGGTTTGACAGCATCTGTGAAGAAAAAAATCAGTTAACATTTCGAATCCGGTGACCCTTCCTCAGAACTCCAGACCTGCAACGTTAACTCTGTTTTTCTTCACAGATGCTACCAGACCTGCTGAGCTTTTCCAGCAACTTAGGCTTCCTGACATGCTGGTTATTTCAACATTTTATGTTCTTATTGTTAAATGCCCAAAGTTAAAAAAATTCCTGGCTACTGTCTTAACTGTGCACGAGAATGTGAGATTTCAACAAAATGGTCAGCCAGATTCCCACCATAACCTTCAATATGTTCCATAAATAAAGGTGTAGTGGATGTTTGTAATGCTTTAAACAATATCTTTTTTCTGTTCTTAGTTTTCCAATAATCATTAGACTACAAGTCTGAGGAAGTCTCTATGAGATTGTATGAAAAACTGGTCCAGCCCCCGAAGTGGACAGTTCTGTTCAGCATGGTCACAGTGGGAAGTAATTAAACTTGGATTGGCTACTATACATGTAACTAGAGAAAAGAGGGTCTCAGGGTCAATCTTATTGGGATGTTGGGCTGTAGATAAAATTGGCAAATGATTGATTTTCATAATCTCTGTTCAACAAGTGGGCAAATCTCCAGTCTCAGAGGATGGTGAATTGATGATTTAGACAGTTTAGGAGAATGGTCCAGGAAATGGCTGATGAAATTCAACGTGAGCAAATGCGAGGTTTTGCACTTTGGAAAAAAGAATACAGGCATGGACTATTTTCTAAATGGTGAGAAAATTCGTGAAGCAGAAGTACAAAGGGATCTGAGAGTGTTGGTCCAGGATTCTCTAAAGGTTAACTTGCAGGTAGAGTCCGTAATTCAGAAAGCGAATGTAATGTTGTCATTTATCTCAAGACGGTTGGAATATAAAAGCAGCAATGTGCTTCCGAGGCTTTATAAAGCTCTAGTTAGGCCCCATTTAGAATACTGTGTCCAATTTTGGGCCGCACTCCTCAGGAAGAACACACTAGCCCTGGAGCATGTCCAGCGGCGATTCACATGGATGATCCCTGGAATGGTAGGTTTAGCGTATGATGAACAGCTAAGGATCCTGGGATTGTACTCATTAGAGTTTAGAAGGTTGAGGGGAGATCTGATAGAAACTTACAAGATCATGCATGGCTTAGAAAGGGTGGACGCTGGGAAGTTGTTTCCGTTAGGCGGGGAGACCAGGACCCGTGGACACAGCCTTAGAATTAGAGGGGGTAAATTTAAAACAAAATGAGATGACATTTCTTCATCCAGAGAGTGGTGGGCTTGTTGCCACGGAGTGCAGTAGAGGCCGGGACGTTAGATGCCTTCAAGGCAGAGATCGACAAATTCTTGATCTCACAAGGAATCAAGGGCTACGGGGAGAGTGCAGGGAAGTGGTGTTGAAATGCCCATCAGCCATGGTTTAAATGGCGGAGTGGACTTGATGGGCCGAATGGCCTTACTTCCATCCTATGTCTTATGGTCTTATGGACACTTTTTTAAACTGTAAAATCAGGTACAGACTTTATCTCAGGAATGCCTGGAATGGTCCTCAGTGTTGTATGGTGGAGACATGAACTCAGTCACTCTTGGGACAGTGTTAAATGTCGAGGTAGGGGAACCAGCCATTTCCATGGATGGATCAGACAGGCAGGTCAATTGGCCTTCCTCGTCTGGACTCATACTTGCAGTTTTTAAAGATGGTGAATGTATGGAGTTGCCTATCCATCAACGTATTGGGTTGTTACATATAGTTTATTCAAAAAGAAATTGGACATACTTGGCAGAAAGAATTATGTATCTGGTTTCCTCTGCTGTTCAGTTTGATTACAGTGAAAGCTTCACAGCTTTGTTTTACGTTGACTAATCAGAAGGCTTTAAAGTGTATTTCAAGACAACTGTTTCTCAGATAATGAAAACTTTTGGAATTAATTTTACATTTCTTTGTTTTCTCTTCTTTGTTTTTTACTATTGTCGGGAAAAAGGTGAAGTAAAAATGAACTACTTATCCAAGCCTTATGTAGCAATGGTTACCACATACCAAATGGCTGTGCTGCTGGCATTTAACAACAGTGAAATAGTCACTTACAAAGAGCTAGAAGACAGCACACGGATGAATGAAAAAGAACTTACCAAAACCATTAAATCCTTACTTGATGTAAAAATGATCAACCATGATTCAAACAAGGCAAGTATGTTGTTGAAGTGGTGATAACACTTAACTTTGGTATCGTTTCGCACCCTTTCCTGTTTAAATACTGATTTGCAAGAATTAATGTATAACTAATTCTTTTGATGGATTAAAGTGCTGGAAATACTTAGTAGTCTGTGCAGCATTAAAGTCTGAATACAATAAGCACATCTAACCTTGTGAGTGAGTAAGATATTTAATTTTTTGGCATTGTTCTTCACTTTCTAGATCAATTTAGTGAAAGGCTCAGATTAATAGAAATAAATGCATTATTAATAAAATTGAAAAGAATATTTCAGCTTCTTGTGATTATTAAATCCGCAGGTGAGGAATGTCTTTAATTTCATCTAGGAGCTGTATGGAGTTGGCTGATTCTTATGAGGTTATGTTGGCAAAACCTCATGTATCGTCTGTTCCGGTTCCCAGGGAGCCTGGCAGGGCAATGTGTCAAGCGTTTCCGTTCTTAATCATGACTCCTACTGAAAAATGCATGTTTGTGGTTGTGATCAGCATGGATTTAGTAAGGGGAGGTCGTGCCTGACAAACCTGTTAGAATTCTTTGAAGAGGTAACAAGTAGGTTGGACCAGGGAAAGCCAGTGGATGTTATCTGTCTGGACTTGCAAAAGGCCTTTGATAAGGTGCCTCATGGGCTGCTGAGTAAGGTAAGGGCCCATGGTGTTCGAAGTGAGCTACTGGCTTTTTATGATTGAGGATTGGCTGTCTGACAGAAGGCAGAGAGTTGGGATAAAAGGCTTTTTTTTGGAATGGCAACAGGTCACAAGTGGTGTCCCGCAGGGTTCAGTATTGGGGCTGCAACTGTCCATGCTATATATTAATGATCTGGATGAAGGAACTGGGGGCATTCTGGCGAAGTTTGCCGATGATACGAAGTTCGGTGGACAGGCATGTAGTACTGCGGATGTGGAGAGGCTGCAGAAAGATTTAGACAGATTAGGAGAGTGGTCCAGGAAATGGCTGAAATTCAACATGTGCAAATGGGAGGTCTTGCACTTTGGAAAAAAGAATACAGGCATGGACTATTTTCTAAATGGTGAGAAAATTCATAAAGCCGAAGTACAAAGGGATCTGGGAGTGCTAGTCCAGGATTCTCTAAAGGTTAACTTGGAGGTTGAGTCTGTGATTAAGAAAATGAATAATGTTGTCATTTATCTCAAGAGGGTTGGAATGTAAAAGCGGCAATGTGCTTCTGAGACTTTACAAAGCTCTAGTTAAGCCCTATTTAGAATACTGTGTCTAATTTTGGGCCACACACCTCAGGAAGGACAAACTGGCACTGGAGCGTGTCCAGTGGCGATTCACAGGAATGATCCTTGGAATGGTAGGTTTAACGTGTGATGAACGGCTGAGGATCCTGAGATTGTATTCATTAGAGTTTAGAAAGATGAGGGGAAATCTAATAGAAACTTACAAGATAATGTATGGCTTAGAAAGGGTGGATGCTGGGAAGTTGTTTCTGTTAGGCGGGGAGACTAAGAGAACTTAGAATTAGAGGGGGTCAATTTAGAATGGAAATGAGGAGACATTTCTTCAGCCAGAGTGTGGGCCTTTGGAACTCATTGCCACTGAGCAGAGTGGAGGCCGGGACATTAAATGTCTTCAAGGCAGAGATTGATAAATTCTTGATCTCGCAAGGAATCAAGGGCTACAGGGAGAGTGCAGGGAAGTGGAGTTGAAATGCCCATCAGCCATGATTAAATGGCGGAGTGGACCTGATGGGCCGAATGGCCTTCCTTCCATTCCTATGTCTTATGGTCTTATACCTTCATGGTGAATTAGCATGTTAAGGCTTGCGATTGGGGCTCACTTAGAAAAACAGTGCTTGTAGGAGGAAACTATTAGCACGTTTGGTAGTCTATATCAGAGGAAGAAGGGAAATCAGCATTTAAAAATTTTGAAAGAAAAGTTCAGAAAACTTAGATTAGCTGCTAGGGCAACAGACTTTTTCACAGGAACTCAGAAAAAATGGAATGCCAGAGTATTATCTAAATGATGATAATTTGGAAAATGTTGTTGATGAAGGAACCTGGGTCACTGAAAGCAAGCCTGTGGGTACAGCAAACAGTTAGAAAGCAAGCTGTACATTGGCCTTCATTTCAAAACAGTTTGAATACAAGAGCAAAGAAGCTATAAAGAGTTTTGATGAAACCACAACTGGGAATATTCAGCACTGTTTTAATCTCCTGTTGATAACTACATGTGAGGTGCCAGAAGACTGGCTAATGTAGTGCAGCTGTTTAAGTAAGGTGGTAAGGAAAAGCCAGGGAACTATAGACAAGTGAGCCTGATATCAGCCCTGGGCAAGTTGTTAGAGCTAATCCTGAGGGACAGGAGTTTACATGTATTTGAAAAGGCAAAAATTGATTAAGAATAGTCAGCATTGCTTTGTGCGTGAAACCGTGTCTCACTAACTTGAGTTTTTTGAAGAAGTAATGAAGAGGATTGATGAAGGCAGAGCGGTGGACATAATCTATATGATCTTCAGTAAGGCGTTTGACGGGGTTCCGCATGGTAGACTAGTCGGCAAAGTTAGATTACGTGACCTTGATCTGGTGGGCCGAGGAGTGGTAGATTGAGTTCAATTTAGATAGATGTGAGGTTTAGGTAAGGCAAATCAGGCAGGACTTATACACTTAATGGGAATGTCATGGTGTGTGTTGTTGAGCAAAGAGACCTTGGAGTGCAGGTCCAAAGTTCCTTGAAGGTAGAGAGGCAGGTAGATAGGATAGTGAAGAAGCCGTTTGGCATGCATGCCTTTATTGGTCAGTGCATTGAGTATAGGAGTTGGGAGGTCATGTTGCAGCTGTACAGGACATTGGTTAGGCCATTTGTGGAATTCTGTGTTCAATTCTGGTCTCCCTGTGAAACTTGACAGGGTTCAGAAAAGATTTACAAGGATGTTGCCAACCTTGGTCGGTTTGAGCGATAGGAAGAGGCTGAATGGACTGGAGCTGTTTTCCCTGGAGCATCATAGACTGAGGGATGATCTTATGGAGGTTTATAAAATCATGAGGGGAATGATAAGGCTATGTAGACAAGGTCTTTTTCCCAGGGGGGAGTTATCCAAAACTGGAGGGCATAGATTTAAGGTGAGAGGGGAAAGATTTAAGGGGACCTGAGGAGCAACTTTTTCACCCAGAGGGTGGTGCGTGTATGTGCTAAGCTGCCAGAGGAAGATCTGGAGGCTGGGGCAATAACAACATTTAAAAGACATCTAGGTAGTTATGCAAAGAGAGGTTTAGAGGGATATGGGCCAAATGCTGGCAAATAGGACTGGATTTATTTAGGATATTTCGTTGGCATGGATGAGTTGGACCAAAGAGTTCATTTCCATGCTGTACTGGTCAGTGGCTCTCTGTGACTTTCTGCTGCATCCGTTGCTCCCAATGTGGTCTCCTCTACATCACTGAGACCAAGCGCAGACTCGGTGACAGATTCGTGGAGCATATGTACTCTGTACACTCAATCAACACCACCTTCCTGTGGCCAGCCATTTCAACTCCCCTTTCTACTCCCTAGGTGACATGTCCATCCTGGGCCGCCTCCTTTGTCACAATGAGGCCATTAAAAAATTGGAGGACCACCACCTTATATTCTACCTTGGGATCTTACAGCCCAATGGCCCCAACGTAGAATTCACTGGCTTCAAAATCTCCCCACCCCCAGCCTCAACCCATTTCCAGCTTTCGCTCTCATCCCCGCCTCCTTGACCTGACACAACCTGTCCATCTTCCTTCTCACCTATCCACCCCACCCTTTCTACTGATCAATTTACACAACCCCCTCCCTGCATCCACCTATCACCTCTCCACCTGCCTTTGCCCAGCCCCAGACTCACCTCCCTCTATTTATTTCTGAGCTTCGTTTCCCCTCCTCAGTCCTGATGAGAGGTCCCATCCCGAAACATCATCTTTGCTGTTCCTCTGACGCTGCCTGACCTAATGACTTCCTTCAGCTCCACACTGTATTGACTAAGAAAATACATGCTTGCCATAGAGGTCATGCGGTGACGATTTGGTAGCCCAATTCCTGGTTTGGAATGTTTCTCGTATAAGGAGGGGTTGGGTTGACTGTGCCAGTATTCACTGAGTTAAGAAAAATGAGATGGGATTTCAATTAAATGTATTCAATTCTGACAGAGCTTGATGGACTGGATGCAAGAATGATGTTTCTCCTGGCTTGGAGAGTCCAGAGTGAGTCGTCATGGTCTCAGAATTCAGAGTAGGCCATTTTGGACAGAGTTGAGGAGAAACAGTGAAGAAGCCTGTGGCACACTCTTCCACAAAAGAGTCTAGAGGTCAAGTCTCTGAGTATATTTGGAGGCTGAAGAAGTTGAGGGTTATGGGGAAAGAACAGAAGTGTGACATTGAGGTAGACAATCAGTCACAATCATGCTGAATGACTGAGTGGGCTTCATGGGCAGGAGTAGGCCATTTGGCCTCACTTCCTATGTTTCTGTGTGTCTCTGCAAGAAGGGGATTTGTTGTTAATCCTCCGCACTATTGCAAATAATGATTTAAAAAATCTTTGCCCTCAGGTTGCCTTTTGCTTTATAAAGTCAGAATTGTGCTTATGTTTTCCTTACTGTAGGAAGATGTTGACTTGGATTCGGTTTTCTCTTTAAATATGGGCTTCAGCAGTAAAAGAACAAAATTTAAAATTACAACTTCCATGCAAAAAGATACACCACAGGTAAGAGGTTTATTTTCTTGGATGATGATCTTTGTAAAACAAGTTATTGTCTGCCTTAAATGAGTTGTTAAAAAATAAAGCAGTACATCGGCACTTCAATTCTATTTAATCTTAAATTTTATTTCATAGAGTAGTGTAACTCCATACGCCATTCAGTCTCTCATTCCTGTGCTAAATTGCTCATGTTAACTTTGTAGTAAAATTATTTTCTTCCAAGTATATATTTCATTTTTTTTTCAAAGTTACTATGACCTGCTTCAACCCAGATCAGAACTGTATAAAATTAAGGTGTTGCTTTGGTTCCTTTGCCAGACTTAAACCTTATATATGCACCCTCTGGTTATTGAGCCCCCTGCCCCGGAAACAATTTTTCCTTATTTGCTCACTCAAAACTGTAGGAATTATGAGGGGAAAAATGAGAAGGTGCCCAAAATTGAATAATAACTAAGGCCTTGCTAGTAATTTGAGTTTGAGCACAATTTATTTGTTTTAATATTCTTTGTCTCTATTAATAAAGTTAACATTTTAATCTATTTTAGTTTAGAAAGCTTCTCAATTTGTCCTGCCACCTTCAAAGATTTTGAATATACACCTCTGTTCCTCATCCACCTTTAAAATCTAACCATTTAGTTCTTAGTACCTTTCCACAATCTTTCTACCAAAGTCATAAAGTAATTCAGCGTATATAAGACCATACAGCTCATCAAGCTATCGCATCAATCCTGTTTTCCAAAATTTAGCCTGTAGTCTGGAATGATATTTCAAGTGCTCACCCATGTACTTTTTAAAGGTTGAGATTTCCTGCCCCTCCTGTCCTCCCATTATAGAATCAGAGAATCCCTAGTGTGGAATAGGCCATCCAGCCCATCGAGTCCACACTGACCCTCCTAGAGTATCTCATCCAGACCTGCCTCCCTACCCTGTCCCAGTAATGCTGCATTTCCCATGGCTAATCCATCTAGCCTGCACATCTTTAGACAGTGCGAGGAAACTGGAGCACTCCGAGGAAACCCAGGCAGACATGGGGAGAATGTGCACACTCCACACTGACAGTTGCAACAGTGCTAACCACTGAGCCACCATGCTACCTGATGCATGCCAACCAACGCATTCCAGATTCTCAATACGCTCTTGGTGAAAAAGATTTTCCTCAAATCCCCCATAAACATCCTGCCCTCCACCTTAAAAATTATGCCCCCTTGTTATTGATTTGATTTCATAGAATCATAGAATCCCTACAGTGTAGAAACAGGCCCTTTGGCCCAACAAGTCCACAGCGACCCTTTGAAGAGCTTCCCACCCATACCCATGTCCCTACCCCTGTAACCCGTCTAATCCACACATCCCTGAACACTATGGACAATTTAGCATGGCCAGTCCACTGAACCTGCACATCTTGGGATTGTGGGAGGACACTGGAGCACCAGCAGAAACCCACACAGATACAGAGAGAATTTGCAAACTCTACACTGAAAGTTGTCTGAGGCAAGAATTGAACCTTGGCCACTGGTGCTGTGAGGCAACAGTGCAAAGCACTGAGCCACCATGCTCCCCTTCCAACCCCACATGAACCGAGATAACAGTAAAAAGTATTGTTTTGCATACTAATCAGTCAAACTATAACCTTACAAAAGTACATCAGTTAATAGAACAGAATGCAGAATATAGTGTTACAGCTACAGAGAAAGTACAGATTTCTTTTATATATGCCCATTGATAAGTCTGATAACTGCAGGGAAAAAGCAGTTCTTGAATCCATTGGCACGTTAGTATCAAACATTTGTATCTTCAGTCCAATGTAGAGGCTGGAAGAGAGTAAATCTGGGATGGGAAGGGTGTTTTTTTACATTGGCCGCTTTCCCGAGGCAGTGGATGGTGTAGACGGAGACAATGGATGGAAGGTTGGTTTTCAATATGGACTGGGCTACGTTCACAACTCTAATTTTTTGTGGTCTTGGGTGTATCAGTTGCCATGCCAAACGATGGGATAGGATGTTTTCTATGGTGCATTTGTGAAAAATGTAAGACTCAGTGTAGGCATGCCAAATTTCCTTAGAACTCTGAGGAAGTTGAGGTGTTTTCTTGACTGCAACGTCACCGTAGATGGACCAGGACAGATTGTTCGTGATATTCATTCCTAGGAACCTGAAGCTCTTGACCACTTCCCCCTCAGCACCAATGATACAGATGGGCATGACTGTGGTATTGACTGTTCAACAAAGGGGAGCATTCACCAAAGGGGGTGCATTCCATCCACTGCCTCCACGTCATGAACGGTCATGGCCTAATAATATTGTCGCTGGACTATTAATCCAGCGACCCAGGCAATGTTCTGGGCATCTGGGTTCAAATCCAGCCATGGTAGATGGTGAAATTTTAATTTAATTTTAAAACTCTGGAATTAAGAGTCAAGTGATGATTGTGACACCATTTTCAGATTGTGAAAAAAACTATCTCGATCACAATGTAGGGCAGGACAGCTGTTACTTTTATTGGTTTTGCTTACAAGTGACTCCACACTCACAGCAAGGATGCTGGACTAGTCAGTGATGCCCATATCCTGTGAATGAATAATGAAAAACCTCTATCAGGCCCTTCCCCTCAGTCTTCTCTGCTCTACAGAAAACAACTCAGACTTATTCAGCCTCTTCTTAACTGAAATGTTCCAACCAAGGCAACATCCTGGTGGATCTCCTCTACACCTCTCCAGTACAATCACATCCTTCCTGTGTTGTGGTGACAAGAAGTGCATACTGAACTCAAGCTGTAGCCTAACCAAAGATTTGTATAGCTCCAACATAACCTCCCTGCTCTTATAAGCTATGCCACAACTGATGCAGGCAAGTGTCCTGTCTGTCTTTTATAGCACCCTATTGTTATTAGACACCCTATTGATTTGTTACCTTCAGAGATCTGTGAACAAGCACCCCAAGAACCCTCTGTTCCTCCTAGTGTCCTGCTATTCATTGAATACTCCCTTGTCTCACTACTTCTTTCAAAATGAATTTTTTTCTCAGCTTTTAGAGTTAAATTCCATTTGACCACTCATCATATCTTCCTGTAATCTACACACCTGATCATCTGAAAAAAAATCAATCAAGTTTGTTAGGCATAACCTCCCTTTGACAAAGTCGTGCTGATTATCCTTGATCAAACCTTGCATCTCCTAGAGAATATTCGTTCTGTTCTTCAGAACTTTCTTCAGTAGTTTCCCTACCACTGATGTGAGACTAACTTGTCTGTTAATCCCTGATTTATATCTATCACCTTTTTAAAAAGTGGATCCACATTAGCTTTCTTCCAGTCATCTGGCATTACCCTGTGACCAGAAAGGAATGAAAATATGCGTCAGACACCCTGTAGTTCGCTCATTGCGTTCCACAGCAGCCTGGGACACAACTCAGCCGGACTTGGGGACTTGTCTGACTTCTAAGCGTGCCAAAACCTCTCTCCCTGTGCCAATCTTCTCAAGAACCTCTCCCCAAATTCTGTATCCACATCCCCCCCCCTCCCAAGTGAAAACAACAGTGAAGTACTCATTTAATGCCCTACCATGTCCTTTGCCTCCACACACAGATTGCCCTTTGATCTCAAATGGTCCCCACTCTTTTGCTGATTATTCTCTTCCCCATGGTTTACTGATAGAATATCTTCAGATTCTCCCTAATTGTGCTTACTAGTGTTTTCTCATTCCTCTTTGCGCTCCTAATTGCTTTGTTAAATTTCCCATGTACTTCCTATGCCTCACAATCATCTCAGCTGATTTGTCTCCTTTGCACCTGCTAAATGCCTCTTCTTTTGCTCCTTGTCGTGTCTTGAATATTCCTAGACAGGCATGGTTCTCTGGGCTTGTTGTTCCTTTACTATACTATACTGTGTCCCAATTGTGATAATGGTCTGTTTCCCCGCCCCTGCTGAACTTGCTTAAACTCTTCCCAGCAGCATTAGCAAACCCAGCCACAAGATGTTGGTCCCATTCTGGTAAAGGTGAAAATTGTTCTGCTTATATAAGTCCCACCTTCCCCAGAAACAGCCAGTGAACTAGGATTCTCTAACACTCCTCACCAGCTTCTGAGCCACGTATTGACCTGCCTAATACCCCTATTTCTACATTCGCCAGCACATGGCACCAGGAGAAATCCAGAGATGATAACCTTACAGGTCCTGCTTTAATCAGAAACACACCTATTTCTTCCTTGAATCTGCCGATTGATTCTACCTCCACTGCACTATGGAGCAGTGAGTTCCACAGATTCATAACCCTCTGAGAGAAGTAGTTTCGTTTTGAACCTATTCCTCTCACTCGCTCTATATCTATGTCCTCTTGTTTGAGATTGTTAAGCATCCACCTTATCAGTCCTCCTTAGCTTATTATATACCTCAATCAGAAACCACCACCCCCCCCCCCATTCTTCTGAACTCCAGTGAGTACGAGTCCAAGCTATTCAACTGCTCCTCATATGACAGTCCTTTCATCCCTGGAATCAAACTGGTGAACCTCCTCTGAACTGCCTCCACTGACTCCACATCCTTCTTCAAGTAAGGAGTCAAAAACTGGACACAATATTCTAAGTGTGGTCTTACCAATATATTATATAATTGTAACAGCATTCCTTTATAATCCATTCCTTTTGTAATAAATATCAGGATTCTGTTTTCCCCTTTTATTGTGTTCTGCATCTGCATAACCACTTCTAGTGTTTCATGCACAAAGACACCCAGATCCCTCTGCACCGACACACTTTGAATCTGCTTCCCACTTAAACAATAATTTGCCCTTCTATTTTCCAACCTTAGTGGATATCCTTACACTTATCCACATTAAATTAAACTCTATCTGCCTTATTCTCACCCATTCTCCTGGACTATCAATATCCATCTGTAAACTGTTTACTTCCTCATCTTAGCTTGCTTTCCCACCTATTTTGCTATGTTAGACTCTGTCCCTGCTTGCAGAGCATTTGTGTAGATTGTAAATGAACTGAACACTGCAGCACCCTCTTAGTTCACTATCCAGAGAAGGACCTATTTATCCTGACCCCCTGATTTCTGTCAGTCAGCCAATCCTCTATCTAAGCCAGTCGTCTATGCTTTACCTCCCCGGACCTAACCTCCTGGATCTGTCATTTATGCGGCACCATGTAAAATGCCTTCTGTAAGTCTAGGTATACCACATCCACTGAATCCCCATTATCCACCTTACTGGTTACATTCTCAAAGAACTCCAGCAGTTTTCTCAAGCATAAAACTATGCTGACACTGGTGAACTGAGCTTTGCTTTACTAAGTGTTCAGTTATCTCCTACTTCATGATTGATTTCAGCAACTTCCCTACTGCAGAGGTCAAACTCACTGGTCTGTAGTTTCCCACTTCCTGCCTGTCTTCTTTTTTCAATAAAGGTGTCACCTTTGCCCGTTTCAAATCCACGTTTGACAGATTCATGATTGGTGAGATGGGGCATCTGAACTGGGCAGCTCCAGAAACATGTATGGGATGCAAAAGCCCAGAAAGTAAACAGAGAAGGTTCCTAGCTTCCTTGCTTTTGCAGTAAAATGGCATTCGGTATAAACGTAGCCTGCCATATCTAATTTAATTGATGAGCATATTATTATGGATTCATTAATAGTTAATCACAAAACGCCCAAAACTTGCAGTGAAAAATCTGAAAATTATGGACCAACCTTGGAACAAGTAATATTTGGCACTGGATAGTGATCGGAAACAGAAAAATATATATTTATTCTTTAATTGTTATATACAGAGGTTAAAAAACTAGTCAATTGAGCTAAAGTATAAGATAACTTGTTAGATCCCAGTTGGAGTGTTGTGTACAGTTCTGGGTGCCACATTATAGGTAGGAAGTGGATACATTGGAGAGAGAGCGCAGAAGCGATTTACAAGAATAGTTCCAGGAATGAGGAACTTCAGTTATGAGGATAGATTAAAGAAGCTAGGACAGTTCATCTTGAAAAGAAGAAGGCTAAGAGGAGATCTGATAGAGGTTTTCAAAATCGAAGCAGATCGGATGGAGCAGAGAGGGGGAAAGCATTCCTGTTTCTGAAAGGAACCAAAAGGAGAGGGCATAGATTGAAAGTGATATGCAAAAAATGCAAGGGTGAAATAAAGAAACATTCACTCTGTAATAGTTAGGACATGGAATGCACTGTCTATAAGTGTAGTAGGGCAGGTTCAATTGAGGCATTCAAGAGAACTTTGGATGATTTTTCGGATAAAAATAATGTGCATGGATGTGAGGCAAAAAGCAGGAGATTGGCACTAGCTAATGACGTTCATTTAAGGAGCTGGTGCAGGAATAATGGGTTGAATGGCCATCTTCTTCGCTATAATAATTCTGTGATTCTGTTCACAAAATATAAAGTGATAGTAAATTGCTTTTTGGTGCTTTTCTGATTTTGATTTGATGGCTAGATTAAGAAATGCACTTCCTAAAATTAATCATTTACACCTGTTATGTGCATAACGAAAGTACTAAGGATAGCTTACCACTGAGATCTGCTGAAACAGTCATGTTAAGTTTCTAGTTCTTGCTTTATTGCCTTCAGGAGATGGAACAAACTAGAAGTGCAGTCGATGAGGACAGGAAAATGTATCTGCAGGCTGCTATAGTCCGCATCATGAAAGCACGTAAAGTGCTCCGACACAATGCACTTATTCAAGAGGTAAATGTTCTTTTTAGGTAACCAAAACTTTATCAAAAGCATAAAATGTGTTTAATGTATAAGGCAAATTGAAGATATTTGATCTCTAAATTGAAATATGTTGTTGCTCGGGGCCACATAAACAGATAAGAATAATGTCTTTCATTTCTGGGACCTCTATTTACATGTAGACGATTTGAATGAGGTGGAACAAAGACAGAAGTCACTGGAAAAGCAAGGAACAGGTTCTGAGGAAGGGTCACCGGACCCAAAGTATTAACTCTTTTTTTTTTCTTCACGGATGCTGCCTGATCTGCTGAGCTTTCCCAGCAATTTCTGTTTTTGTTCCTGATTTACAGCATCTGCACTTCTTTCGGTTTTTATCTAATGGGGTGGAAGTCTTCTTTTTCTCTGCCATCTCTTTGTCAAATTAATTTAAAAAGATCCACGTATATTATCCGAACATAATCCCAAACCTAACTAGTCCCCCTGGCTGTTCCTGGCTCATATGCCTCCAAACCTTTCCTATTCATGTACCTATCCAAATGTCTTTTAAACATCTTAGGCACATCTACCACTTCATCAGGAAGTTCATTTTACATGTGAACCACTGTCAGTGTAAAAAAAAATTTGCCTCTTAGGTGTTTTATAAATCGCTCTTCTCACCTTAAAAATGTGCTCCCTATTCTTAAAATTTTCCATTTTAGGAAAAAGACAACCACCACCTCTATCATACCTCATTATTTTATAAACTTCTATCAGGCCATTTCTCAACCTCCTATGGTCCAGTGGAAAAATGTCCTAGCCTATCTAGCCTTTCATTATAACTCAAACCTTGCACACACCCGGCAACAGCCTGGTAAATCTCTTCTGAATTCTCTCCACCTTGATAATATCCTTTCTGTAACTTGGCGACCAGAACTGGACACAGTAAGGCTTCTTACCATTAATGGTGTACAAGGTACCTGCACCAATGACAAATGTTCTCTGTTCAAGAAAATTATGCACCTGAACCCCTAGGTCCCTCTGTTCTACAAAACCAACCAAGGCCTTACCATTAATTATATCAGCCCTATCCCTGTTTGTTGGACCAAAATGTAATACCTTACATTTATCCAGATTGAACTCCATTTGCCATTTTTCAGCCATTGATCTATTTGATCAAGACCCCTTTGAAATCTTAGAAAAAGTAGGTACACAGCTTGGAAGTAGTTTATGCATTTGGAGTCAAATATTGTGAGACTAAATAAGGTAACTAAATTTTTATCAAATCTGTCCTAAATCCACTGAGCAGTGCTTTGATAACTGGCTGAAAAAGTAGGACAAGTGTTCTATTCCAGGGTATTGACATTCTACACCTTGAATTAATAAATTGACATGCTCACTCAAAAACATTTTCGACAGAAACACTGTAGGACTGCAGTACTCCTATCAGGTAAGCACAGAGCAAGTCCGTGTCATTTCTGATTAGCTGAGGTGGATAGATTCTCATGGATGATGACAAGACCAAAAGACATAGGAATGGAAGTAAGGCCATTCGGCCCATCGAGTCCACTCTGCCATTTAAATCATGGCTGATGGGCACTTCCAACTCCACTTCCCTGCACTCTCCCCGTAGCCCTCGAGTCCTTGTGAGGTCAAGAATTTGTCGATCTCTGCCTTGAAGGCATCTAACGTCCCGGCCTCCGCTGCACTCCCTGGCAATGAATTCCACAAACCCACCACTCTGGCTGAAGAAATGTTTCCTCATTTCCATTTTAAATTTACCCCCTCTAATTTTAAGGCTGTGCCCACGGGTCCTGGTCTCCCCGGCTAACGGAAACAACTTCCTAGTGTCCACCCCTTCTAAGCCATACATTATCTTGTACATTTCTATTAGATCTCCCCTCAACCTTCTAAACTCTAATGAGTACAATCCCAGGATCCTTAGCCGTTCATCATACGTTAAACCTACCATTCCAGGGATCATCCGTGTGAATCTCCGCTGGACATGCTCCAGGGCTAGTACGTCCTTCCTGAGGAGTGCGGCCCAAAATTGGTCACAGTATTCTAAATGGGGCCTAACAAGAGCTTTATAAAGCCTCAGAAGCACATTGCTGCTTTTATATTCCAACCGTCTTGAGATAAATGACAACATTACATTCGCTTTCTTAATTACGGACTCTACCTGCAGGTTAACCTTTAGAGAATCCTGGACCAACACTCCCAGATCCCTTTGTACTTCTGCTTTGCGAATTTTCTCACCATTTAGAAAATATTCCATGCCTGTATTTTTTTCCAAAGTGCAAAACCTCGCATTTGCTCACGTTGAATTTCATCAGCCATTCCCTGGACCACTCTCCTAAACCGTCTAAATCTTTCTGCAGCTTCCCCACCTCCTCAGTACTACCTGCCTGTCCACCTATCTTTGTATCATCGGCAAACTTCGCCAGAATGCCCCCAGTCCCTTCGCCCAGTTCATTAATATATAAGGTGAACAGCTGCAGCCCCAACACTGAACCCTGTGGGACACCACTCGTCACTGGTTGCCATTCCGAAAAAGAGCCTTTTATCCCAACTCTGTGCCTTCTGTCAGACAGCCAATCCTCAATCCAAGCTCACCTCGAACACCATGGGCCGTCACCTTGCTCAGCAGCCTCCTGTGGGACACCTTATCAAAGGCCTTTTGGAAGTCTAGATAGATAACATCTACTGGGTTTCCCTGGTCTAACATACTTGTTACCTCTTCAAAGAACTCTAACAGGTTTGTCAGGCATGACCTCCCCTTACTAAAACCATGTTGACTTGTTCTAATCTGACCCTGCACTTCCAGGAATTTAGAAATCTCATCCTTGACAATGGATTCTAGAATTTTACCAACAACCGAGGTTAGGCAATCGGCCTATAATTTTCCATCTTTTGCCTTGATCCTTTCTTAAACAAGGGGTTACAACAGCAATTTTCCAATCATCTGGGACTTTCCGTGACTCCAGTGACCTTCGAAAGATCACAACCAAAGCCTCTGCTATTTCCTCAGCCACCTCCCTCAGAACTCCAGGAAGTAGCCCATCGGGGCCAGGAGATTAATCAATTTTTAGATCTTTTAGCTTTTCTAGCACTTTCTCTTTTGTAATGCCTACCATACTCAACTCTGTCCCCTGACTCTGCCTAACTGTTGGCATACTACTCATGTCTTCCACTGTGAAGACTGACGCAAAATACTTATTAAGTTCTTCAGCTATTTCCTTATCTCCCATCACTAGCCTTCCAGCATCAATTTGGAGCGGCCCAATGTCTGCTTTTGCCTCTCGATCAGCAATGGTGGACCTTGTGCCATTAGTTTGTGTTTTGAATTAAAAAAATGTATTCCTCACAAGGTAATCACCGGTTACTTGATCGTAATTCCTGGTTCCCTCTGCATATCAGCCTTCTTGCTTCTCTGATGCTGCCCGGCCTGCTGTGTTCCTCCAACTCGGCACTGTGTTATCTCTGACTCCCGCATCTGCAGTTCTTGCTATCTCTACAAAATAACATCCTTGGTAAAGAAGCACTTTGGGATGTCCTGAGATCATGAAAGGCACAAGATAAAATGCAATATTTTTCCTTCAGAAATTAATTTCTAGCGGGATAAATCTGAAATAAAGATAAAAATAAAAAGATGCTAGAAATAGGCAGCTAGCCAATCATCACTAAAGGAGAATTGAAGCTCACCATTTTAACGCAAAAAAACTTTGTTGTATTCAGAAACTGATTATCTTATTGTTCATAGTAAGCATTTTCTTTTCAATTTACCATTCTGCTGTCTCTTCAGATGGATTATTTTTCATAATTATTAACATTAATATGGATAAGCATATGGGACGTACATGGAATAGTGTAGGTTCGATGGGCTTGAGATCGGTATGACAGGTCGGCACAACATCGAGGGCCGAAGGGCCTGTACTGTGCTGTAATGTTCTATGTTCTATGAAGACTTCCTAACATTTGTTCCCTTCTCAACAGGTAATCAGCCAGTCAAGAACAAGGTTCAACCCTAGTATCAGCATGATCAAGAAGTGCATTGAAGTCCTCATTGACAAACAATATATTGAGCGTAGCCAGACCTCAGCAGACGAATACAGTTATGTAGCATGAAACAAGCTGTTGGTGTTTGGCTTTGTCCGAGTATGGGTGCAAAGACCTGCTGTGTCACTGATGTATTCCTGTGAGATGAAGCAGAGATGTGCCTACACCAGGTTCTTCAGTCCATCACCTGGCAGCCCTTTCTCTGCTGTTACAGTGCCACATTGCAAGTGTCAATGCCTATAGATATCCCAACTCGTCATCGCAACATTGCTGTAATGGGGGAGTGCTTTGGTGCCATGTTTATCTCACAGGTGCAGTTGATATATTTTAAAATGTAATTTAAAACTAAACACTGTAACATGGCGATAAAATAATTGTGTTTACACTGTAAATTTTTCATCCAAGACTGCCGATAACAAATATGGCTCGTGTTCCTTCACAAAATAAAGCCTGTATACTACCTGAAGTATATATGTAGGTTTCAGTGAACTAGACCATTACATCAGTGTTCTCTGCAGATCGCCCAGATGAACGGATCTATGTACATCAAAAATGCAGTTTTCCTGAACTATCACTACAGGAACATCATGAGGAATGTCTATACCAGTTTGCACTTCCATTAAAGGGATTTTTTTTCAGATTAATTTCTTTCAGTGTTTCTCGTGTGCATTGATGATTGTCATAAACCCTCCAAAGCCTTAAATATTCAGCCTGAATGCTGCAGGGTTTTTTTTGAGCAGGCAATTGCCTTCATGACTGGTGAAGATGGTCATGTCTTTAATAATATTTTCATCGTCTTGGCCTGAATCAACTTCATGTCCAACAAAACACATTTATTAAATGCATTTTTAAAAATTGTATAGTGCAATTGATGGTGGAGAATCCAAGCTCAGAGCAACCAGGGCAAAGAGGAGGTTGTCTATGCTGCTACCAGTCTAGATTGACCTTTCCCCCTCCCATTACCTTCCAGTAGGGGCAGTGACTGGCCCCACCAGGCATCACCCATTGGATATTACAATTGAAACTGAAGAACTTGTTGAGCTGGGAAGCCATCATTATGGAATTTCATGCTCACTGAACTGTTACTTACAAAGGTCCACAAAAATTATCCTATTACAACAGTTCTGATCTACCATATTTAGCAACACCAAACTTTTAAAATAAAACCCATATAAGTAAATATATCTGATGAAATTATAGATATCTATTATTAACATCCAACAAAAGATGAATCTGCCACTTATTAAATCAGGAATTTTGCATGAAAATTTTTTAACTGAACTTACTTGATCGAATGAGGCCAGATGACTGGTTTGTTAATTGACTCGTGTCCTTGAGGTCTTCCAGACTTCAACCCTGCATGGTGTTGACAGTTTGAATGTTTTTAAAGAGAACTGGCTACCTATGATTACCAATAGTGCCCGCAATCTCTTTAAAAGCTTTTTATTAACTGTTTGGTGTGTCCTTTGTATTACCAGGAACCAAGTGCAGCTGGAATAGTGAGGAATAAAACTGTTTTATTACAGTTTGAGTGTGGCTATTCTTGACCTCTTTAAAATCTTTTGTTGCAAATGCCGTTTTAAATTTTGAATATATCTGAGCATTTTGTCTTTTCAAGCAAGTTTGTTAATTTGGGAAAGCTCATCCACATACAGCAGTCTATTGCTGAATTGACTAACGTCCATTATGAGGGCCTACCACCCCAACCCAATCTTAAATCACTGGAGAACAAGTGAACCTTCTACTTTGGAAAGTCAAGAGAATGTTGCAGCCTGGCATACCCAACAAAATATACCCTTGAGTGGCCAGAAGAGGCCACAATAACTTCGAAAATGTAACTTTGGTGCAGATAGGCCATGAGGAACAGGAGTATTCCTCTTGCTGTGGGCAAAATGTACTTGGACTGCGTTATCTGTCATCCTACCTGTGCTTGCTAGCACTGATAGTAGTTATTATCCTCATCATTGTTCTAATTTTATGTTCCATTGTTCCATTCTGGCATCATTTCTACTAATTAATGGCTGGAGAATGTACTACAATTACTCAAACTGCAGCTTTATGCTGAGCTTCCCAAGGGAGGTTTTCCTTCCCCAGTTAAAATTGACCCTATGATTTTTGTTTTAGTTCATGCCAGTTGCTTTGAATTTATTTTATTCTATGGTGCATTCTTGGCATCCTGAACATAGACTGAGGACTGTCTCAGGAATTAAATTGTTGTGTTTGTATAACCAAATGGTGTTTGCACATCTACATTTTTTGTGAAGAAATTATCACCTTTTTTGCTGTCATTTCAGATGGAATGTAATTCTCTTGATTGTAGGCTTTCATTTTCACATGGTGCAGATTGAACAAAATATAGTGATCTTTGTTGTTTCTATAAGACCTGTTACTTCCATTTTATGGGATCAATCAAATATACAAAATAAGCAATTCATTGCTGGTTGGGAGAAAAACTATATTTCATTCAAGTCCTGATTTCTGCACGTTGGCACAAGAGAAAACTCATCAGTTGTACAAAAATACTGAAGCATTTGTGATATAAAAAAGGTCTTTTGAAATAACTGGATATATTTGTTATGCCCACTGCAAAGGGACTTGCTGTAGTTCTGTAGTAGTAGCCCACAATATTTTAACAGTCTACAACAATCCAAAAAAAACAACAGCCATATGTGTTGAAACAGTGGGTGAGATTTAACTTACCGATTGAGGGAAATCATTCAGAGAAGGCAAACCTTAATTGATTACAGTAGTGATTAGAACGTATTCGTTGAAAGCTACAATTGATGCTGTGTTAGCCTAGCAGTTTCAGTGAATTTGTGTTTTGGAATCTATATGTTGAATAGTTTTTTTAAATTAGATGATTAGAATCTCGGTTCTTTTGTACCTCCCCAAAGCCATTTTCTTACATTAATGTTGTATAAGGTACTTCACCAATGACAGATGTTCTCTGTTCAAGATTGTTAGCAATTTTAGGAAGCAGGACAACTGTCCCATCTGAGGTGTATGTTTTTCTTTCTCTAGACCTGAATGTAGCTGTGTTTGGAAATGTGAGGATGTTGCCTCTCTGTGGCCGTGTTGACTTTTGATAGCGACTTGTGATTTTGCCTCCAGGTTGGATTGTTGTTTCAAAATTGAAGTTGGAGTTTGAAAAACTAAACCCGAAATACTGTTTTTGAAAGATCTGACACCTGGGTTTTCTACATTTGAAGAGGTTTTTAAGGTGACAAAACTGCATTTCTCATCCCCTATTGTAGTGAGTAAACACATTGCCCATTGCACCATGAAACCGTTCCAGTTAAAATATCTTGAGTTGTGTTCTTGGTTTGTTTTAATTTAGTTGCATTTTGAAACGGTAGTTTGGTCAATTTATAATTGGTTTCACTTTTCATGGACCAAGGAACGGGGGTGGAGGGTAGAGAATGGGGAGGGGAATTGCATTCCTGTTCCTGATTGTCATCAAGAGAAAGTTTGTGAAAGTGCCAGAATAGAGAATGAAAATATCATCAGATTTGACTCTACGCTGTTGAATAACTGGCAGAATCTACCTGACAAAGAAGAATGCCTGTGAGCTACTTGAAGACTGCTGGCACCAAAGGAACCTTACAGCACCAATGAACAGGGAGAGAAAATTGAACAATAACCCAAATTTTAGCAAACTGAGTGACATTCAGTGTAGTTATTAGCTAGACTGCAACATTTAAGGATTGTGTTTAAGAACTGCAAAGTGAAATTGAATGTGACTAAAAATAAATTAGTCTGCTATGGCCTAAGTGATTTAATATTCTGTGATTTTCTGATAGGCTAATCTCAAAAATCCAAAGTATCACATTTCATCCAAGAAAATGTCATTTTTTTGGGGGGAGAAAATGTTACATTCAGGTGAAGGGGAGAGTGAATTCTGATTTCTTTGTGTATCTTCATTATAAGCTTAATGTTATGTGCCATAAGACTTTGTACTGGATAAAATGTTATTGCGTTGCCAGTGCCAACGTTTCAGAAGTCTTCCACCACTGTGAAGCACCTTGGGATCGCCTGAGAGTTTAAAAGATACAAAGTAAATTAATATTTTTATCTAGTGGTTGTTTCAACTGCACGGATTTTGTAAAGCTGACAAACTTCTGTATTCTTTTAATCGGAAAAATGAAAGAATGTGAAAAGTTCAAACTAATATTTTATTTGAATATCCATCACATTTTAACAATTAAATGGACTGGTTATTGTAATACTAAACTATTTGAAGATGCTTGTTTTTAAAATTACTGGAAAACATGCCCCCCTCCCCCCAGCCCACACATACTCCTACTCCCTCCAACCTGAGAGTAATGTTTCAGCTGAGTTGAAAATTGCAATATATCTGGTACCTTACCAAGATTATTGTTTTTCAATTTGAAGCAGAGATAACAAAATACAGTTATCTGACTAGGGAGCCAACATAATAACCACCTGATGAAGGTTCCAGATTTGAAATATCAACTTTCCTACTCCCTTGATGCTGGTTGATTTGCTGTGATCTTCCAGCATTTTATCAACTTTGACTTGCAGCATCTGCGGTCCAACTACCTCATATTGAGCATCTTAATTCATAAGAACTGTCTAAGTGTGATGGCAGGTTAGAGATGACTAACTTCTCCCCTTTCCCTTTTGCTAAACCCCAAAAAAAAGTCATAGGGAAAATGTGAGAAGCAGTCATGTTTTTAAAAAATTATACAAGACACTTAGGAAAAAAAACCCCAAAGGTAATCAGAGACAGACAACATATTTTTGTGAATGGAAAATTATGGTAAGCAACTTGTTGCAGTCCTTTTAAGAAGTGCTGTGGATAAAGGTGGGTGTGTTGTTCTTAGATTTCCAAAATGCGTTTGGTAAGGGGCCATTATAAAAGTTATTGTTACAAATAAAGTTTCAAGGTGTAGGAGGCAACCTATTGGCATTGGTAGCCAACAGGAAACAAAGCAGGGATAAATGGGTCTATTATTGGATTGCATGATGGTAAGTGGTGTGCCAGATATATCAGTGCTGGGGCCTCAAGCTACAATTTATATGAATGACTAGACGAAGGGACTGAAGCTCTGGTTGTTAAAGTTGCAAATTACCCAACAAAAATAGGTTAAAAAGTAAATTGTGAAGATGGCATTCATAGGCTTTGAGAGGATATGGATGGATTAAGATGGCAAAGATCTGTAAAATTGGAGTATAATGGAAACTTGAAATTACCCATTTGGCAATAAGAATTAAAGAAAAAGCCAATTTTCTAAATAGTGAGAGATTGTAATGTATGGAGATTTGGAGGGACCTCAGTGACCTATAGTACAATTTGCAAAACAGTAATGTGTAGTTCTGATAAATAAGTAGAAAAGCTAATGCAGTACTCTGATTTATTGCAAAAGAAATTGAATAGTAAAGTAGAGAGGTTTGTTTCCATCAATAGGGGACCACTGAGTCCACATCCAGATTATTGTGTGCAATATTGGTCTCCTCATTTCAGGAAAGATGGAAATGTGTTAGAAGCAGTTCCAAGGTTTGCCAGACTAATATCTGAAAAAGGAGGGCTGTCTTCTTATGAGGAAGAAGTTGGACGTGAGGCCTGTGTATTCCACACAGTTTTGGTCTCCCGACCTAGGAAAGAAATAGAGGGAGTTCAGCTGAGCTTCACAAGGTTGATCATAGGACTGTCGTCTGAGATTAGTTCATCTGGGCTCCTGTATGCATTAGAGTTTAGAAGGATGAGAGGAGATCAAATTGAAATATACAAAATTCTAACAGGGCTGGACAAACTTAACGCAGGAGTATCGGTTTCTGGGTTGGGAAATCTAGAATCAAAGACATAATCTGTGGATATGAGGTATCATTGCAGACAGGTGAGGAAAATATTCCTTCACTCAGAACAGTAGCGAACCTGCAGAAATCTCTACCAACTCACTGATCCTATCCAAGAAATATGTAGCTTTTCTTTAGACATTGATGGTATCAAGGGATATGGGGAGAGAGCAGGAATATGGCACAGAGGTAGAGGATCAGCCAAGATCATATGAGTGGTGGAGCATGTTTGAAAGGCCAAATGGCCTACACCTCATAATTTCTCAATTTCTATTAGAGTATATGTGTAAAATATTTACCTTGTCGGGAAAATATAGGCCAAGTGGGAGTCAGGATCATAAAGAGCTACAGCACAGCAAAAGGCTCTCTGGTCCATCATCTGTGCCAGTCATGCCGTAATGCAGCATGGAAACAGGCCCTTCAGCCCAAACTGGTCCATGCTGACCATGGTGCCCACTCAGCTAGTTCCAATTGCCCGCATTTGGCCCATATTCCTCTGAACCCTTCCTATCCATGTACCTATCCAAACGTTTTTTTAAATGTTGCTATTGTACCTCAACCACTTTCTCTGGCAGCCCATTCCATATACGCACCACTGCGTGAAGTTACCCCTCAGGCTCTTCTTAAATCTATCTCCTCTCACTTTAAACCTATGCCCTCTAGTTTTCAATTCCCCACCCCTGGGAAAAAGACTATAAGCATTCATCCTGTTTATGCCCATCAGGATTTTATACACCTAAATAAGGTCACCCCTCAGTCTCCTGTGTTCCAAGAAATAAAGTCCTATCCAGGCCAACCTCTCTCTATAAACTCAGGCCTACTACTCTTGTCAACATCCTCATAAATCTTCTTTGCACACTTTCCAGTTTAATTATGTCTTTCCCATAACAGGTTAACCAAAACTGTATGCACTACTCCAAGTGCAGCCTCACCAACAACTTATACAGCTGTAACATAACATCCCAACTCTGATACTCAATGTCTCAACTGATGAAGGCCAGCATGCCAAATGCCTCCTTCACCATCTGTCTACCTGTGATGCTACTTTAAATGAACAATGTATTTGGACTCCTAGGTCCCTCTCATCCACAACACTCCTCAGGCTCTTACCATTTACCATTTACTGTATAAGTCTTATCTTGGTTTGACGTCCCAAACTGCAACACCTCAACACGTGTCTGTATTGAATTACATTTGCCAATCCTCAGCCCACTTCCCCATCGGATCAAGATCCCTCTGTAATATTCAATAACCTTCTTCCTAATTTTGTATCATCTGCAAACTTACTAATCATGCTTTATATATTGGTTAGAGACCAAAAAAACCTGCGGGTGTTGGAATCCAAGGTAGACAGACAGGATGCTGGAAGAACACAGCAGGTCAGGCAGCATCTGGAGGAAAGGAGCAGTCGACATTTCGGGTATTACCCTTCTTCAGGACTGGGGTTACACCTAAAACATTGACTGCTCCTTTCCTCCAGATGCTGCCTGGCCTGCTGTATTCTTCCAGCATCCTGTCTGTATGCCTTGTACACTCACATCCAGATCATTAATGTATAAAAGAAATAACAAAGGTCCCAGCCCGCTCCCTGTGGCACACCACTTGTCACAGGCTTCCAGTCTGAGAAACAACCTTCTACCATCTCCCTCTGCTTCTGACTATTGAGCCAATTTTGAATCTAATTAGTTGACTTTCCCTGGATCCCATGTGACCTAACCTTTATGACGAGTCTGCCGTGCCTCACTAAAATCCACATAGACATCATCCACTGCCCTGCCTTCATCTATCCTCTTGGTTACCTCTTCGAAAAACTCTTAACAGGTTTGTCAGACGTTGCTTCCTGCACACAAATCCATGATGGCCAACCCGAATCAGACCTTGACTATCCACATGTTGGTTGATCCCCTGTCCCTCAGTATCCTCTCCAATAACTGGCTTACCACTGATGTCAGGCTCACTGGCCTGTCTTTGCTACCTTTCTTAAACAATGGAACAACATTAGCCATCTTCCAATCCTTTGGAACTGTCATAGCATGATCCTGGCCTTCCCACAACCAGTCATTTTAATACAGCGTCCTGTTCACATGCCAACTCGTCCGTCCTCGGCATGCTGCAGGGTTCCAGAGAATCTCAGCGCAAACTGGAGCAACAATATGTCATCTCCAGACAAAGCACTTTACAGCCTTCTGGAATTCATAGGAACTCAGCAGCTTCACATTGTGAATCAACTCCCACTTCTTCCCTTTTTTTAGCTTTACTTGCTACATTCTCTGTCACCATGTCTTCTCCCCACTAACATAAGAACTCGGAGCAGGAGTAGGCCATCTGGCCCCTCAAGCCTGCCCCACCATTTAATAAGATCATGGCTGATCTTTTTGAGACTCAGGCCCACTTAACTGCCCACTCACATATCCCTTAATTCCTTTTCGGTTCAAAAATTTATCTAGCCTTGCCTTAAAAACATTCAGCGAGGTAGCTTCAACCGCTTCACTGGGCAAGGAATTCTACAGATTCTCAACCCTTTGGGTGAAGAAGTTCCTTCTGACCTCATGCCGACATCTACTTCCCCTAATTTTGAGGCAATGCCCTCTAATCCCAGTTTCACCTGCTAATGGAAACAACCTCCCTGGCTCCACCTTATCTATTCCCTTCATAATTTTATATGTTTCTATTAGATCTCCCCTCGTTCTTCTGAATTCCAATGAGTATAAACTCAGTCTCTCCTCATAATCCAAACCTCTCAACTCTGGAATCAACTGAGTGAATCTCCTCTGCACACCCTCCAGTGCTAGTATATCTCTTCTCAAGTAAGGAGACCAAAACTGCACACAGTACTCACCAGGACCCTACACAGCTGCAGCATAGCCTCCCTGTTTTTTGAACTCCCTCCCTCGAGCAATGGCAGACAAAATTCTTTTTGCCTTAATTACCTGCTGCACCTGCAATCCTACTTTTAGAGATTCATGCACAAGGATACACAAGTCCCTCTGCACAGCAGCATGCTGCAATTTTTTTACCATTTAAAACATCATCCATTTTGCTGTTATTCCTACTGAAGTGGATGATCTCACACTTATCAACATTGTACTCCATCTGCCAAACCTTTGCCCACTCACTTAGACTATCTATATATCTCTCTGTAGATTTTCAGTGTCATGTGCACACTTTGGTCTCCCACTCATCTTAGTGTCATCTGCAAATTTTGACACACGACACTTAGTCCCCAACTCCAAATCATCTATGTGAATTGTAAACAATTGCGGTCCCAACACTGATCCCTGAGGCACACCACTAGCCACTGACCGCTAACCAGAAAAACACCCATTTACCCCTACTCTTTGCTTTCTACTGGTCGACCAATCCTCTATCCATGTCAATACATTACCTGTAACACCGTGCAACATTATCTTATGTAGCAGCCTTTGGTGTGACACCTTGTCAAATGCCTTCTGGAAATCCAGATACACCACATCCACAGGTTCCCCATTGTCTACCATGCAAGTAATATCCTCAAAGAATTCCACCAAATTAGTTAAACATGACGAACCCTTCATGAGCTCATGCTGGATGTTCCCAATGAGACAATTTATATCCAGATGTCTTGTTGCTTCTTCCTTAATTACAGATTCAAGCATTTTCCCCACTACCGAAGTTAAGCTAACTGGCCTATAGTTAAGATAACATGGTGTGAAACTTGCTGAACACAACTGGCCAAGCAGCATCAGAGGAGCAGGAAAGCTTGACATTTCGGGTCGAGACCCTTCTTCTGATCCTTTAAAGCTGCTTGGCCTGCTGTGTTTATCCAGCTTCACACTGTGTAATCTCAGATTCTCCAGCATCTGCAGTTCCCATTATCTCTGGCCTATAGTTACCTGCTTTTTGTCTACTTCCTGTTTTAAACAGTGGTGTCACATTGGCTGTTTTCCAATCTGCGGGAACCACCCCAGAGTCCAGTGAATTTTGGTAAATAATTACTAGTGCGTTTGCTATTTCCCCAATCACCTCTTTTAGTATCCTGAAATACATTTCATCAGGGCCAGGAGACTTGTCGACCTTCAGCCCCATTAACTCGCCCAGCACTGCCGCCTTAGTGATAATGATAGTTTCTCGGTCCTCACCTGCTATAACATAGAACATAGAGCATAGAACAGAGAACAGTACAGCACAGTACAGGCCCTTCAGCCCACGATGTTGTGCCAAACTTTTACCATAATCCTAAGGTCTATCGAACTTCCAACCCTTCCTTATACTATCATCCATATGCCTATCTAATAGCCACTTAAATGCCCCTAACGAGGCCGATTCCACTGCCCTCTCTGGCAATGCATTCCACACCCCAACCACTCTCTGAGTAAAGAACCTACCTCTGATGTCTCCCCTATATCTACCTCCACTCAGTTTAAAACTATGCCCCCCCATAATAGCTACCTCCACCCTAGGTCAAAGTCTCTGGCTGTCCACTCTATCTATATCTCTGATCATTATGCACAACTCTATCAAGTCACCTCTCATCCTTCATTGTTCTAAAGAGGAAAGCCCTAGCTCTCTCAACCTTTCCTCATAAGACCTTTCCTCCATTCCAGGCAACATCCTGGTAAATCTCCTCTGCACCTTTTCTAACACTTCCACATCTTTCCTGTAATGAGGTGACCAGAACTGAACACAATACTCCAGATGTGGCTGAACCAGGCGTTTGTATAGCTGGAGCATGACTTCATGTCTCTTGAACTCAATCCCTCTATTAATGAAAGCTAACACACCAAACGTCTTCTTAACAACTCTATCTACCTGGGTGGCAGCTTTCAGGGAACTGTGGACATGAACCCCAAGATCCCTCTGCTCCTCTACACTGCCAAGAATCTTTCTGTTAACCCTGTATTCTGCTTTCAAGTTTGTCCTTCCAAAACGAATCACCTCACTCTTTTCAGGGTTAAACTCCATTTGCCACTTCTCAGCCCAGCTCTGCATCCTATCAATGTCCCTTTGTAACTTAGAACAGCCCTCCACACTGTCCACAACGTGACCCACCTTCTTATTTGTGAACTTGCTAATCCACTCTTCCACTCCTTCATCCAAATCATTTACAAAAATCATAAATAGAAGAGGACCCAGAACAGATCCTTGTGGTAGGCCACTCGTAACTGAGCACCACGTTGAATATTTTCCATCCACTACCACCCTCTGTCTTCTAAGGGTCAGCCAATTCTGAATCCAAATCTGAATAACCTTCTTGCCATTAGTTTTCAGCATGTGATTTCTGTCATGCACTATGAAGACCGTCACAAAATGACGGTTTAATGTCTTGGCTATTTCCTCATTCCCAGTTATTAAATTGGCCTTCTCATCCTCTCAAGGACCAATGTTTACCTTCACCACTCTTTTACGATTTACAAATTTAAAGAAACTTTTGCTACCTGCTTTTATATTCTGAGCGAGTTTACGTTCATAACCGATTTTACTTTTCTTTATAACTCTTTTTGTGGCTTTCTGTTGGCCTTCAAAGATTTCCCAGTCTATTAGTTTCCCACTACTCTTTGCTTTTTTGGATGTGTTTTTTTTTCAATCTGATACTTTCCTTTACTTCCTTAGACATCCATGACTAGCTTTCTCTTTTCGTACAGTTCTTCCTTATCACTGTAATATACTTCTGCTGAGCACTGTGAAAAATCGTTTTGAAAGTCCTCCACTGTTCCTCAATTGACCCACCATAAAGTTTTTGCTCCCATTCTACCTCAGCTAAGTCCTCCCTCATTCCTTCATAGTCTCCCTTGTTTAAGCACAGGACATAGGTACTGGATTTAACCTTCTCATGCTCCATCTGTATTTTAAATTCGACATACTGTGATCGCTCCTTCCAAGAGGATCCCTAACTATGAGATCATTAATTATTCCTGTCTCATTACACAGGACTAGATCTAGGATAGCTTGCTCCCTTGTTGGTTCCATTACGTATTGTTCAAGGAAATTATCACAGATGCATTCTGTGAACCCCTTCTCAACGCTGCCATGACTGACCTGGTTTGACCAATCGATATGTAGATTAAAATCCCCCGTGATAATTGCTGTACCATTTTTACATGCATTAGCTAATTCTACGTTTATTGCCTGCCCCACCAAGATGTCACTATTTGGTGGCCGAGAGACCAGACCTATCGGTGACTTTTTCTCCTTGCTATTCCTAATTTCCACCCAAATGCATTCAACATTTTGTTCAGTAGATCCTATATCAGCTCTCACTACCACCCTGATATCATCCTTAAAAGTCAGAGCGACACCACCTCCCTTACCTTCCTGCCTGTCCTTCCGAACAGTTTGATACCCCTGGATATTTAACTCCCAGTCATGACCATCCTGTAACCGTGTCTCTGTAATGGCCACTAAATCACACCCATTTGCCATGATTTGCGTGGTCAACTCATCCACCTTGTTTCCAATGCTCCGAGCATTCAGATAAAGTGCCCTTATGCAAGTTTTAGCACCTTCTTTTTGGGCTCTATCACCTCCATGACTAACAGCTCTTGAGTTCTCCTTCCCTTTAACTTTTTTCCTAATTTTCAATGGAGTCGAAGCTTCCTCATCACCTGCTAACCTGCTGCTTTGCCTTCCTTTGATTGTTATACTCCCCCTACACTGACTCCTTCTTTCCCCCCTATTTACTAGCTTAAAGTCCTATTGACCACCCTATTTACCCTTTTTGCCAGAACACTGTACCTGGCCCTGCTCAGGTGGCGTTCATCCCAGTGGTATAGATCCCTCCCTGTCCCAGAGCTAACGCCAGTGCCCCATGAAAAGGAAACCCTCTTTCCCACACCACTCTTTTAACCACGTGTTTACTTCCCTGATCCTTGCCTCCCTATGCCAATTTGAACATGGCTCAGGCAGCAATCCAGAGATTATGACCCTTGAAGACCTTTTTTTTAAAATTTTGTTCCCAGCTTTTCATAATCCCAAAACAGGTCTTTATTCCTAGTCCTGCCTATGTTGTTGGTTCCTACATGGACCTCAACAACTGGATCCTCCCCCTCCCTCTCTAGTATCCTTTCAAGCTGGTCAGAGATGTCTCGCACCTTGGCACCAGGCAGGCAACACACCATGCAGGATTCCCTATCTTGCAATGGACACTGTCTATCCCCCTGATGATGGAATCCGCTACAGCTACATTCTGTCTTTTTGCTCCTCCTTCTTGAATGGCCTCTTGGACCATGGTGCCATAGTCAGTTGACTCATCCTTCCTGGAGCCCTGTTCCTCAGCCACGCAGGAAGCAAGTGCCTCATACCTGTGGGACAATGCCAAGGGCTACAGCTCCTGTGTTCCTGTCTGCAGGGTCCCTCTACCTGCCTCACTGGCAGTCACACACTACTGTCCCAACCCGCCAATTGAATTAACATTAGTTAATCTACCAGGTGTGACTGGCTCTTGGAACACAGCATCCAGGTCTTTGAGCTGGAGCTCCTCAAGCAGCCAACACTTGCTGCAGATGTGGTCACTGCCGCTGTCAATGGGATCAGCTAGCTGCCACATCATACAGCTACAGCACATCACCTGCCATCTCTAATTAGTTATTTAAAATTAAGTTTACGCCGCTATATACTCAAACCAACTCCGGTTTTGCCTTCCGAACTGCTCCCAGAGAATTTGGTGCCTGGGTGACCTCCCCAAAAGGTAAGCAAGAGATGAGAAAAAAATGCAAAAAGCTTACCTGCCCAGCACACTTACTCGTTACTATTAAGTTAGAAGAGGTGGAAGGGGTGGGAGACACTACATGTGCAATGTCTCGGGTGTTTGTTCCTTCCTAAATTTATTGGGTGAAAGATAACCGCTACCCAGCTGATCACTCACGCCCGCTCTGGCACTGAACCACTGAAGGCCACAGTCACGTGACGTAAGACTGTTATACCGAAAACTTACCTTCCCGGATGCCCTCGTGCTCTCTCCCGGACCCCCACCACTGAAAACAAGAAGGCCGCTGCTGCACGAGGTAAGTTGTTATACAGGGACGGAAACAGCCTTACCTTCCTGTTGCCAATCTGGCTTGCGCTGCTGCTGCTGAAAACAAGAAGTAGGACTGTCTGTTCTTTCAAGTCTGGCGGTTTGACACACCATTTTTCTGCCATTTTCACATTCCAATCATTTAATCTGAACTATCAATATCTTTTCTCCACAAGCACCTTACACCCACCACAATCACTGCTGTTCCCTCCACACTTCACTTCAGCTCTGCTGAAAAGTCATGTAGACTTGAAGTGTTAGTTTGCTCTCTCTTCATGGCTGCTGTCTGACCTGCTGAGATAGCCTGCATTTGGTTTTTTTTTCAGTACAGACTTCAGCATTTTCTGTAATGTGCTCCTTTCTGTGTTTTCAACCTAGTTATCCAATGATGAATTGCAATTTCCTCCAAATTTTGGGAAGAATTGGCTTCTGTCCCATCACAAGTTTGATCCAGTCACCACCAATTCTGTCTTCTTTTTTGACTTCAGAAACATGCAGGCTGTTTCCAATCTCAGAACCCTAAATAAATCAATATAGCTGAAAAGTAGGACATTGTTACGACCCCAGATAAGAGGTGATCTTTTACTGAAATACAAGCACACAATGCTGGATATCTGGTTTTAACTACAAAACAGGAATTTACATATTGCACAATTTTAAAAGTTTCAAAACGTTTTCAAAGACCAATCCCATCAATCCTATTGCTTTAAAATGCTCCAGTACCAGAGAGAGTTCCCTTCTCTGTGATGTCTTTAGGTTTAACATCATTCTTTCCATTCCTTGTCTTAAGAATGTAATAACCTCTTCTCCTCGATTATTCATACAGAAGAATTTCAACATTCTGAATTTCAAATAACTTCTTCAAACCAAACATTTCTGGTCCGATACTAAAACCCTGATAGTGAGGCATCCTACTTCTTAATCAGTCTGAACTAACTCCTTTCTCCAGGACAAACAGTTCTCACATCTAACTTTAACCAGGGCTTCTGCGAGCTGAAACCAAAAGCTGCCCAGTCTATAGGCTTTACCCTTTTAAACAAAAATCAATTTGCAATTCTTCTTCACAAGAATTAAGCTAATACTTTTTAATGTTTATTCTCTCTGATGATAACACTCTCAATTCAAATAAATTTACATTATCACTCTAGGAGCTCTCTCTCATACTGTTTTTTTAAAAACAAAAACAAGTCTCCTGAAAGACTATCAAGTCAATCATTAAATTCCCTGATAAACACAGACCAAAACCTACATGTCACTAGTTCAAAATGCAAGCTCTTAAAATAAATGTTTTTCTCATATAAATTGCCCACCTTACATCATAAAATAAAAATGGAGATGTATCATTCTGGAGAGGAGCTCATGTCCTTGCATCAGAAAATGCAATTATGCATTTTTTATTTATGCTATGCTGAGTGAAATCATTGTGTATTTTGGGATGAATCTTATGATTTTTTTCATTCTGCTGTGAACTACAACAAACCTGCTCAAAATACTGAACTGTCAAATTGACAATGGCCACAAGAGGGAGACATACTACAGGAATGGAACCGAAACATTGCCTCAGATTTTTTCTTCACAGATGCAGCCAAACCAGCTGAGCTTCCAGCAACTTCAGTTTTTGTTTCTAATTTATTCTCTGTGTTAGTTCTAATACAAAGAAAGAGCACTTGTATTTAACATAACAAGGTGTAGGGCTGGATGAACACAGCAGGTCAACCAGCATCAGAGGAGTAGGAAAACTGACATTTCGGGTCTGGACCCTTCTTCAGAAAATAGGATTTCAGTCTGTTTTAGAACTCCGGATGTGGAGTGTCGCAGGAAAAGCCAGCATTTATTGCTCACCCTTATACAACTCAGTAGTTTTCTAGGCTACTTCAGAGGGCATTTGAGCGCCAACCACATTTTTGAGAATCTGGAGACATGTGTAAGTCAGACTGAGTAACGGGAGTAAATTTCATTCCTTCAAGATTTGTTCCCTGCCATATTGTGCCAAATGGATTTTGACGAACAATTTGGTGAGTTCATGATCATGATGACAGATTTAGTATTTTATTCCAGATCTCTTTAATCATTTGGATTTAAATTCTGCAGCCCATCTGATGGTATTTGAGCTGATTTGAGTTCAGTCATTCAGGATCATTAATTCAGTGCTCTGAAATTCAGTAACATAACCAGATGGTCAGCACATACTCCGATGACTACATAATGGTACATGCGCAATTTTTTATGTTAAAAGACAACTTGAAAACTTTGACCACACACTGAGCACTGAATGTTTATTATATATTGGCATCAGTCAGACGCAAGGGGAAGAATTGATGAGTTTGTAGGGGCACCCATAAAATGCCCTTCCTAACAGCTATCACCAAGACATTTCAGAATTTTTATAGCCAGGAGTACATTTGAAATTGAGGTTCCCTTTAAAGTTGTGGTTTGTTAGCATTCCATATTTATTATTTCATGTGTAGCATTTAACTGTATTATCATAGGAACTAGACTTCTGCAAGCATAAAAAACTTACAAGGTGCTTGTTATGAGTGCAGTGTTTTGCAAAACAAGATGTTTTTGTTCTTGTAAGGAATGAAAATGACCTTCAAATAGATATAGGCAGGGGAACAACAGTACTCCACCATGAAAGCAGCTCTCCCAGTGTCATTGGTCAAAAGGATTCAGATGATTGATCAACAGCATTTGCTATCGGAAAGAATAGATACATCAAGAAGTGCTCAGGGGCAGAAAGCAGGCGATATCTAGCAGACCATTTGACTGTAAGAAACAGGCACAGGAGTAGGCCATTCAGCCCTCGAGCCTGATCTGCAAACCAATAGTGTCATGGCTGATCTGACGTTCCTCACATTCACTTTCCTGCCTTTTCTCGGTGACTCTCAATTCCCCTATTGATCAAGAATCTCTCTACATCAGCCTTAGATACACACAAAGAGTCAGCTTTCTGTGGCAAGGAGTTACAAAGACAACCCTCTGAGAGAAGAAAGTCCTCTTCATCTCAGTCTTAACATGGCAACCCTTTATTCTGAGACCATGCCCTCTGATCCCAGACTCTCACATAGGGGGAAATATCTTCCCATTATTTACCCTGTCAAGCCCCCCACTTAAGAATCCTATGCCCTTCAATGAGATCACTTCTCATTCTTCTAAACTCCAGTGAGTAAAGTGCCAACATGTAACCTTTGATCAAAAGACAATCCTTGCATAACAAGGATCATCTTAATGGGCCTTCTCTAAATTGTCTCTGACGAAATGATATCTTTGCTTGAATAAGGGGACTCAAACTGCTCACAGTATTCCAGTTGTAATCTCACCAGCATCCTTGTACGGTTACACAGTTCTTTACACAGAGGGTGATGGGCGCCTGGAACACGTTGCCAGCGGAGGTGGTAGACGCAGACACGTTAGCGTCTTTTAAGATATGTTTGGACAGGTACATGGATGGGCAGGGAGCAAATGGACACAGACCGTTAGAAATAGATGACAGGTTAGACAGAGGATCTTGATCGGCGCAGGCTTGGAGGGCCGAAGGGCCTGTTCCTGTGCTGTAGGTTTCTTTGTTCTTTGTTCTTTGTTACAGTAAGACTTCCCTACTCATACTCCAGCTCCCAGAATAAGGGCCAACCTTCCATTTACCTTCCCGATTACCTGCTCCGTCTGTGTGTTAAATTTCTGTGTAAAAATACTCCCAAGTCCCTTTACGTTACAGCTTTCTGCAGTTCTTCTCCTTTTAAATAATATTCTATTTCTTTGTTTTCCTTCCAAAATGGATAACCTTGCAATTTTCCACATTATACTCCCTTTGCTAACTTTTTACCCATTTACTCAACCTATCAACCTCACTGTAAACTGTTTGTACCTGTCCTGCAACCTTCCTTTCCACTTATTTTTCTGTATCTGAAAATTTGACTACAATTCATTCACTTCCTCTCTCTAAGTCATTAATATATATTGTGAATACTTTATTATTAATATTGAGCTTTAGCGGGACAAAGCAAAACAACAAGGTAATCTAATATAATAAAATGTGAGGCTGGATGAACACAGCAGGCCAAGCAGCATCTCAGGAGCACAAAAGCTGACGTTTCGGGCCTAGACCCTTCATCAGAGAGGGGGATGGGGAGAGAGAACTGGAATAAATAGGGAGAGAGGGGGAGGCGGACCGAAGATGGAGAGTAAAGAAGATAGGTGGAGAGAGTATAGGTGGGGAGGTAGGGAGGGGATAGGTCAGTCCAGGGAAGACGGACAGGTCAAGGAGGTGGGATGAGGTTAGTAGGTAGGAGATGGAGGTGCGGCTTGGGGTGGGAGGAAGGGATGGGTGAGAGGAAGAACCGGTTAGGGAGGCAGAGGCAGGTTGGACTGGTTTTGGGATGCAGTGGGTGGGGGGCAAGAGCTGGGCTGGTTGTGTGGTGCAGTGGGGGGAGGGGACGAACTAGGCTGGTTTAGGGATGCAGTAGGGGAAGGGGAGATTTTGAAACTGGTGAAGTCCACATTGATACCATATGGCTGCAGGGTTCCCAGGCGGAATATGAGTTGCTGTTCCTGCAACCTTCGGGTGGCATCATTGTGGCAGTGCAGGAGGCCCATGATGGACATGTCATCTAGAGAATGGGAGGGGGAGTGGAAATGGTTTGCGACTGGGAGGTGCAGTTGTTTGTTGCGTGCGGTTGTACCCGGTGCGGCTTCCTCTACATTGGGCCCGGTGCGGCTCCCTCTACATTGGGGAAACCAAGCGGAGGCTTGGGGACTGCTTTGCAGAACACCTCCGCTCAGTTCGCAACAAACAACTGCACCTCCCAGTCGCAAACCATTTCCACTCCCCCTCCCATTCTCTAGATGACATGTCCATCATGGGCCTCCTGCACTGCCACAATGATGCCACCCGAAGGTTGCAGGAACAGCAACTCATATTCCGCCTGGGAACCCTGCAGCCATATGGTATCAATGTGGACTTCACCAGTTTCAAAATCTCCCCTTCCCCTACTGCATCCCTAAACCAGCCCAGTTCGTCCCCTCCCCCCACTGCACCACACAACCAGCCCAGCTCTTCCCCCTCACCCACTGCATCCCAAAACCAGTCCAACCTGCCTCTGCCTCCCTAACCGGTTCCTCCTCTCACCCATCCCTTCCTCCCACCCCAAGCCGCACCCCCATCTACCTACTAACCTCATCCCACCTCCTTGACCTGTCCGTCTTCCCTGGACTGACCTATCCCCTCCCTACCTCCCCACCTATACTCTCTCCACCTATCTTCTTTACTCTCCATCTTCGGTCCGCCTCCACCTCTCTCCCTATTTATTCCAGTTCCCTCTCCCCATCCCCCTCTCTGATGAAGGGTCTAGGCCCGAAACGTCAGCTTTTGTGCTCCTGAGATGCTGCTTGGCCTGCTGTGTTCATCCAGCCTCACATTTTATTATCTTGGAATTCTCCAGCATCTGCAGTTCCCTTTATCTCTGCAGGTAACCTAATACCTAAGATTTAAACCCAAACTTCTTTGATCATTACCTCACACATACAGACAAACACAGTTCACAGATACATTTTTTAAAAAGACAGAATTGTAATTTGCCAGTTCAATAAACAACTTCAGCAATAGAAACCAAACCTCCATGCAATCCTTGGATAATGAGTTATTCACAGGCATGATTATGCATATAACTCCAAAGTAACCAGAGAATGCAAACAGTTTCAGTAGAGTGCCAAAACTATTCACTTATTTCTTATCAACTGGAATTATTTTCTCAGAACATTGAGCAACCCTTTAATTGGACAGAAAACGAGAAAGAGACTATAAAGACAGTGGCCAGTCTTAAATCTTCCAAAAATGACTCTACATCTGCCAAAACCAGACAGAATCTGTTTACTTGAGATAATGGGAACTGCAGATGCTGGAGAATCCAAGATAATAAAGTGTGAAGCTGGATGAACACAGCAGGCCAAGCAGCATTTCAGGAGCACAAAAACTGACGTTTCGGGCCTAGAACCCCACACCTCCTCCCTCACCCCTATCCCATGCCCCAAGATGACTTTCCATATAAGCAGAGGTTCACCTGCACATCTGCCAATGTGGTATACCGTATCCATTGTACCCGGTGTGTCTTCCTCTACATTGGGGAAACCAAGCGGAGGCTTGGGGATCACTTTGCAGAACACCTCCGCTCGGTTCGCAATAAACAACTGCACCTCCCTGTCGCGAACCATTTCAACTCCCCCTCCCATTCTTTAGATGACATGTCTATCATGGGCCTCCTGCAGTGCCACAATGATGCCACCCGAAGGTTGCAGGAACATCAACTCATATTCCGCTTGGGAACCCTGCAGCCCAATGGTGTCAATGTGGACGTCACCAGCTTCAAAATCTCCCCTTCCCCCACTGCATCCCGAAACCAGCCCAGTTCGTCCCCTCCCCCCACTGCATCACACAACCAGCCCAGCTCTTCCCCTCACCCCACTGCATCCCAAAACTAGGCCAGCCTGTCTCTGCCTCCCTAACCTGTTCTTCCTCTCACCCATCCCTTCCTCCCACCCCAAGCCGCACCTCCATTTCCTACCTACTAACCTCATCCCACCTCCTTGACCTGTCCGTCTTCCCTGGACTGACCTATCCCCTCCCTACCTCCCCACCTATACTCTCCTCTCTACCTATCTTCTTTTCTCGCCATCTTCAGTCTGCCTCCCCCTCTCTCCCTATTTATTCCAGAAACGTCTCCCCATCCCCCACTCTGCTGAAGAGTCTAGGCCCGAAACGTCAGCTTTTGTGCTCCTGAGATGCTGCTTGGCCTGTGTGTTCATCCACCTCCACAGTTTATTATCTCAGAATCTGTTTACCTCCTCCTTTTCTTTTCCAATCAATATTCTTCTGTGGTTGGTTGGTGCCATCAATAAAATTCCACAGACAGAAGTTAGAAGAAGACTTTGTCATTGTAAGAATAAGAAGACTTAACTGTGTGAGAGGCAAACCGAGAACCAGTTGCAATGTCAGCTCTCGTCATGCAGTCACTGCCCAAACAATATCAGAATTGAATGCCAAAGACGAGAAGCAATATGTTCACACATCCCAGTTTGCAGTGGGGTTCGGCATCTTTGTACGTCAAAATAAAAGGAAATTCTGCCCAGAAGTTGGTCAAAATATAATCCAAACAACCAACTCTAAAGAAAGTATTGTGAACAGAATAAACACCCTACAGTAATGAATGATCTTCTCATATGTAACCAGAAATTAGTAATACCTAAGGGTGTAAGGGAAGAAATTCTTCATAGAATCCACAATGTTCATTTGGGAATAGTGAAGCCAAACACTCATGTGCAATAATCTGTACTGTGGCCAAGAATTTCTAGAATAATTGAAGACTTCATACTGCAATGGTTGTGCAATTAAAATGATAATGGAACCTTTATTTCCAACTAATTTCCCAGGCAGGCCTTGGAAAATGTCATGACTTGATCACTTTCACTTAAGAGAAAAAGTCGACTTGCTCACAGTGGATTATTTTAAATGGTTAGAAGCTACTTGATTCCACAATATGACAGCTGGAATAGTCATACGGGTATTAAAGATTACATTTTTAATTCATGGTTTTCCAGAATAATTGTCTTCAATAATAGTCCACATTTCCAGAATGAGTAATTTACAACATTGGCACAAGACAATGGAATCAATCACATTACTAGTTCTCCCTCTTCACCCAAAGATCATTGAAGAAGCTGAGAGACAGGTAATGCATTAAAATATTAATGACTAAGAATAGTAGTGCTTGGGATTTAGCATTGCTGAATTATGGAATAATATCCTGAGAAATGCATTTTGCCAGCAGAGTTACATGTAGGGTGAAGGTCAAATTTATCAATTCCATCGTTGAAGCGGAACTAAAACCAAATATAACATTAGATGACCATGACAGAATAGGAAATATAGAGAACAATCAATGAGAAAAACAGAAGAACTTTGAGACTCCAGGTGTGGAGTGAACAGTTTAGTGATATTACCACGACAACAGGTATAAAATCTGAAGGCAAAGTCATTTAAAAAAGAAACTGAATATCTACAGTCTTATTTTGTTCAAACTCCACTGTTTGTTCAGGAAACTGGAAAGCTTCATTAATAAAGGCCGCAAGAGCAAGTGAGTCCAAATACACCAAGGATGGTGATCAAGTCAGTGAATAGATTGGAAATAATTGCCCTCGATTAACAGTGACGTGCAGATATTGTTCAAAGTGAAATAAAACCACAAGCCTGTAAGGCCGTGGGTTTGGAAAGTGCTGTCAAAGGAGCTTCAGTGAATTGTTGTGGAGCATCTTGTAGATGGTGCACATTGCTACCACTGTATTTCAGTGGTGAAGGGAGGAAATATGGAAGGTGATGGGTGTGATGCCAATCAGCTGGGCTTGGTCCTGGATGGTGCCAAGCTTCTTGAGTGTTTGGAACAGCACTCATCCAGGAACATGGAGAGTACTTCATCGTAAAATCCGAAAGAACTGTGGGATGTTGTAAATCAGGAAGAAAAGCTGAAGTAGCAGGAAAAGCTCAGCAGGTCTGGCAGCATCTGTAATGAAAAGATCAGAATTAGCATTTCAGGGCCGGTGACCCTTCCTTAGAGCTGGGGAAGGGTCACCAGAACTGAAACGCTAACTCTTATTTCTTCTTCACTGATATAGAACATAGAACATTACAGCACAGTACAGGCCCTTCAGCCCTCAATGTTGTGCCAACCTGTCATACCGATCTGAAGCCCATCTAACCTACACTATTCCATGTACGTCCATATGCTTGTCCAATGACGACTTAAATGTCCCTAAAGTTGGCGAATCTACTACCGTTGCAGGCAAAGCATTCCATTCCCTTACTACTCTGAGTAAAGAAACTACCTCTGACTTCTGTCCTATATCTTTCACCCCTCAATTTAAAGCTATGCCCCCTCGTGCTCGCCATTACCATCCTAGGAAAAAGACTCTCCCTATCCACCCTATCTATGTTGCTGAGCTTTTCCAGCAACTTCTGTTTTTGTTCCTGAGTACTTCATCATACTTGCTAAAACATGAGGCTTTTGCACTGTCAAAATCATGCCTTTCTCAGCACCACTGTAAAAACCCAAGCCCCAAAGCTAAACAAGAATTTGAATCTCACTTAATTTTTTTGCTTCTCCTTTCTGGGGATTTGATGGCCTTGTGGTATTATCACTGGACTGGTCATCCAGAGACCAGACAATGTTCTGGGGACCCGGGGTTCAATTTCTGCCATGGCAAATGGTGGGACTTGATTTCAATAAATATCTGGAATTAAGAGACTAACGATGACCATGAATCAATTGCCGATTATTGGGGAAAAAGTCACCTGGTTAACTAATGCCCTTTAGGGAAGGAAACTGCTATCCATACCTAGTCTGGTCAACACGTGACTCCAGACCCACAGCAATGTGGTTGTCTCTTTACTGCCCTCGGGTCAATTAGGGATTGGCAACAAATGCTACCTAGCCAGCGTGCCCTCATCCCATGACTGAATTAAAAAATATTGCCAGCTCATTTGTATCCCTTTGTCTTAGCTGTGACTTGCTGAGTTTTCATCAAAGTCTGTTGCAGCTCCCCACCATTGTAGGCAGTTCTATCTCTTTGTCCTCCTGTTTTGTACCATACTGTTTGATTGCTAGAAAATTCCCAGTTTCAGCTACTTAAAATGCTCCAATCCACACTCCTACCCCACCTCATTCCGTGGCCCTATTTCCTTCGAATTCGGAAGATTGACTGGTAGTCAAAGGCTGTTGCTAAATGAAGCTAAAAATACAGATGTTGAAAATGTAAAACATTCAGCAAGTCAGGCACAGCATGTGTGGAGAGAAGTGCCAAGTTTACATTTCAGTCATAACATTGTATCAGTGCTTCCTGATTAAAGGTTATGCTGAAACCTTAACTTGTTACGTACAAACACCTCAGGGTCTGAACCAGTGCTGTGAACACAAGGATGGAGAGAAGCATTGAACAGCTGAATGGAGCCAGTGAGCCAAATTTGGCCCATGTATTAAACCTTGAAGATTTTCTCCATGCATTGTCAGCCTTCAGCACTATTAACAGGGAGCTATACATACTAATGGTTATAATAAAACCAGTAAAATATATTCACTCTTCCAAAGTTTACAATATATTAAGATAGTTAGAACATACATTATACTAATTGATCTGTAATTGTAAAAGCCTTATACCTACAGCACATTCTTTATACTCCAAATTATCAAAATTAGAAAGGAAGTCCGTATTTTTTCTGATCATGAAACTTGGGATGTTTAAGAATTTATAAATGACAGTTGTTAATAACTTGCCTTGCCCCAAAGACTGGAGCAGAGAATTTACCTTAACTGGCAGATATTACATTTTAGACTATGCTTGTTTAGACCACTTCCTTGAACTGACTACCTAAAAAGAAAAAGGCAGCTCCTCTTTAGCAAATAAACGTTGCAACCTTGCTCCAGACTACGCCAGAAGCTGATGCAATTACTTTGTGATTTTAAAAAAGGGATGGTTGCTCCATCAGAACAGGAGATAAATAATACTCCTGGATGCTCCTACTGATTAAAACACCATGTATCTCAAAGATAATGGGAACTGCAGATGCTGGAGAATTCCAAGATAATAAAATGTGAGGCTGGATGAACACAGCAGGCCAAGCAGCATCTCAGGACCACAAAAGCTGACGTTTCGAGCCTAGACCCTTCATCAGAGAGGGGGATGGGGAGAGGGAACTGGAATAAATAGGGAGAGAGGGGGAGGCGGACCGAAGATGGAGAGGAGAGTATAGGTGGGGAGGTAGGGAGGGGATAGGTCAGTCCAGGGAAGACGGACAGGTCAAGGAGGTGGGATGAGGTTAGTAGGTAGATGGGGGTGCGGCTTGGGGTGGGAGGAAGGGATGGGTGAGAGGAAGAACCGGTTAGGGAGGCAGAGACAGGTTGGACTGGTTTTGGGATGCAGTGGGTGGGGGGGAAGAGCTGGGCTGGTTGTGTGGTGCAGTGGGGGGAGGGGACGAACTGGGCTGGTTTCGGGATGCAGTTGGGGAAGGGGAGATTTTGAAACTGGTGAAGTCCACATTGATACCATTAGGCTGCAGGGTTCCCAGGCGGAATATGAGTTGCTGTTCCTGCAACCTTCGGGTGGCATCATTGTGGCACTGCAGGAGGCCCATGATGGACATGTCATCTAAAGAATGGGAGGGGGAGTGGAAATGGTTTGCGACTGGGAGGTGCAGTTGTTTGTTGCGAACTGAGCGGAGGTGTTCTGCAAAGCGGTCTCCAAGCCTCCGCTTGGTTTCCCCAATGTAGAGGGTGCCACACCGTGTACCGTGGATGCAGTACACCACATTGGCAGATGTGCAGGTGAACCTCTGCTTAATGTGGAATGTCATCTTGGGGCCTGGGATAGGGGTGAGGGAGGAGGTGTGGGGGCAAGTGTGGCATTTCCTGCGGTTGCAGGGGAAGGTGCCGGGTGTGGTGGGGTTGGAGGGCAGTGTGGAGCGAACAAGGGAGTCACGGAGAGAGTGGTCTCTCCGGAAAGCAGACAGGGGAGGGGATGGAAAAATGTCTTGGGTGGTGGGGTCGGATTGTAAATGGCGGAAGTGTTGGAGGATGATGCGTTGTATCCGGAGGTTGGTTGGCTGGTGTGTGAGAACGAGGGGGATCCTCTTTGGGCGGTTGTGGCGGGGGCGGGGTGTGAGGGATGTGTTGCGGGAAATACGGGAGATGCGGTCAAGGGCGTTCTCGATCACTGTGGGGGGAAAGTTGCGGTCCTTCCCCAAACGAGAACGCCCTTGACCGCGTCTCCCGTATTTCCCGCAACACATCCCTCACACCCCGCCCCCGCCACAACCGCCCAGAGAGGATCCCCCTCGTTCTCACACACCAGCCTACCAACCTCCGGATACAACGCATCATCCTCCAACACTTCCGCCATTTACAATCCGACCCCACCACCCAAGACATTTTTCCATCCCCACCCCTGTCTGCTTTCCGGAGAGACCACTCTCTCCGTGACTCCCTTGTTCGCTCCACACTGCCCTCCAACCCCACCACACCCGGCACCTTCCCCTGCAACCGCAGGAAATGCTACACTTGCCCCCACACCTCCTCCCTCACCCCTATCCCAGGCCCCAAGATGACATTCCACATTTAGCAGAGGTTCACCTGCACATCTGCCAATGTGGTATACTGCATCCACTGTACCCGGTGTGGCTTCCTCTACATTGGGGAAACCAAGCGGAGGCTTGGAGACCGCTTTGCAGAACACCTCCGCTCAGTTCGCAACAAACAACTGCACCTCCCAGTCGCAAACCATTTCTACTCCCCCTCCCATTCTTTAGATGACATGTCCATCATGGGCCTCCTGCAGTGCCACAATGATGCCACCCGAAGGTTGCAGGAATAGCAACTCATATTCCGCCTGGGAACCCTGCAGCCTAATGGTATCAATGTGGACTTCACCAGTTTCAAAATTTCCCCTTCCCCAACTGCATCCCTAAACCAGCCCAGTTCGTCCCCTCCCCCCACTGCACCACACAACCAGCCCAGCTCTTCCCCCCCACGCACTGCATCCCAAAACCAGTCCAACCTGCCTCTGCCTCCCTAACCGGTTCCTCCTCTCACCCATCCCTTCCTCCCACCCCAAGCCGCACTCCCATCTACCTACTAACCTCATCCCACCTCCTTGACCTGTCCGTCTTCCCTGGACTGACCTATCCCCTCCCTACCTCCCCACCTATACTCTCTCCACCTATCTTCTTTTCTCTCCATCTTCGGTCCGCCTCCCCCTCTCTCCCTATTTATTCCAGTTCCCTCTCCCCATCCCCCTCTCTGATGAAGGGTCTAGGCCCGAAACTTCAGCTTTTGTGCTCCTGAGATGCTGCTTGGCCTGCTATGTTCATCCAGCCTCACATTTTATTACCATGTATCTCAACTTTGAATATCTTCAATGATCCAGCCTTAACAGCCCTCTAGGGCATTGACCAGCAAAAAGACAGCGTTAATTTCTTTGTGACTAAAATCTAAGTTCCTTAAAATAATACAGCACTTCTAAGAGTCCCTTTAGGTAAAACAAAATGGTTGAAGTTACCAATAGAAGCAAAACCAAAGATGCCCATCAATGAGTCCTCTGTCCCTCTGTTTATAAACATTCAGTTCGAACTAAAAAAAAAGGTTTGTTTTCTTGGCATGATTGTAAAAAGCCTCCTCTAAAACTTAGAAAGAGTATTTAAAAAAACACTTTTAAAAAATTTCTACACCACGATGAGCTTGGACAACATTTTCCTCCTTCAGATCAGCACCCTCAAAAAATTGCTCTCTGGTATCATCACTCCATTATTAGCACTTGTATCACCTGGATGTAGAAACTCTTCACTTGGTAGAAGAATCTGAAGAGTTTACAACAATTAACATGCTGCTGTGTTGTATCTGAATAGGTACACCTGAGACCAGACATTGAAGTGCCTGTGAATGCGATATATGTATCTATTAGTGAGCTACAGCAAATATTAGATGAATTCTTCAAAAGCATGTTATCCACACCTGGTTTCTTATGCTAGGACGTCCCTTGTAGATGCAAAGGTCAAGAAGGGACAACAATGCCTCTTCTTCGTCAGGTGGCTCAAGACATTTCACACCTCCATAAGGATCCTCACCAACACTTACAGATGTACCATTGAAAGCATATTGTCCAGGTACATAACAACCTGGTACGGCAACTGCTCTGCCCAGGACTGTAAGAAACTATAGAAGGTGGTAGGCACAGCCCAGACTATCACAGAAGCCAACCTCCCATCCATGGACGCCATTTACACTTCTTGTTGCCGTGGAAAGGCTGCCAACATCATCAAAGACCCATTGCACAATGGTAATGACCTCCTACAGCCTCTTCCATCAGGCAGAAGATACAGAAGCCTGAACACTCGCACCAGCAGGTTCAAGAATAGCTTCTTCCCTGCTGTTATGAGACCGATGAATGGACTGTCTATCTTCGAACAATGCTGATCTTGTTAATGTTGATCTCGCTTCATGTACGTCCTGTGCGGTGTAACCTATATGCTGTACTCTGTCCAAGTCTTTCTTTCATCCTATGATCTGTATGACCTTGCTTATTATCATGTGCCAGTGCTGCTTGCAAACAAAGCTTTTCATTGTACTTAGCTACATTTGTCAATAAATCAAATCAAATGAGGAATATCACAAGCATTGCTGCATCAAACAAAAATATCCTGAAGGGAAAACCCACAGTAATACCCTAGGTCTGGTCACATGTTAGTGCTACTCACTACTCTATCACCTATATCTGGGGAAGTAGTGTGGGCACATTTTCAACTTCCTTCATGAATACTTTTCACCCACTAAGACCGGGACTTTATTTTATCTCCTAACGTGGCTGTCCAAGAATGGAATTTTTGAAAAAATATTCTTCCCTGGATGCATAAACATTGAGAAGGCTAACATCAGTTGTCCAATATAACCAACCATTGAAAGCAGTTAAAACTCAATCATATTGCTGTAGATCTGGAGTCACGGACCAGACCAGGTAAGGATGGCAGGTTTCTTTCCCTGAAGGTTATACATAAACTAGAAGTAGTAGGAACTTCAGATGCTGGAGAATCTGAGTTACCAAGCTGTAGAGCTGGATGAACACAGCAGGCCAAGCAGCATCAAAGGAGCAGGAAAGCTGACGTTTCAGGCCTAGATCCTTCTTCGGAAATGGGGGAGGGGGAGGAGGTTCTGAAATAAATAGGGAGAGAGTGGAAGGCAGATAGAAGATGGATGGACGAGAAGATTGGTGGAGAGGAGACACACTGGTCAAAGAGGCAGGAATGGAGCCAGTTAAGGTGAGTGTAGTTGGGGAGGTAGGGAGGAGATAGGTCAGTCCAAAGAGGACAGACAGTTCAAGGGGGCGGGATGAGGTTGGTAGGTAGGAGATGGGGTGGGTCTTGAGGTGGGAGGAGGGGATAGGTGGAAGGACAGATTAGGGAAGCGGAGATGGGTTGGGCTGGTTTTGGGATGCGGTAGGTGGAGGGGAGATTTTGGAGCTTGTGAAATCCACATTGATACCATTGGGCTGCAGAGTTCCCAAGCGGAATATGAGTTGCTGTTCCTGCAACCTTCGGGTGGCATTGTTGTGGCACTGCAGGAGGCCCAGGATGGACATGTCGTCTGAGGAATGGGAGGAGGAGTTGAAATGGTTTGTGACTGGGAGGTGCAGTTGCTTAGTGCAAACCGAGCAGAGGTGTTCTGCAAAGCGGTCCCCAAGCCTCCGCTTGGTTTCCCCGATGTACACGGTCGATGGCATTCTCAACTACTGAGGGGAGGAAGTTGCAGTCCTTGAAAAACGAGGACATCTGAGGTATACAGGAGTGGAATGCTTCATCCTGGGAGCAGATGTATAAACCAGATGGGTTTTTCTAACAGTTGACAATAGTTTCATGGTCATCATTACAGTCTCAATTCCAACTGATACTGGCGTTAAGGACCTGACCTAACCCCTTCAAAATATATTCAGAAGATAGCCTAGACCCTAGTATATCTTTATATTAAGGGAAATTGTAAGGCATTGCATTCTAGATGTAATTCACTTGGTCAAAGCACTCAATGTTAAGCAGAACACTTTATTTTTACACTACAGTTAAATACAGATAAAATAAAAAATAATTGGATTCCCTGTAACTCTATCGAAATGCTTAACATAGTAACAGATGTATTAAATACTACTAATTAACTGTTCCAATATAGTAGCATCCCACAAACACACGCGTGCCAAAGGCAAGTTCAGAAAAATAGATTGCCTCACAGGCAATTCTCCAGTCAGGAGGAAAAAGATCAGAGAACACTCTGAGAGACAGTGTAGCAGGGACAGAGATACTGCAGCTTCCAAAACCAGGTTCAAGACCCCAGCAACAACTGCGGCTGAAAAACTGAAGCTAAAAACTTCTGGTTCAGTGGAAGTTTGACCCCACCCATTCAGGCTATTCTGTTGTTGCAATCTCAGAAAAAAAACCAACGCTGCACAAGCTGTTTGCTCAATGGGCTTTGATGCAGACCAATCGGCACCTCTGACCTCATCCTTTCTTCATTAAAACACAGAACAAAATACACCTCTTTAAGCCATACCATCATCACACCAGTGTTAAGAACATGGCTAGCTTCAATTCCAAATATTGATTTATAAATTGAATTTATTGGTTGAAACTAAACTCCTTCCTCTGCATTGGTGACATTTGGACCTATGTCCTCAGAACATTAGCCTGGAGGCTGGCATGTCCCCTGATGTTACTTCTATACCATCATCTCCCTTTTACAAACTCACAGTCCCATATGAGCTGCCACCACCCTGTATCTCTGAAGTGGGCTTCAGTATTTAACATTACTTTGCAGACCTCTCCACAAAGGGTGTACATCACTGATGAGCATCCAAAAGTGTTTACAATGCCACCAGAAATTTATGTGCCCTCACCGCATGCAAAGGCACTTGGGACAGCAAAGGTTGCATCTATTTCCGCTCAAAATCATTTTTAGATTCATGTTTTTACACCTGTAAGTCATTCTCCACCCATTTCCACACTGGGAAAAATTGTAGCAGGAGGAAATGGAGGTGGAATTTCCACATCAGGATCTTGCCGGTTATTTTTATAGATCCATGGAGTTTGCATGGCTCAGTGAATATCCAGCCTTCAGCCTCCACCATCATATCTTCTGTAGCCGAATTGTTAGCCTTGCACTCATTGTTTATGTTCACTTTCGAAAAACTTGACACTTGCACAAGGCACCAGATCTCAGTCAGCCCTTGAATTTGCACAGCAGCATCGGACCTTACACAAGGGCTGGAAGGAGGGACTTCAACTTTATGTTTACAATGTTACCTTTCAAAGGTGCAGCCATATTCCTGTTCAGGAACTTGTAACTTACACGAATGACAGTACGGTGTACATTACTAAAGACTGAAAAATAACATGAAGAAAATTCTCTGAATATTTCAAGCATTATTAATGAAAATGTTGTGGGGAGCTATCTCCTTGACTCAGTGTCTATGGGATAATCTGGACAAGTTTATTAGATTAGGAGCTTTAGGGCATTGACTCAACAATGTTGAAGAAACAATAAATACTAACTGCGCTCCTGGACCACATCTCTGAAACCTTAGCATGTTTAACTAAATGAGAGAGGAAATAGTTGAAATTCCAGTTAATTATTCTGGAGCTCCATAAGAACATAAATACAGATCCTTTCTCCAAGCATAGACAAGAGCATGCATAATTCCAGTATTTGGTGATAAACATGATAATCTTGGGATTTATGGACCACTCAACATAACAGTTTCAGAAAAATACCCAAGCAGATAAACCATAAGCTGCTGTCAGCTTGGATTCAGAACCAGTATCAAATGGACTATAATTTTCATGAAATGAAACATTGTGGAATGGAGTTGAAGTTCTAAGTTTTAATGGCAACAGAGCAATCATTCCAGAGAACACTCCAACTGGAGTTCTTCCATTCATTCTGTTTATTTTTCATTTCCTTCTCTTTTTCCCCCTTTTTTTCTCTTCTTTCCCCTTTTTGGTGTTTTCCCCTGCTTGGTGTTCACATCCCATGGCAGGTCTCAGCCTGGTCTCTTGGTGGCTGTCAGCCTGGTCTCTCAGCAGCTTGTGGTGGGTCCTGGCCTGGTCTCTCAGTAGTTCGTGGTGAGTTCTGGCCTGGTCTCTCGGTGATTCATGGCAGGTACTGGCCTGGCCTCTTGGCGGTTGATGGTCGGTCCTGGTCTGGTCTCAGTCATTCATGGAGGATCTTGGCCTAGTCTCAAGTGGCTGTCAGCCTGGCCTCTCAGTGGTATGTCTGCTGGTCTCTTGGCAGCTTGTTGCAGTGTCTCAGCTCGGTGTGTGAGTGGATCCTGCCCCGGCATATTTCCGAGGCACCAGAGAGATCAGAGAGGCAGCAGTTTCAGCAGCAGTGGCGGTAACTGTGGTGGTGGCATTGAGAACAGACACCTGAGGCCTCCTGGAAAGGGACTCATCAAACACTGTTGAACTTTTAACTTATTCCTTTATTTTCCTAGTTTAAACTGCAAAACACTTTAATGTTAACTACTACTTTATTTCTTTATTTTTCTCCTTATTCAATGAAGTAATACTTAACTTTTTAACTTTCCTTTCTCTTACTACTTTGTACCTAAGTTTTTTTGCACTTAGGTACCTAAGATGGCACCATGTGCAGCAACATTATACACTTTTCACTGTACTCCTGTACTTGAGTATGTGATAATAAAATCCAGATCTAAATCTGTTTTGTTTCCATTGAAATCTGTGTCTATTGGCTGAGATTGAATGGGTTTTATCATGAATGATTCTTTGAATATGATTGTGTGCTGATAACCATTCCTCAACTTTGCAGAAAGTGTTTCCATAAAGTATTTAATCTCCTCTCCCTTATGATGTTTACATTAACTAGTATACTAAACTGATGGTACATGAATCAGTCAATTTTTCTTTTGTGGGTCTTTCACTTTTCCCATTTCGTGTCAAGCATAATGGTGCTTTGTCTCCTAACATTCTTGCAGTTCTCTACCTCATATCTGTGGTCTGTCATGTGCATGCATTTCCTTCATCTTCTTTGACATTGCTGTCATGTTTTTATAAGCCCTGTTGAATAGAATTTTGAAATAATATTTAGTTTGTTTGGTGAGTCATGAATATTTGCCATTTCCTCTAAGCTTAGGATTTGATGACAGTTTTATCTTCGAGTAAGCATGGACCTGATGAGAATAGTGATACTGATACATTGAGCAAATACAGGGCAAATTGTTTGCTTTGTTAGTGTAAGTCAATAATGCCTGTGACAATTCATCAGTAATGTTTGATTTTCTGTCTTGAGTGAGTAGATTTCAATTGGGGTAGTCATTAAATCACTCTGTAATGAGTCAAGTAAGAAAGGCAACTTTCCACAGTTGTGCAATAACACTACTGCCTGTGTATTTTCTCTAGCCCTTCACCCCTAGATTGGAAAGTGCATACCTATCCTTAAGAATCGGCCTCATCTTGAGTGTAATATTTGAACAGACATCCACTCGTAACTGAGTATGCAAATATGTGAAGATTGTCACTGAGATGTTATTGAATTACTGCAAAGTAAGGATGCCAATTTAGAATAGCATCAGCTCAGGCCTATGCTGCACTGATAAGTCACCAAACACCATTGCCATGTAAAACCGGATATACCACACAATACAGAGACAATGGTGAACAATATTTGCACAATCCCGTTAGCTAGTATAAAACATCAACAAGTAGAAATCCAGAGATTTCAAAAGTGACAATGGCACATATTTTATTTTCAGTGCTGAAGCAAGGCTGCTGTTTTCTCGACTTAGGGAAAAGCATCACTCAGAGATTTAGAAACTGTTGTGGCATGTGGTTTATCTTCCAAGATGTGCAACTGATAATATTGTGGTTTACTGAAGTTTCCCAGAATTTAACTGCAATTATGTCATCAGCAACGAATTTCGAAAAATGTGCTTGGGAAAGAAAGTGTCAAAGATAAGGTTGACTCATAATGGCAGAATGTTTTGTTAGATCTGTGAATAACATGTACGGTATTGGATGTTGCCCCTGCACTTCTCTTGAAGGGCACATAAATTTCTTGACAAATCAACTGACTCAACTGATTGCCTGTTGTGCCTCAGATTGGGGTAGGTGGATGGGGAGTCTGCATTTCAACCTGTCAGTCAGTCATTGTGGCATTTTATAAATTCCTACTTTCGAAATAAAACCAGCCTGACTCCAAAATAAAATATAAACAAATTCTAAACAAGGCCACACAACTAACATGCATAGTCTGACCTAAAACATCACCTCTTCTTTACATTGATAAAACCTTCAGTTCTCTCAGGACCATGAATTGAATGGAATTTGGAGATTTATCAATTATTATTAATAATATTAATCAATTAAAATTTTCTGATTAAAGATTTAACAGCATCTTAGTTTTGTTTAAGGCTTCCTCATCAGTGGTGTGAACATTTGACCTTTCAATTATAAATCCCGTGTTTGATACTAGCTCTGACCAACACTTGAAGAAGAAGTGAAGCCTTGAAAGCTTGTGTTTTTAAATAAACCTGTTGAACTATAACCTGGTGTCGTGTGATCTCTGACCTTGTCCACCCCAGTCCAACACCAGCATCTCTACATCATGTTCAGCCTGTGGCAGTGCAGTGAACGACAGACCACAACTGAAGAATTTCTGTTGATCTGTGTTTGTGTTAATCCCTGAAGTTCTCAAATTCAAAGGTGGGGTGAATGCTGACAGTTCACCTTCAAGAATCCACAAACTTTGAACCAAAGTAAAAGCATCCAGTATGACAGACAACAGTTGGAGACAATTATTATAACATAATACACTTAAAATAAAACGACTAAATATTGGAGAAACTCAACAGGTCTGGCATTGTCTATGGAGAGAGGGTGAAAGAAAGTTAATTTTTTAATTTTCAGTTGGCTTGAAGAACAAGTCATATCAAATCCAAAATGTTAATTCTGCATTTTCTCTCCAAAGACGCTGCCAGACCTGTTTTGAACTTCTCCCACATTTTCTCTTCTTATTTCAGATTTCCAGAATTTGCAGAATTTTGCTTTTAATTAATATGCTTAAAAGTTGCATTTATATAGTGCTTTAACGTATGTCTCAGAAATGCTAAAAATGCTGTGATAGGGTTAGGGTTAGGGTTAGACTTTGAATAGCATATGAGCACTCTCTGTGAACCTCACACATGAGAAATGCCAGGATGCTTGAGGCGCCAAAGCATTGTGGCTCGTACTAGACCTTTACCCCTGTGCCAGTTAACACTGTCCATAAAGGAAGAGTCAAACATGGAGAAAAGAAATGAAATGAAATTCTATGATTTTATAGTGGGCTATAGAGATAGGGCAGGAGAGTGGGACGAGCTGGGTGGCTCTTTCAGGAGCCAGTGCAGACACGATGGGCCAAATGGCCTTCTGCTGTGCTGTAAAATTCTATGATTCTATGAATGAGGAAACAAAAATCACTTGGACAGAGAACTGGAGAGACACAACCAGAGAGACACAACCACTTGTATTTCTCAATGCATAATGAGGACAAGTTAAATATGTCAATGTTTTGGATCTGGCTGTAGGAGGATGAGAATTTGTCTTATTCTCATCTCATGTTCTCAATCCAATTAATGTTTTAATTGGATATTTTCAGAGCAATCCGTCCAAACAAATGATTTCACAGAAGGAATCTGAATGTGTTGTGAATAAATGATAGATTTTGTCATAAAACCTTCTAACTGCTGATACATCCTTTGGAAAATGGTAAAGCATCAATGGTTATTTTCTTCCTTAACAAAGAACTATGCATAGTGTGTGTGTCTATCAAGAGCAAACTTGACTGATGAGAAAGCATCTCAAATATCAATCACAATCAGAGTCCCAATTCTGGTAAATGTTCAATAAATTGCATTGTTTAATTGGTATTCAGATACAACAATATTGTGAGTCCACCTTTAACATTTGCTAACTGAAGTACACATTATTTTAATTAATTTAAAACTTGTGGCTGGTATTTGCATCAGCATAATGTGTTCAAGGACCAGCATATTCGTTATATTTTCAATCGTTACTTGTTTTGTTCAAAGTATATAAACATGATCTGCAATAACTAAATTAACATTTCTGCAGCTTTTTGCTCTCCGAGTCAGCAGACCAATTTTTCTTCTGAGCCATATGGAGCGTCAGGCTGTGTGACTATCACCATATTGTCAAGACCACCAACTGAATAAGTGATACCTTTTTGTTACATGGCCAATATTTTAGGAATTGGATTCTGCAACTGCTCATTTTAAATGAAAACAGGAAATCAGTGGCCTTTGTTATTCTCACATATACTACAAAAGGTCTCTACTTCATTCAAATTCCAGTGCATCAGTGATAAATTGGTTGCAGTGTGGATTACTCATAAATCATTGACATGTTATAACTGTGCAGGTTCTCTGTAAGGGCATCTTAGCCAGACCCACACCCCAGTCCCTTCCTTGTTGCCCTCCAGATTATTTTCTTTTCAGTTATTTAACCAATTCCTTTTGAAAGCCAACTTTGAATGTCTCCTGTTACTATTTTGGAATATTATGTTCAATTGTGTTTCCCGATTTACAAGCATTTTGCCGGGTTTGAAAAGTTTAAGGTATAAGGAGAGGCTGAATAGCTGGAGCTTTTTCCCCTGGAGTGTCCAAAGCTGATGTGTAACCTTATAGAGGCTTATAAAATCATGTGGGGCATAGACAGAGTGAATAGACAAGGTCTTTCACCCGCGGTGGGGGAGTCTAAAACTAGAGGGCATAGGTTTAAGGTGAGAGGGGAAAGGTTTAAAACAGACCTAAGGGACAACTTTTTCACGCAGAGTGGGGTGTATGCATGAAATGAGCTGCCAGAGGAAGTGTTGGAGGTGGGTACGATTACAACATTTACAAGGCATCTGAATGGGCATATGAATAGGAAAGGTTTACAGGGATATGGGCCAAATGCTGGCAAATGGGATTAGATTAATTTAGGACATCTGGTTGGCATGAACGAATTGGGCTGAAGGGACTGCTTCCATTCTGTCCATCTCTATGACTCGAAGGGCAAGGTTTTACCTTTGAATGCAAGATGTAGAGGCTAGATCATTGAAAGTACTTAAAGATGAGGTAGACAGATTTTTGAAATATTGAGGTGCTGACAGCTAGGACAATTTGGTGCAAACGTCAAGGTGAGACCTTGGGCAAATCAGTCATGACCTTTTTTGAATGATAGAGCAGACTTCAGGGGTTAAATGGCCTACTATTTCACATATTCTTATGTTTTATAAGATTGCCATGTTTTGGAACCATGATTTAATATAAGGTAAAATAAAGCAATGAAGGAGGGGTAATGTGACTTACATTGAATTCCGCTGTCAGTAAACCTGGGTCAGGGCAGGATGTAGTGGTGGATTTTGATTGTTAAATGCCATTTAACAATAGCAGGGAGGTGATGGCCTTGTGGTATTATCTGTTAATCCAGAGACCCAAATAATGTTCTGGGGACCCAGGTTTGAATCCTGCCATGGCAGATGATGGAATCTGAATTCAATAAAAAATATCTGGAATTAAGAATCCAATGATGACTGTGAATCCACTGTTGATTGTCAGGAAAAACCCATCTGATTCAGTAATGTCCTTTAGGGAAGGAAACTGCCATTTTTACCTGGTCTGGCCTACATGTGACTCCAAACCCACAGCAATGTGGTTGATTCTTAACTGCACTCAGGACAATTTGGGATGGGCAATAAATGCTGTTTGGTCAGCAATGCCCTCATCCCATTAATGAATAAAGAATAAAAAAAGAAAGAATTTCCTGAAGCAATATTGTCTGTTCGCCTCAAATCCCCAGCAACTCAATTGAACACCACCTTTAATAAATCCTGGCTTTCCTACTTGCTTCTCCTCAGATAATTTTATCCTGAATTACTGTTTCCAGGCTCACCTTTGTTTGTTTTATTGATAATAGTATAACATTTACAATTTTCCAGTCCTCAATCACCACTTCCCAAGGAAGATATCACAAAAGAACAATTTGCAAACCTGCTGCTTGTGGGAATTTGCTGCTGTTATAAAAGTATATAACACATTACAACAGTAACTAAAGGTAAGGTAAGGCAATCTCCCCAAAGTCCTACCAGACCCTACAGCGGTCTCTGATTAGACAGGTACAAAGCTGGTGGTTTAAGCCTAAGTCACCATACCTCAGGGAAGGGGACGGGTTGAGAAGCAGGGTCCTCCGTGGTATCCTCAGCTGGTATGGGAAGTGAACCTGGGCTTTTCTCAGCACTGTGCATTGCAAACCAGCCATTCAATCAACAGAGCTAACCAACCCCCACAAAAGTAACCACTACAGCTACTTTAATGACAATTTCATTAGCAGGAAAGCACTATGAAATATTTAGTGGTTGTGAAATGATTAAACAGTTTGCTGCTTGACGTACATCTGCAATCTTCCTCAGTCCTATATTATTCCTTTAATGCACATCTCCACTGATTCTTTCTTCCAAGTGATGGTAATAAATTGCATCTATTTTGGTTCCATTTCCCAGAGCTCCTTCTCCAACCTCTCTCTGTCTCTCTAGTAAAAAAAAATCTCCACAAACCATATCTATTTGATCACCAACCTCATTCTTTCTGATTTTCATTCTTTTAAATTAAAGAAAGCCTTTGTTGGGCCAGCATTTATTGCCTATCCCTTGATGTCCCTGCGAAGGTTGTGGTGAGCTGGCTTCTTGAACCGCTGCTGTTTATATGCTACAGGTAGATCCACAATTCTAGGATTTAGACTCAATGACACTGAAGAAATAAGAACATAAGAACTCAGAGCAGGAGTAAGCCATCCGGCCCCCTGGGTCTGCCCGCCACTTAATAAGATCATGGCTGATCTTTCTGAGACTCAGCTCCACTTACCTGCCCACTCACCGTATCCCTTAATTCCTTTACTGTTCAAAAATTTATGTAGCCTTGCCTTAAAAACATTCAGCGAGGTAGCTTCAACTGCTTTACTGGGCAGGGAATTCCACAGATTCACAACCCTTTGGGTGAAGAAGTTCCTCCTGACCTCAGTCCTACATCTGCTTCCCTTTATTTTGAGGCAGTGCCCTCTAGTCCTAGTTTCACCTGCTAGCAGAAACAACCTCCCTGCCTCCACCTTATCTATTCCTTTCATAATCTTATATGTTTCTCTAAGATCTCCCCTCATTCTTCTGAATTCCGATGAGTATAATCCCAGTCTACTCAGTCTCTCCTTATAATCCAATCCTCTCAACTCTGGAATCAACCGAGTGAAACTCCTCTGCACTCCTTCCAGTGCTAGTATATACCTTCTCAAGTAAGGAGGCCAAAACAGCACACAGTACTCCAGGCGTGGCCTCACTAGGACCCTATACAGCTGCAGCATAGCCTCCCTGTTTTTAAACTCCATCCTTCGAGCATTAGCAGACAAAATTCCATTTGCCTTTTTAATTACATGCTGCATCTGCAATCCTACTTTTAGAGATTCACGCACAAGGACACACAAGTCCCTCTGCACAGCAGCGTGCTGCAATTTTTACCATTTAAAACATAGTCCATTTTGCTGTAATTCCCACTGAAATGGATGACCTCACACTTATCAACATTGTACTCCATCTGACAGAACTTTGCCCACTCACTTAGATTTTCTATATCCCTCTGCAGACTGTCAATGTCTTTTCAGACTTTGCTCTATCACTCATCTTAGTATTATCTGCAAATTTTGACACACCACACTTCATCTCCAACTCCAAATCATCTATGTGAATTGTAAACAATTGCGGTCCCAACACTGATCCCTGAGGCACACCACTAGCCACCTCCGCCAACCAGAAAAACACCCATTTACCCCTACTCTTTGCTTTCTACTGGTTGACCAATCCTCTATCCATGTCAATACATTACCTGTAATACTGTGCAACTTTATCTTATGTCGCAGCTTTTGGTGTGGCACCTTGTCAAATGCCTTCTGGAAATCCAGATACATCATATCCATGCTGGGTGTTCCCAATGGGACAATTTATATCCAGATGTCTTGCTATTTCTTCTTTAATGATAGATTCAAGCATTTTCCCCACTACCGAAGTTAAACTAACTGGCCTACAGAAACTAAAGTGTGAAGCTGGATGAACACAGCAGGCCAAGCAGCATCTCAGGAGCACAAAAGCTGACGTTTCAGGCCCAAAACGCCAGCTTTTGTGTTCCTGAGATGCTGCTGGGCCTGCCGTGTTCATCCAGCCTCACATTTTGTTGTCTTGGATTCTCCAGCATCTGCAGTTCCCATTATCTCTGGCCTATAGTTACCTGCTTTTTGTCTACTTCCTTTTTAAACAGTGGCGTCACACTGGCTGTTTTCCAATCTGCGGGAACCACCCCAGAGTCCAGTGAATTTTGGTAAATAATTACTAGTGCGTTTGCTATTTCCCCAATCACCTCTTTTGGTATCCTGGGATGCTTTTCATCAGGGCCAGGAGACTTGTCTACCTTTAGCCCCATTAGCTTGCTCAGCACTGCCTCCTTAGTGATAATGATAGTTTCTGGGACCTCACCTGCTGTAACCTTCTTGCCATCAATTTTTGGCATGTTGTTTGTGTCTTCCACTTCGGCTATTTCCTCATTCCCAGTTATTAAATTGGCCTTCTCATCCTCTAAAGGACCAATGTTTACCTCCGCCACGATTCCCATATTTATACAAACTTTTGCTGCCTGTTTATATACTCTCATAATCTATCTTACTTTTCTTTCTAACTCTTTGCTGCTTTCTGTTGGCCTTTAAAGATTTCCCAGTCTACTAGTTTCCCACTACTCTTTGCTTTTTTGTATGTTTTTTTTCACTCTGATACTTTCCTTTATTTCCTTAGACATCCATGGCTGGGTCTCTCTTTTCGTACAGTTCTTCCTTATAACTGTAATATGCTTCTGCTGAGCACTATAAAAAATCGTTTTGAAAGTCCTCCACTGTTCCTCAATTGACCCACCAGAAAGTTTTTGCTCCCATTCTACCTCAGCTAACTCCTCCCTCATCCCATCAAAATCTCCTTTGTTTAATCACAGGACACAGGTACTAGATTTAAGCTTCTCACATTCCATCTGTATTTTAAATTTGACCATACTACAATCGTTCCTTCCAACAGGATCCTGAACTGTGAGATCATTAATTATTCCTGTTTCATTACAGCGGACTAGATCAAGGATAGCCTGGATACTTAACTCCCTGTCATGACCATCCTGTGACCATGTCTCTGTAATGGCCACTAAATCATACCCATTTGCCATGATTTGCACCGTCAACTCATCCACCTTGTTTTGAATGCTCTGAGCATTCAGATAAAGTGCCCTAATGCCAGTTTTTGCACCTTCTTTTTGTGTCCTGTCACCCCCATTACTAACAGTTCTTGAGTTCTCCTTCCCTTTAACATTGTTTCCTAATTTTCAAGGGAGTGAAGCTTCCTCATCACCTGCTAACCTGTTGCTTTGCCTTCTTTTGATTGTTATACTCCCCCTACGCTCACTCCTCCCTTTCCCCCTACTTACTAGTTCAAAGTCCTATTGACCACCCTATTTAACCTTTTCACAAGAACACTGGACCCGGCCCTGTACAGGTGGTGTCCATCCCAGAGGTATAGATCCCTCCCTGTCCCAGAACTGATGCCAGTGCCCCATGAAAAGGAAACCCTCTCTCCCACACTACTATCTTAGCCACATGTTTACTTCCCTGATCCTTGCCTCCCTATGCCAATTTGTACATGGCTCAGGCAGCAATCCAGAGATTATGACCCTTGAAGACCTGTTTTTAAAATTTTGTTCCCAGCTTTTCATAATCCCGAAACAGGTCTTTTTTCTTAGTCCTGCCTATGCTGTTGGTACCGAGGCGGACCACAAGAACTGGGTCCCTCCCCTCCCTCTCTAGTATCCTCTCACGCCGGTCAGAGATGTCTCACACCCTAGCACTGGGCAGGAAACACACCATGCAGGATTCTCTATCTTGCTTGGCGATGTATTTCCAATTCAGGATCATCAGTGCCTTGAATCAATATCAATTTACTTACATATAATTTGTATCACAGACCTGAAACAATAATTCTGATTTGTTCTTCACAAATGTTGAATTTTAAGTTTTTATATCAATTTTCTTCCATCTGTTTGTGAGTTTCCACAGAAGTATTCATTCTGGTGACAAAAGGTGGGTTCTGAAGAAGGGTCTGAAGAACTGAAGAAGTGGCCCTCGACTCAAAATGTTAACTCTGTTTCCTCTCCACAGATGTTGCCAGACCTGCTGAGTTTCTCCAGCACTTCTGGTTTTGTTTGTGTCAGATCCCCAGCATCTGCAGTATTTTACTTGATTTATACATCGAGGCAAGGGCATGGCTGAGGTCGTAAATGAGTACTTTGTATTGTCTTTTCCAAGGAAGAAAATGATACCACACTCATACTGAAAGGGAAAGAAGTTGAAATACTTGCAGGGTTACAAATTAATGAAAGTAGCTATTCGATAAAATAGATGTACTAAAGTTGATAAGTCACCTGGAGTTTTAGATGAGCTTAAGTTTAAGGATGAAAGAATAGGAGATTAGCCAGGAGTGTGTCTGAAAAGTTAGATCTAGAGGTTATAAAAAGTCACAGATAAGGGTTCCAAGTAGTAAAACAGCTGATACAAGCTAGAGTCAGATAATGTTAAAGTGTTTCAAAATACATGGTTGCTATGGATACTGGATTAGTAGTACCACCCTGGATCAAATACAATATCAAGGATACCAACTGTTTGATTCAATCTCAAACACATGCTGACAGTCTCAGGCATTTAGAATCGGTGGTAATGAACTGGATTTTATGGTAGAGACCATAGACCATAAAACACATTGTTAAAATATAAATGATTCATAGCTGTCGTTCTCACAAAGTACAGAATAAAATAATTTGGAAATACCCACACCACACAGTAAAACTGGAAAATCTTGTTTAAAAGTATTGTGTCATTTCATGTTGGGTGAGGTGGATATCCAGAGCACAAAAAACATCTGACTAATTATCAATCCATTGGTTTGTGCTGACTGAAGCATTAGTGAAAGGTGAAAAGCATCATCAACAATGCTATCTAATCAATAATCTAATAACCAATGTTCAAGTTATGCTCTTGTCGATATTGTCAAATCAATCTGTTCAGATATGTTTTAACGCACATCTGGAGCAGGTGGGATTTGAACCTAGGCCTTCTGGATCAGAGGTAAGGACACTATAACTGAGCCTTAAGAACCCTAACTGCTGAGAGTAGGGTCCGTGGCTCCAGTATCTTCAGCTGCTTGTTAGATGGTCTTTCTCAGTCATTAGGCCAGAAGTGGTAAGATCACTGATGATTGCACAGTGTCAACTTGTTCACAACTTCTTAGGTAAGGAAGTCACTGGAACAAGATATAGCTTACACTCAGAATTCAATGACAATTAGCAAGTAGAATTCGCATCATACATGTGTCAAGTGATTATCATATCTAACAAGAGAATATTGAATAACTGCCCACCTTGTCACTCAAAGGAATTTCATTGCTGAATCATCCAGTATCAATGTCATGAGGGTCATCAATAGCCAAAAATTAAACAGGAACAGCCAAATTAGTACAAGAGGAGGTCAGAGGTTGGAAAATCTGTGTAATGATTCATCATTTGACTTCCCAAAGTCTTTTCACTTCCTACAGAGTAGAAGTGATGATTATGATAGAATACTTTTGACTTGCTTAGATGAGAACAAGATCCAATAACTCTTAAGAACCTCAATACCATCCAAGAGAAAGCAACTTGCCTGATGAGTTCCCCATTAAAATTTCTATAGATGGGTGAAGTGAGTGGGCAAAGATGTGGCAAATGGAGTATAATGTGGGAAAATGTAAAATTGTCCATTTTGGCATCAAGAATGAAAACAGTATCATATTATCTTGATGGTGAAAGATTGCAGAACAGACATGCAGAGGGGTCTGGGCGTTCTTGTGTGTGGTACAGCAAGTAATTTGGACTGATTATAGAATTGTTATAATTTATTAGAAGTGGAATTGATTATGGAGGTAGGGATGTTATGCTTTAGTTATAAAGCTTTTGCTGAGACCACAATTAGAGTACTGTGTACAGTATTGGTCACTTCATCTAAGAATGGATGTTAACACTTTGAAGGCAGTTCAGAGAAAGTTTACCAGACTAACACCAGGAATGGAGAATTGTCCTATGAGGAAAATTAGAGAGGCGAGGCTGGAGTTTCACAGAGTAAGACCTGACTTGAGTGAACATATAAAATTCTGAGGGATCTCGTAAGGATGGATAGCGAGAGATTACTTCCCTTTTGAGAGAGTCTAGGACAAGGAGTCACTGTTTAAAAATCAGGAGTCATCCACTTAAAACAGAGATTAGGCTTTTCATTTTTCTCTGGGGTTTGTGTCTCTTTGGAACTCTCTTCCTCAAAAGGTGGTGAATGCAGAGAGCTTGAATACTTTTAAAATAGAAGTATATAGATACTTCTTAAGCAAGGGATAAAAGGTAATGAGGAGTAGGCAGGAATAAAGATTTGAGGTTATGACATGGTGACCTTATTGAATGGTGTACCATGCCCAAGTATGGCCTACTCCTGGTCCTAATTCACATATTCGTATCCATTACCTGGTCACATCAATGTTTATAACGGTTCATCATTGCATTATTTACTTTATGTCTTGAGTTAAAAAGCATAGGACCATGTGCATCTTTTTAACTACTAACTCAACTCATGATTTGCACACTTATTTCCAACCCTGGGACCCTTTTTCAGGGGAAGGCTCATACTTAATAGGTACTTAATATGGATATTTCCAAAGGAAGGAACATAAAGTACTTGCCAATTCCCTAAATGGTGGTGAGATTCCTGCCACCATGAATGCAATCTGCCAATTATTTCTAAAATGTTCCATACCTCCAAGGTTAAACTGACCAGGTTTACACGTATACTTTTTAAAAACAATTTGAAACTCTCCATTCCTGTGGAATCATCCTCTGCATCTAAGGAAGCTTGCCAATACATCTGCAACTTCTACTTTTACTTCCTTCAGCATCCTCAGTTGCATTCCATTTGGTCCTGGTGACCTATCAGCTTTCAGTATAGTTGGCCTTTCTCATAACGTACCTATATTTTATCAATTTTAGCACATTGGATATCTCCCTTCTTGCTTTGGCTCTCTTCTTGCTTGATAAAGACAGATGGAAAAGACTCATTTAATGCTGTTCCAGAGTTGTGTAGAGTATTTGTGAATTGGAAAGCAGGAAGTTAGAATCTGTTGGTCAAAATAACAGTGGGGAAAAGCATGTGTGGTCTCTTTAAGATATTGTGCTTTGTCTGTGTTTGGAAGTTTATAAGTACTGTACAGAGACCCCCAAAATTGAAACAAGTGTATCAAAAGGCCTTACAATTGGCAGATAAAACAGCAGGTTTGTTTTGGTATCAAGACAAGTTTGAATTTAGCCAATTAATTTAAACCAAGTACCTAGATAAAGAAAACTGACTGAATTTAAAACTGATGCTTTTGACGACCTGAAGCAATCATTTTATACAAAATTGATATGTCATTGAGGAGTATATAGGACGAGTGTTTTCGAAAATTGGTGCGAGACCCAACTGTCAGCTAAGGGGAAAGCCCGCCATCTGAGAAATAAGCCCTGAACTCTCGCAAGAAATTGCTAAGCTCTCTAAGAAAGCACCATCTATCCGGAAAAGGTACCACAGCATTTTAGCTCAAAGCCCTCGCTGAAGAAATTACAGAGAAAACATCCCTGATGGCAGAATCAGTGGAAGAAAGATGTTTTTGGCATAACGGAGAAAGCAGAGCATTCAAGAAGATACAAACTGCGCGAATTTGGAGAGATTAACTTTTAATTTATTGTTGTCTTTTAATTGGATTTATGTAAATGGGACTTGGGTTTATTTGAATAATATTCCAGTCGAATTTAGGCCAGTTGGGGAGTAGTTCGTCATGTGGGGGGTCAAGACCGGGATCTGGCTGGTTCGTGAATGGGATACCTGAATGGATTTAGACAGATTTAAACAGACTTGAGGATGAATGTCCTTTAAATAGAACATATTGAGAAAAATATGTTTAATTTTGGTTACTTGCAGTTGGTTAAATTAAAAGTGAGGGAAATGGCTCTTAACATTGCTAAAGAGGTTCTGGGGCTTGAAGATGCTTTTGAAGTTTGCCAAGCAAGTTTAGAAAAACAGGAACGATATAGCTTTCGAATTAGCAAACAGGCTAGAATTTGGTTTAACTAGGGATAAAAAGAAAAGCTGAAATTGTAATGAAGTTTGTCAAACACCTAGGTATGTCAGAGAAACAGGCAAGTGCAGTGGAGTTAGGAAAAAATTAATTTGCAAATGAGACAACTGGAGTTAGAGAATGAAAGAAAAGAAAGAGATTTTGAATTACAGTCAAAAGCAGAAAAGAAAGAAAGGTAAAGAAGAGCCACGTTAGAAGATAATGAAAAGGACAGAATGTTCTTGGCTGGGCAAAAAGAAAAAGAGACCGAGTTTGAACTTCAGAAGTTGCAAATTAAACAGGAAAGTCAATTTAAAGGATGGAGATGATGGTAGAACTTAGGCTTAGTGAGGAGGAGAGTGATGTTGAGCAAACCCATCGTAGCCAAAGACATGAGATAACAAGAAATAGAGCTGGATGAATACAGCAGGCTAAGCAACATCAGAGGAGCAGGAAAGCTGGTGTTGTGGGCCTAAGGGTCTGAATTCATTTTCTGCAGAAGGGTCTAGGCCTGAAACGTCAGCCTTCCTGCTCCTCTGATGCTGCTTGGCCTGCTGTGTTCATCCAGCTCTATGCCTTGTTATCTCAGATTCTCCAGCATCTGCAGTTCCTATCATCTCTGTAGCCAAAGACATGGTAGGGATATATACAAATATGTCAAAACATTACCAAAATTCAATGATAAAGATGTAGAAGCCTTTTTTCATTTCCCTTGAGAAACTGACCAGGCAAATGAATTGGTCAGAGATTGCGTGGGTAATGTTTCTTCAGATCGTGTTAGTAGGCAGGGTTAGTGAGGTGTTTGCAGTGCTGTCAGAGGAGGTGTCAAGAGAATATGAAGAAGTAAGATAGGCTCTTTTGAGTGTCTGAGATACCAAGGTGTAGAGCTGGATGAACACAGCAGGCCAAGCAGCATCAGAGGAGCAGGAAAGCTGACGTTTCGGACCAAGACCCTCCTTCAGAAAATTTTGAGTGTCTACTAATTAGTACCAGAAGCATATAGGCAACAGTTCAGAAAATATAAGGGAGGAACCAGGTCAGACTTCTTCTGAGTTTGAAAGAATTAAACAGAACAACTTTGATAGATGGATGAGAGCATTAAGGATAGAAAAGACGTAAGAGGATCTTAGAGAGATTATTCTGCTGAAGGAGTTTAAAAACTCACTTCCAGAGATGATGAAAACTCATATTGTGGAACAGAACATTTAAATATCAAGGAGAGCTGTACGGATGGTTGATGATTATGAGTTACTGCATCAATCAAAACTTAGCTTCTGACAGCAATTTTATTCCATGAGGGATGGAAATTGGGAAAGAACAAGATCCTTTAATGAGAAACAAAAATTAGATCACACTGGGAACAGTTTATCACATATGAAAATACAAACCCAAGAGGGCAAAAGGAGGTGAAAGGCCTCAGGTGTTGTCTCTACATTGGAGTGGGACACAAAAAGTCACAGTGCCAGTGGTTTAAAAAAGGTACTGGGAAAAGGGTGTGGTGAAAGATGCTAAACCAGTGAGATTGGTTGAGGTAGTGAAGGAAATCCCAAAAGAAGTTGAGGAGCTGCAGGAGATGGCACAGCCTAGTTATGGGCTAGATAGTAAAATATTGCCTGATCGCTACAAAATCCTCATCTCTGGGGGTAGAGTTTGCTTAGGAAGAGCAGGGGGACAAGGTAAAGAAGGTAAAATATTGAGAGATATGGGAGCTGGTTGGTCTCTAATAGAAAGAGATGAAATTATTTGCACTCCTTCTGAAATGTGGTAATCTGTGGAATAGGTGGAGAGAGACGCAGCTTTCCTTTGTGTAAGATTAGGGTGGAAGTCCAATGAAGACTGGGAATGTGAAAGTGGGAGTGATTGAAAGACTGTCAATTCCAGGAATAGAGTCTGTTCTCTGAAATGACCTAACAGGATTAAGAGTGGGAGTGACAGCACTTGCAGTGAAGAAGTCAAAGGAAAACCAGGGAACTGAGGAGTTAACAGAAAAATACCCTGGAATTTTACAGACTGCATGGTAACAAGATCCTACAGTCATAAGTTACAGCATGAAGAAAAAACTAAAGAGAAAGAGAAAGGAGTTGAGGGCCAGTTAACTGAAACCCTGTTTGATGAAATGATAAAGGAAAAACCTAGGCAGGTAGAGGAACAGGCAAGGTGTTTAGTTCTGAAAGATTAATGGAGTTACAACAAAAAGATGAGACAATAAAAGATGTATATCATAAAGCCTACTTGGAAAAAGAATCAGAATGTATTCCAGAAAGTTATTAGATTAGGTTCCCTAGAGTGTGGAAACACACCCTTTGGCCCAACAAGTCCACACCGCCCCTTGGAACATCCCCACCCAGACCCATCCCCCTATAACCCACACACCCCTGAATACTACGGGCAATTTAACATGGCTGATCCACCTCGCCCGCACATCTTTGGACTGTGGGAGGAAACCTGAGCACCTGGAGGAAACCCACACAGACACGGGGAGAATGTACAAACTCCACATAGTTACCCGAGGCTGGAATTGAACCCGGGTCCCTGGTGCTGTGAGGCTGCAGTGCGAACCACTGAGCCACCATGCCGCCCCTTTATTACTTTATGGATAGAATCCTAAGGTGGAAATGGAGACCTTGGCAGGTTGGTGCAGAGGAGAAATGGGTGGCGGTTCACCAGGTTGTGCTGTGGGCAGCATATGAACGGGAATATTACAGGTAGCATACAAATTATTGGTGGGGGGTCATTTAGGAGCAAGGAAAACTCAGGCTAAGATACAAAAGCATTTCTAAAGTCCTGGATTATATAAGGATGTGGTTGAATTTTGCCGTACCTGTCATACATCTCAGATGGTAGGAAAGCTTCATGCAGTAATAAAACCAAGGCCTTTGATGCCAATTCCCGCATTTGAAGAAACTTGTACGCCGATTATGGTTGATTGTGCAGGTCCCTTCCCTAAAACCAAAAGTGGAAACCAGTATTTGCTAACCATAAGGGATGTGTCAACCAGATTTCTGGAGGCAATTCCATTATGGAGTGTCAAGGTGGAAGAGTTGCTTGCTTCCTTTACCCAGGGAGATTCAGTCAGAACTAGGGTCCAATTTTACTGCCAAACTATTTAAGGAGATCATGAATAGTTTAGGCATCAAACACTTTAAATTAAGTGTGTACCATCTTGAATCACAGGGAGCATTGGGAAGGTGGCACCAGACCCTAAAAACCATGCTGAGGGCTTATTGCCAGGATTAGCCAAATTATTGCAATAAACGGACCCATTTATAATGTTTGGCATTAGAGATGGCCCAAATAAATCACCTTAGTTTACTCCATTTGAGTTGACATTCAGACACAAAGTAAGACGGCCTTTAAAATTAATTAAGAAAAATAAATAAATTGTTATGTCTTACTTATAAAGTGGATATCAGGGATTTTCTTTCATTTTTAACCACACTTTTAACAAATTATAAAGGCGAGGCGAGCTTCTCTGGGTGTTTCAGAAGGGAACCCTCTAGTACGACTAGTATTTTGGTTTTATCCTATTAGACGGGTTTGACTTACCCCTTCTCTGGAACAAGTGCATCAACCACGCTGTCTGCTTCCATGTGTAAATTTTTATTCCTGGAACACGGGCTTTGCTGGCAGGGCAGTATTTTATCGTCAGTCCCCAGTTGCCCTCAGAAGATGGTGAGCTGCCTTCTTGAACTGCAGCAGTCTACCTGCTGTGGGTTAACCCACAATGCTCTTCAAAAGGGAATTCCAGGATTTTGACCCAACAACAGTGCAGGAATGGTGATATATTACCAAGTCAGGATGATGAGTGGTTTGGAGAGGAACTTGCAACTGGTGTTGCTCCCATGTATGTATTGCCCTTGTCCTTCTAGATGGAAATGGGTGTGGGTCTGTAAGATGCTTCTGAGGATCTTTGGTGAATTTCGGCAGTGCATCTTGTAGCTAGTACATACTGCTGCTACTGAGTGTCAGTGGTGGAGGGTGTGAATGTTTGTGCATTTGGTGCCAATCAAGTGGGCTGCTTTGTCCTGGTTGGTGCCAAGCTTCTACACTGTTGTTGCAGCAGGCAAGTGGAGAGTATTCCATCACACATCTGACTTAGAGTCATAGAGTCATAGGGATGTACAGCATGGAAACAGATCCTTTGGTCCGACTTGTCCATGCCAACCAGTTATTCTAAACAAATCTAGTCCCATTTGGCAACATTTGGCCCCTATCCCTCTAAACCCTTCCCATTCTTATGCCCATCCATATGCCTTTTAAATGTTGTAATTGTACCAGCCTCCACCACTTCCTCTGGCAGCTCCTTCCATACACATGCCACCCTCTGTTTGAAAACGTTGCCCCATAGGCCCTTCCCCTTTGACCTTAAACCTATGCCCTATAGTCCTGGACTGCCCAACCCCAGAGAAAAGACTTTGTCTATTCACTCTATCCAGTCCATCATGGTTTTATAAACCTCAGCCTCTGATGCTCCAGTGAAAATACCTCCAGCCTATTTAGCCTCTCCCTTTAGCTCAAACCTCCGACCCTGGCAATATCTTTGTAAATCTTTCCTGAACCCTTTCAGGTTTCACACCATCTTTCCTAAAGCAGGGAGACCAGAATCGCACTCGGTATTCCAAAACTAGCCTAACCAATGTCCTGTACATGATCTCCTAACTCCGGTACTCAATGCACTACCCAATAGTATACCAAATGCCTTCTTACTCACTGCAGTATTCCTAGCCTTTGACCTGCTCTCCTAGCCACTGTGTTTGTGCAATTAGTCCAGTTAAGTTTCTGGTCAATGATAATCCCCAGGATGTTGAAAGTGGCGGATTCAATTATGGTAACACCATTGAATGTTAAGTGGTGATGGTTAGATTGTCTCTTATTTGGTCATTGCCTGGCATCTGTGTGGCATTAGTGTTAATTGCCACTTGTCACCCCAAACCTGGATATTTTCCAGATCTTGCTGCATTTCATTATGGACTGCTTCAGCATCTGAGGAGTCGTGAATGATGCTGAACATTGTGCAATCCCTACATCTGACCTTATATTGGAGGGACAGTCATTGATGAAGCAGCTGAAGATGATTGGGCCTAGGGCACTACCCTGAGGAACTCCTAAAGAGATGTGCTGGAGTGGAAATGACTGACCTCCTACAACATCATCTGCCAGGTATGATTCCAACCAGCAGAGCCTTTGCATGGCCTCACACTCCCCGATACCCATTGATTCCAGTTTTTCTAAGACTCCTTGATGGCACACTTGGTTGAATGCAGTCTCGATGTCAAGGGCTCTCACTCCCACCTCACCACTGGAATTCATCTCTTTTGCCCATGTTTGAACTAAGGTTGTAATGAGGTCAGTGGCTGAGTGGCCCTGGCAGAACCCAAACTGGACATCACTGAGCAGGTTATTGCTGAGCAGGTGCTGCTTGACGATAGCACTGTTGATGACACCTTCCATCACTTTACTGATGATTGAGAATAGACTGAATAGTATTTGGTTGGGTTGGATTTGGCCAGCTTGTTGTGCAGAGGACACACCTTTGCAATTTTCCAAATTTGAGTAGAAGCCAGTGTTAGAACTGTACTGGAAGAGCTTGGCCAGAGGAGTGGCATTTTCTGGAGTACTTGTCTTCAGTATTATTGCTTGAGAGTTGTCAGGGCCCATAGGCTTTGCAGTACCCAGAGCCTCCAACCATTTCTAGATATTATGTGGAGTGAATCAAATTGGCTGAAGAATGGTATCTGAGATGCTGGAATCATAGGAGAAGGCCATGATGAATCATCCACACAACACTTCTGGCTGAAGATAGTTAAAATTGCGCAGACCATCATAGAAGCCAACCTTCCATCCATGGACTCTATTTACATGACTCATTGCCGTGGAAAGGCTGTCAACATCAAAGACCCATTGCACCCCGGTAATGACCTCTTACAACCTCTTCCGTCAGGCAGAAGATACAGAAGCTTGAACACATGCACCATTATTAGACTGATGAATAGATGCCTTAGGCTCAAATAATGCTGATCTTGCTAACACTGATCTCACTTAGTGTACAACCTGTGCGAGGTAACCTGTATGCCTCTGTCTTCAGCTGTATGTTTTGTACTAATGTGTTGGGTTCTTCAATAATTGAGAATGGGATATTTGATTGATTGATTGATTTATCATGTGTACCTGAGTACAGTGAAAAGCTTTGTTTACGAGTCATACAGGCTGATCATCGTAAGCAAGGATGCACAGATCAAAGATTGTAAAAACTTAGACAGACGACACTTTCCTATTTATATTCTAAAGATTTTTGGATTTTTAAAATGTTCATTTGTCAGTTTTGTCTTCATCCCCCTCTGGACTTCTCAACCTGACGGCATCTTACTCTCTGTGTTTTTTGTCTTTGCTTACCCCACCCATGTCTCTCCTAACAATGTACCTTGATTGCAACTGTTCCAGCTCTTCTTTAAAAATAAGACCATTGTTTTGTCTGCTACTGTTTAATGCCAATTTACCTGGGGCAGATCCGTTCTCACCATACAGAATTTGGCTCTATTCCAATTAAGCATTTAGACTCTAAATGACATATTGTTTCTTTCAGTTGCCAATTTAATCTTATGATACAATGATCACTGTTTCCTACACATTCCCTGACTGACACTTGATCCAACTCATTCCCTTAATCGAGGTTCCACAATGCCCTCTGAGCTCATTGGACCAGGAACATACAAATCAAGGAAATTTCCATTAATGCATTTCCAAAATGCTTCTCCATCTCTGCTCTTTATACTGTTAGTATACCTCAAAATGTAGCTGGATTATTAAAGCCCCTATTCTCAATATTCTTCAGTTTGTTTGTATCTCTGTGTGTAATTTAGCTGCAAATTTATTCCTCTGTAACTTCTGAACTCTAGAAAACACCCAGTATTACACCTTTATTGTTTCTTTGCTCTGAGTAGATTCAGAAGTTCTGAGGAAGGTTCACTCAATCTGAAATATTAAACTCTGATTTCTCTCTATGACTGTCCGCAGATGTTGCCAAACCTGCAGAGCTTTTCTATCAATTTCTGTTTTTGTTTCTAATTTACCGCATCTGCAGTTCATTTGGTTTTTGCTTAGTTCAATGCTATCTCTCTGAATCTTTTGCAGACCTTGTTTCTTCTTTCTAATGTTACATGCTATTTCCCAACCTTTGCCAATCAGCTAAGCATCCCATGAGGACATTGGTCCTAGCTTTGTTATGGTGCAACCTGTCAGCCTGTACAGGTCCCATCTTCCCATGAACGATCCCCAGAGATGTAGGAATCCCTCATTTCTGCACCATCTCTCCAACCACACATTTTTCTGTGCTTTTGCTTCTGTACCATCTAATTCTTGGCATTGGAGGTAGTCTGGAGACTAATTCTTTGAGGTCCTGAATGATAGTCTCCATGCCAGCCCACAAAGGTCTTCCTATAAGACCTCACCCCTCTTTCTACCTGTGCCCACTAATTTGGATCATGACCTCTGCTTGTTCACTTTTCCCCTTCCAAGTGCCCTGTAGCCACACAATATATCACGGCCTCTGGCATTGGGGAGACAACACACCTTTCTGGATTCATAACTGCAGAAACAGCTATTTCCTTTCATGTATATTCCGTCACTACTGCACTTGTCATGCCAAGGAACCATCTCTCTTCCATGAAAGAGCGAATTGTCTTCTATGCACTCAATAGCTGATTGTCTTCCGGTCACCCAATCCAGCTCTGCCTGCACACTCTCAGTGCCAGCTCTCGAATTCACGGAACAGACGGCAAGGGAGAGAGGACCAGTCGATACAGTGTGGAGCTGGAGGCACTCAGCAGGTCAAGCAGTTTCAGGGATCCTTCATCAGATCATGTGTGCAGTTCTTGCTATCTCCAAGGGAAGGAAGACATTGGGAGCGTGGTAGTGAATATATGCAGTATTTAGTGATGAAGTTTGGCCCTCAGCGCAACACCGTAATGATTTATCTTCACCTCAGTCTGTGCGGCTAGGAACGCGCTTTGCACGTCTGTGGTTGAAGCTGAACGCTGGATTTGCAACGTTGCGGTGCCGTGAGCGGCCAGGGCGGGGAGACACTGGGTGCTCCAGGTTTTGCTTCCCTGATTTTGGGCTGTTCCTCCGGCAAGGCTGTGCTCGGCTCCACTCCCACAAACAGGAACAGGTGGCGGCAGGAAGAGGCGCCGTGTACAACCCGAGCGGGGCCGCTCGCACCACCATGAAACAGAGCATTTCATCGCACGGGGCGGAATAAAGGAAAGATACAACCTTGCAGCCGGCAGCGGTGAGAGAGGAAAGGAAACAGATTAACCGCCAACCCTTTCTTTATTTTGGGTTGAGCCGACGAGACCCTTGTGCAACAGAAGCTGCGCGCTGTTGTTACCGAGACGAGTGATGAAAGTGACCGTCTGCTTCGCGAGGACCAGGGTGGTTGTTCCTTGTGGAAATGGGGCCATCACGGTGCACAGCCTGATCCAGCAGGCGGTGACCAGGTACCGCCGTGCCATCGCCAAGGTGAGTGAGGGCAAAATAAGGGGAGCGGAGTGGCGGCGGACACAATGTATCCAGAGACCAGCCAGGAGCAACATGGCGCTTCCTGATATTCACATTGGATACAAGCTTTCACCTCCCTCTGTGCTTAACGAAGGGAGGGTGAGTGCAGAAAGAGGAGAGGAAACGAAAACAAAATACAAAAGCCGCGACCATAAAGTTAAAGCTTTTCGCACGGCCTCCTCCCCTCCCTTTTCTCCACAAGTTTTGAAATCTTTTTTTTCTTATTATTAAAAAAGTTTTTCGTAACTTTATCCCCCGGCAGATTTGGGTGTATTTTTCTCCTGTCTGTAAATTTATTTTCTTTCCCCTCCCTCGGCGGGGGAGAAAAATACAAACTGGTGTGAGGTGAAATGGAGCGGCCTCGGACTGTGAGAAGAAGGTGACTCAACTCCAGCTCGAGGCTTTCCCAAACACGGAGGCCTCGGACTCCTTTCCTGGGAAGTATTTGACAAGAATTTGGGTTTCATGTTTTCGAACGATCGATTAAATTCCGTAGACGAGTCGCTGATTACTGATGATACCGAAATACGAATAGGAACAGAAGCGTTATTTCCCCCTCTCTCATTTCCAGTCAGTCTTGTCAGTGAGATGATTGCATGAGTAGGATCGGAATTCATTGGCTAATAACGCTGTTTTCGCATCAAGCAACAAAAGAAACGAATTTCTGCTTGAGATGGACACATTGCTCCCCTCTAACTGGTGTCTAATTTAAAGTCATCTCATTGTAGTAAATTAGATTCGTAACTTTAAAATTAACTCTAAACGTTTTCAGACTAGTCTGTTGGGTAATTAAAACAGGGTTTACTTTCTCAGAAAAGTGTTAAAAATAAGAGTTGGAAAGTTTGGCCAATTAGCCAAAGTAGGTAAATGGAAAATATAACTAAACTACATGGACCTTTAATACTGATCAATTGTTGAAGTTAATGTACTGTTAGTGTGAACTATGATTAAAAAGTGCGTTTTTTTTTATTCTTTGCATAGTTAGCACAAGCAAATGAAAGTGTAATTTTCACAAACCTGTCAATTATTTTGAAGAGCTGTGAACAGTTGTGACCTTGAAATTCCTGCCACGTGCATCTTTTAACTCTTGACCAAAAGCATATACATATAAATCTATTTGGTTGAGTTGAATTGTATTCCAACTCTAGTTAAACTGAAAGTGGAGGTTTGTGTTGAATCGGATAATTGGTCGCACAAACTGTATTGCCTACTTTGTGCATGGACTAACTTTTTAATCAATAGTTGAGATGTACCGGAAATGTAAGGTTAGGTATTAGTGGTAGCCTGCTGTAAATGTATTACTTCACAGTGCCACAAAACTACTGGCTAAATATTTAACGTTGTATCAGAGATAATGGGAACTGCAGATGCTGGAGAATTCAAGATAACAAAATGTGGAGCTGGATGAACACAGCAGGCCAAGCAGCATCTCAGGAGATGCTGCTTGGCCTGCTGTGTTCATCCAGCTCCACACTTTGTTATCTTAAATATTTAATGTTCCTTGATTATAATTATTGTGATTTTCTGTATGTTCCTGTGTAGTTAGAATTTGCAAATGTGTATTTACTGTGCAAGAAATATTCGAATAATTGGCTAAATAGTTTGCTTGAGGTATATTTTTGGATTGATTTTTGAAAAAATGTGATGACATATCCTTTGTGTTATAATCCTTGCCACCCAAGCAGTAAGTTTTGTAATGAGTGGACAATTTTTGATGACTTCCCATAAACTTAATTTTAAATGTTATTCATTCACCTTGGTTGCATGTTTAATGTCTAGTTTTCAATTGACCTTGCACTGGATAAAGCCTTAACAAATTCCTGTGGGGGAAAAAAAAATTCTCATCTAAAGCAAGTCATTCATCACCGGAAAAATTGTTGGTTGCTATTTAGGTTAAAGAAAAAGTTTTAATACTGATACAGGTGGGAATGCAGGATTTGATCTGTAAATGCATTAAGAATGAAAACAAGGTATTCATGAATTGAGCGGAATAATGGATCTCATATTTATATGCAGACAGCACTTGAACAGGTCATTGAGGATGTCACAAAACACTTGATGCATGTTGAATTACTTCTCAACTGCAGTCATTCTTAATTTGCAGAGGGGAGTGACAGTTTCTTTGCAGACAGCACAATCTCGAACAGTAATGAGATGAATGTTCAGTTGTTTTGTTTTGAATGATCTTTACTGAAGAAAAGCTGTTGAACAGTTGAGGAAACCTTGCTGTTCTTGTTTGAATACACAGTCTTAATACTTGGTTTTTTGTGCCACGTGAAGATAAGCACCTCTGACAATGCTGTGTTCTTTCAGTAATAGGCTGAGGTGTTGAACTAGATTACGTGCAAGCGGCCTGCTCACAAGCATCTAATTTAAGACCTCAGTCTACACACAGCGCTTTCCAGTCCACAATCTCTGTCATTTAGAAGGACAAGCGCAGCAGGCATACAGAGTAACTACCAAGTTTCTTCAGCAAATCACACATGATCCCAAATTGCAACAGTATTGCTGCTCTTTCACTGTTGAGTGAAACAGCTGGAGTTCCTTCCTAACAGCACTGTGGATGGAGTAGTTTGTGAAGGTGTCCATCATCATCATCATCCTTGGACTTCTATTAGAGACTGCCAATGACACTAACATCCTGTGAATGAATTGTCAAAAAAGAAGTATTGGAAGCCAATAAAATGGCACAGTAGTGGTTAACAGGGATGATATATCAAAAATGAAAGGATGCAGCTGAATTGAAAAACCTAAAACAAATAACAGTATATATTTTATGATGCATTGAATGTGTAAATTATTTAAAAATTATTTTCACTTGTAAGTAGGAAGCATAATTTCTAAGATGAGTACAAGCATTAAAACATGAATTACAAATTACTTACAGCACAGAAACTTGGACCAACTACTTCACACAGTGTGTATGCTTCATGTGAATCTCCTCCCATTTTGCTTGATCTAGTCCTATCACCATTTCCTTCGAAATATTAATGTTTCCAGATGATTGAATATAAGTCTAAACACTTGAGAGAATTGGAGTAAGGTTTAGAAAATAAATGAAAATAAATCAAATGCAACTTGACACCTTGGTGTCCAGCTCCACAAGCGTTCAGGCAATGCTCCTGCAGTATCAACCATGATAGACTGGGTGCTACACCTAGATTGTTGAAAATGTCTCCTCTGGGTCCTGTTTCCTCAGTTCTTAAATGTCTGATGTTATGGGGAGGATGAAGGAAATGCTGCAAAGGCATCCTGAAGCTGTTGTTGAAGCACACCTATGTTGACACTAATGACTGGGAGGAACTTGCTAATGAATCAAGGTGGTACTGGAAATTCCACTTAAGTATCAATGTAGAGACCTAGACTGAAGTTGCTTGGAATTTGATTTGATTTAATATTGTCGCATGTACCAAAAAACAGTGGTGTTAACAGATGAATTGTACCTTCCCTAATTACGTCAGTGTAATAGAACAGAATGCAGAATACAGTATTACAACTACAGAGAATGTGCTGAGAAACATCAAATCTAATATGAAAGGTCCATTCATAAGTATGATAACAGCGGGAAGAAGCAGTTCTTAAATCTGTTTGTATGCGTATTCAAACTTTTATATCTTCTGCATGAAGGAAGACAATGGGAAGGGTCTTTGATTAGGTTCGTTGCTTTCCCAAGGCAGTGGGAAGTAAAGACAGTAAATGGAAAGAAAGTTGGATTTTGTGATGAACTGGACTGCCTTCGTATATAATTTCTTGCAGTCTCGGACAGAGCAGTTGCCATACCAAGCAGTGATGTAGTGGATAGGACACTTTTTCTGTGCTGCATCAATAAAAATTGTAAGAGTCATTGTGGACATGCCAAATTTCCTTGGCCTTCTGAGGAAGTAGACACATTGGTGAGCCGCCTTGACTGTAGCTTCAGGAAGAGGGCAGGGTAGATTGTTGATATTTACTTCTGGAAAATTGAAGCTCTTGATCACCACCTCTGCACCATTGATGCAGACAAGGATGACCCCCCTACTCTGCTTCCCGAAGTCAATGACCAGGTCTTTCATTTTGTTAGTGATGATGGAGAGATTGGTGCCTTTACACCTTGCCAGCAAGCTGCCTTTCTTTTTCCTGTACTCTGTCTCATTGTTTGAGATCAATCCCACTACATGGGTTTCATCAGCAAATTTATAATTGTAAGAAGAAGTGAATTTGGCCATATAGTTGTGAGCGTATAAGGTGCTAAGTATGCAGTCTTGTGGTGTTGAGGATTATTGTGGAGGAGGTGTTAGAAACATAGGTCCAGGCATAGGCCATTCAGCCCTTCGAGCCTGCACCACTATTCAATATATTTATGGCTGATCATGCAATTTCAATATCCAGTTACTGCTTTCTCTCCATACCCCTTGATCCCTTTAGCTACAAGGCCACATCCAGCTCCTTCTTGAATACATCTAACAAACTAGTCCTGACAGCTTTGTGGAAGAGAATTCTACAGGTTCACAAAATTCTTCCTCATCTCAGCCTGGAATGGCTTACCCCTGTATTCTTAGACTGTGACTGCCAGTTCTGGACTTCCCCAACATTGGGGAGTTTCTTCCCACATCTAGCCTGTCCAGTCCCAGCAGGATTTTATGTTTTTGAGATTCCACCCCCCCCCCCCCCCCCAAATTCTGCTAAATTCCAGCGAGTACAAGCCCACTCGATCCAGTCTTTCTTCGTATGTCAGTATTGTCATTCTGGGAATCAGTCTGGTGAACTTCATCGATAGCAAGAATGTCCTTCCCCGAACTGGGAGACCAAAACTGCAGAAAATACTCCAGTTGTGTGGCCTGACCACCGTCCTGTATAACTGCAGCAAGACATCCCTACTCCATACTTGAATCTTCTCACTATGAAGGTCAGCATGCCATTAGCTTTACTCACTGCCTGCTGCACCTGCATGCCATTCTTCTGTGACTGTTCCACCATGACACCCAGGTCTTGTTGCACTTCACTTTATCCTAAATTGGCACCATTCAGTCAATAATCTGCCTTGCTGTTTTTGTGACCAAGATGGATAAGTACCCACTTATCCACATTACATTGCATTTTTCCACTCAGCCAGCCTTTCCAAGTCATCCTACAGCCCCTCGGCACACATTGTCACCCAACTTAGTGTCATCTGCAGATTTGGAGATACTGTGTTCAGCTCCATTGTCTGGATCATTAATGTAAGTTGTGAACAGCTGGGGTCCCAGCACTGAACCTTGGGGTACCCAATCATCGCTGCCTGCGAGTCAAAGGATCCATTTATTCCAACTCTCTGCTTCCTGTCTGTCAACCAGTTCTCTATCCATATTGATACATTACCCTAGAAACTATGAGCTTTAATTTTCCTTGCTAATCTTTTGTGTGGAACTTTGTCAAAAGCCTTTGAAAGTCCAGTTGCACAATATCTACTGATTAACCCTCGTCCACTCTACTGGTCACATTCTGTAAAATTCTGGAAAATTCCTCAAGCGTGATTTCCCTATAGTGAGTCCATGCTGACTATGACTGATTCTGTCACCTTTTTCCAAATGCTCAGTTGTCGCTTCTCCTTACTGATTGTGGTCTGCGGGTCAGGATGTCAAGGACCTAGATGCAGAAGAGGGGGCAGGGTCTTAGGTCTTGGAGTTTGGAGATGTGTTTTGGGAGGAGGGTTCAAATCCTGCCTTGGCAGGGAGGCGAATGCCTCGTGTTGTAATTGTTGGATGGTTAATCCCCATATACCCAGGTAATGTTCTGGGGACCTAGGTTTGAATCCCACCATGGCAGATAGAAGAATTTGAACAAAATTCTGGATTCTAATGATGATCATGAAAAAATTCAGAAAAACCCACTTGATTCACAAATGTCCTTCAGGGAAGGAAACTGCTGCCCTTACTTGGTCTGGCCTACATGCGACTCCAGATCCACAGCAAGGCATTTGACTCTTAAATGCTGTCATTTCACGTGCATTTAAGGATGTATAACAGATCTTGGATTGCCACCAATGTCCACATCCCATGGATAAATCAAGAAAATGGTGATATTTTATCCATCAGGCTGGATCATACTTTTAGTCACAACTTCCTCTAAGGTGCGACAGGGAAGGAAAACAAAAAGAAACCATCTGTGTCCGGAGCCATGAGGCCCTCCGCTTCTTCCTGTCCCGCAGGCACGACCAATCCGCCTAGCCGAACTCGTCCTCACCCTCAACAACTTCTCTTTCGATTCCTCCCACTTCCTACAGACAAAGGGGGTGGCCATGGGTACCCGCATGGACCCAAGCTATGCCTGCCTCTTTGTAGGTTACGTGGAACAGTCCCTCTTCCACACCAACACAGGCCCCAAACCCCACGTCTTCCTCCGTTACATTGATGACTGTATCGGCGCCGCCTCTTGCTCTCCAGAGGAGCTCGAACAGTTCATCCACTTCACCAACACCTTCCACCCAACCTCAAGTTCACCTGGGCCATCTCTAACACATCCCTCACCTTCCTGGACCTCTCAGTCTCCATCTCAGGCAACCAGCTTGTAACTGATGTCCATTTCAAGCCCACCGACTCCCACAGCTACCTAGAATACACCTCCTCCCACCCACCCTCCTGCAAAAATTCTATCCCCTATTCCCAATTCCTCTGCCTCTGCCGCATCTGCTCCCACGATGAGGCTTTCCACTCCCGCACATCTCAGATGTCCACATTCTTCAAGGACCGCAACGTTCCCCCCTGCCGCAGTGGTCGAGAACGCCCTTGACCGCGTCTCCCGCATTTCCCGCAACACATCCCTCACACCCCGCCCCTGCCACAACTGCCCCCAGAGGATCCCCCTCGTTCTCACGTACCACCTCACCACCCTCCGGATACAACGTATCATCATCCTCCGACACTTCTGCCATCTACAATCCGACCGCACCACCCAAGCTATTTTTCCATCCCCAACCTCGTCTGCCTTTCGGAGAGACCACTCTCTCTGCGACTCCGTTGTCCGCTCCAATCTGCCCTCCAACCCCACCACACCCGGCACCTTCCCCTGCAACCGCAGGAAGTGCTACACTTGCCCCCACGCATCCTCCCTCACCCCTATCCCAGGCCCCAAGATGACCTTCCATATCAAGCAGATGTTCATCTGCCAACGTGGTATATTGTATCCGTTGCACCTGGTGTGGCTCCCTCTACATTGGGGAAACCAAGCGGAGGCTTGGGGACTGCTTTGCAGAACACCTCCGCTCGGTTCGCAACATACTACTGCACCTCCCAGTCGCGAACCATTTTAACTCCCCCTCCCATTCCTTAGACGACATGTCCATCATGGGCCTCCTGCAGTGCCACAATGATGCCACCCGAAGGTTGCAGGAACAGCAACTCATATTCCGCTTGGGAACCCTGCAGCCCAATGGTATCAATGTGGACTTCACAAGCTTCAAAATCTCCCCTCCCCCCACTGCATCCCAAAACCAGCCCAGCTCGTCCCCTCCCCCCACTGCATCCCAAAACCAGCCCCGCCTGTCTCTGCTTCCCTAACCTGTTCTTCCTCTCACCCATCCCTTGCTCCCACCCCAATTCGCACCTCCGTTTCCTACCTACCACCTCATCCCGCCTCCTTGACCTGTCTGTCTTCCCTGGACTGACCGATCCCCTCCCTACCTCCTCACCTGTACTCTCCTCTCTACCTATCTTGTTTCCTCTCCATCTTTGGTCCGCCTCCCCCTCTCTCCCTATTTATTCCCGTTCCCTCTCCCCATCCCCCTCTCTGATGAAGGGTCTAGGCCCGAAACGTCAGCTTTTGTGCTCCTGAGATGCTGCTTGGCCTGCTGTGTTCATCCAGCCTCACATTTTATTATCTTGGATTGTGTTGGGGAAGGGACATTAGTCTTGTAGTTTTCAATGTATGAACAGGGGAAATTTTGTTCTCTTGAACCTAATTTCATTTGTATATTTCTAGATCCATTGAAATAGACTGTGTGGAATTTCTGCGACTGAGTGGAATCAGAACTGCAGATGTTAACGAACATTAAGTTCTAAAATCATATTTACAAATGTAACTCCTTCCTTCCCATTTGTTCAAATTAGCCGGATGTTCTCGATAAGTAGGTCAGTAAGGCCAAGCACTTATATAGCAGTGCAGGGTAGAGTTAATATGGAGAACAATAATTGGGTTCTACAAAGACTAACCACAACATAGCCGCTTACTGTCATGTGAGGTAACCGAATTGGTTTCAACTAGGTGCTAACTTGGATATGGACTGTAACTGTGAAATGTGATGGGTGCATGTGGACGACAAGAATGTGATCCTGCAGTTCACAAACTACTTTTTAAATGTTGATTTTTTTTTTCTGATTTTTCTCTTACGAATATTAAATTCACTATAAAAGCTAGGGGCAGGAGGAGGCAATTCAACCGCTTAAGCCTGCTGCACCATTTGATATGATCATGGTTGATCTCATCTAGGCCTCAATTCTGCTTGCCTGCCTGCTTTCCATAACCCATTAACGCATTACTAATTAAATTTCTGAGATTGCAAACTGTGCTAACTTGTTACATTGGAAATGTCAGTGAGGGCAAAAGAAAACAAATACAAAGTTAGAAGAAACTTTTTCACATAGACTGTGGTTAAGGGTTGGAATGCCTGGAAGTGTGGTCGAGGCACGTTCAGTTGTGACATTCGAGAGGGCTCTAGCTAAATATTTAAATAGGAACACTGTCAGGTTTGTGGGGAAAAAGGCAAGAGATTGATAGTAAGTCAAAATGCTCAGAGCTGGTGCAGACGTGATAGGCCCAATGGCCTCTTTTTACACTATGATCCCGACTGATGTATTGCACTTTAGTGTGATGTAGATGTATGCCCTTGATGTTTCTTCATCCATTGTCCTATTATTATTGGTAAGGACTGGATGCAAGGTTTATTTTTCCAGAGACCAAGGAGAAAAGGTTCTCCATGTATTTTTGTTATTATAAAGACTAGTATCAACATGATTGTTCATCTTTTTGGCCAGAGTGTGGGGAGGGTGTGTCTGTCATTGAACAGAGAATTATCTGAATTATTTGGGTTTACAGCAACATATAATTGGTTGTAGAAAAATTGTATAGTGGGGGAAGTGTAATTACTTGATGTGACAAATTCCTAGGCATTGCCTGCTGAAACCATGACAGCTCCAAAGAATATACAAGTTGCTTCTTTTTGTTGACAAGTGTCTCTTCAAACAAAAGTTTTGATTTCAGCAATATTCTAGTGTCTATATTAGTGCTGAATACAAATTATCTTTAGTTTTCTGAAGGATTGGTTTTGGATGTAAGTTGGATATAACAAATGAGCCTGGGTCATAATATTTTGAAATTAAACTGGTTTATTACATTTTAGTATTTTCATGTTTTTTTAATCCTATTGTGTTCTTTAAAATTTCATAATTGTTAAGATTCTGCTGTCCATATTGGTGTTTTTCAAAGAATCGCTACGGTGTGGAAAACAAGCCATTCCACCCAGCAAGTCCACACTGACCCTCCGAAGAGCGTCCCACCCAGAATCAAATCCCCAACCCTATCCCTGTAACCCTGCATTTACAATAACCAATCCACCTAACCTGCACATCTTTGGACTGTGGGAGGAGACTGGAGCACCCGGAGGAAACCCACGCAGGCACAGGGAGAATGTGTAAACTTTACACACAGTTGCCCATGTCTGGAATTGAACTCTGGTCCAAGGTACTGTGAGGCAGCAGTGCTAACCACTGAGCCACTGTGTGCAAGAACAAGAAATTACTTTCACATTGTGAGTAATACAGACAAACGGGCCCTTTTTGTCTTCCAACAATTATGCAGCGGTTAACCACCAAAATTACTATTTAAATCTACTATGCTAGTGAAATACCTGGTCTGAGTCTGCTACTGGGTAAAGAAGCTGGGCTATGTCGTATAAATGCCAGAAACTGGCTAGCTTGCAAAAATAAAAGTTGTTTGAATTTGAACTAAAGCAATGGTAGAGAAGATGCAGCTCTAGTCAGTCTTTGTTTTGTGCCAAGGGCAGAAGAATTGCTGGAACTTAACCACATTATGCAATTTTTAAAAAAAATTAACAAAATGCCGTGGCAAAGCTTCCCCTGCCTGGAGAACAATTTTAGTGATTGTTACCTGAAGCTAGTTATTCATGAGTTGTGTTTACCAACTTTACGGATAACAAAGTGTGGAGCTGGATGAACGCTGCAGGCCAAGCAGCATCTTTAGAACATAGAACATAGAACATAGAACAGTACAGCACAGAACAGGCCCTTCAGCCCACAATGTTGTGCCGACCATTGATCCTCATGGATGCACCCTCAAATTTCTGTGACCATATGCATGTCCAGCAGTCTCTTAAATGACCCCAATGACCTTGATTCCACAACTGCTGCTGGCAACGCATTCCATGCTCTCACAACTCTCTGCGTAAAGAACCTGCCTCTGACATCCCCTCTATACTTTCCACCAACCAGCTTAAAACTATGACCCCTCGTGCTAGCCATTTCTGCCCTGGGAAATAGTCTCTGGCTATCGACTCTATCTATGCCTCTCATTATCTTGTATACCTCAATTAGGTCCCCTCTCCTCCTCCTTTTCTCCAATGAAAAGAGACCGAGCTCAGTCAACCTCTCTTCATAAGATAAGCCCTCCAGTCCAGGCAGCATCCTGGTAAACCTCCTCTGAACCCTCTCCAAAGCATCCACATCTTTCCTATAATAGGGCGCCCAGAACTGGACGCAGTATTCCAAGTGCGGTCTAACCAAAGTTTTATAGAGCTGCAACAAGATCTCACGACTCTTAAACTCAATCCCCCTGTTAATGAAAGCCAAAACACCATATGCTTTCTTAACAACCCTGTCCACTTGGGTGGCCATTTTAAGGGATCTATGTATCTGCACACCAAGATCCCTCTGTTCCTCCACGCTGCCAAGAATCCTATCCTTAATCCTGTACTCAGCTTTCAAATTCGACCTTCCAAAATGCATCACCTCGCATTTATCCAGGTTGAACTCCATCTGCCACCTCTCAGCCCATCTCTGCATCCTGTCAATGTCCCGCTGCAGCCTACAACAGCCCTCTACACTGTCAACGACACCTCCGACCTTTGTGTCGTCTGCAAACTTGCTGACCCATCCTTCAATTCCCTCGTCCAAGTCATTAATAAAAATTACAAACAGTAGAGGCCCAAGGACAGAGCCCTGTGGAACCCCACTCACCACTGACTTCCAGGCAGAATATTTTCCTTCTACTACCACTCGCTGTCTTCTGTTGGCCAGCCAATTCTGTATCCAAGCAGCTAAGTTCCCCTGTATCCCATTCCTCCTGACCTTCTGAATGAGCCTTCCATGGGGAACCTTATCAAATGCCTTACTGAAGTCCATATACACCACATCCACAGCTTGACCCTCATCAACCTTACTAGTCACATCCTCAAAAAACTCTATAAGGTTTGTAAGGCATGACCTACCCCTCACAAAGCCGTGTTGACTGTATTTGATCAAGCCATGCTCTTCCAGATGGTCATAAATCTTATCCCTCAGAATCCTTTCTAACACCTTGCAGACGACAGACGTGAGACTTACCGGTCTGTAATTGCCGGGGATTTCCCTATTTCCTTTCTTGAAGAGAGGAATTACATTTGCCTCTCTCCAGTCCTCAGGTACGACTCCAGTGGAGTCTCTCTCTCTCTCTCTCTCTCTCTCTCTCTCTCTCTCTCTCTCTCTCTCCCCCCCCATATCTTTGGAGCATAAAAGTTGACGTTTCGGGCCGAGACCTTTCTTCAGAAAAGGGGGATGGCGAGAGGGTTCTGAAATAAACAGGGAGAGAGGGGGAGGTGGATTGAAGATGGATAGAGGAGAAGATGGGTGGAGAGGAGACAGATAAGTTAAAGGGGCAGGGATGGAGCAGTTTCAAGGCCGAAGAGATTACAAGACAGTTGCAGTGGGATAGCGATCCCCTGAGGTTTGTCCGGAGGGAGCAGGGTAACTTCAGGTTAGGCATCACTGGAAGAGTCTTTACCAACTTTGAGTTAGGTTTATCGGAAGGTTTACTTGGCTATGGGAAATCACGCATTATTTGTCTATTTGCACCTTTTTGGCTTGGATTCTGGAGACTGGCAGCTGTGAACTGCTTCCTTTTTATTTGACAGAGTTGTGGAAAAGAAACTCAATTTAGTGTTACACCTCCAGAATGAGGGAATCGGGCTCAGTGGGAGAAATGACAAAAGAAATTGACACAATACACATTCCTGAAATCATGGCCGATTGGTCAATAGTATCAGCAAGGGACAGTTTACGCTATTGCATTCACTTGAGTTCTACAAGTTGCTACTTTGCTTCGGACTTCTTCTTTGTACCTTTTTGACCCTCGATTTGGATCAAGACTTTAATATTAAAGGAAGGGCAAGGGTATTGGTCTTGGCATTTAGAGCAGCATTAGACTGACTAGGCCATCAAGGGACCCCTGCAAAACTGAAGAAGATCCTCAAATCCCTAGAGACATAGCAAATTTTCCTTGGAATTAGCTTTGGATTTTAGAGCAAGCCATTTCAGCTCCAGGGCATCACAGCGGAAATTCCTTGAATGGATCTTGAACTCACCATCTCTATGCTTTCCTCCAAGATACTTAGTTTAAAAAAAAAATAGGGTTGTCAGGCCCCAAAGCACTGGTCACAATTTTCCATGAACCATGTGTATTTTGACTATTAGAGCAGGGTTGCAATTTTGGTTTCTTGTCACGTGGTGACTTAGTCCCTTCACTTTACAAATGTAAGGTTAGGAGGACAGTCAAATACTTACCGCTGGTCTGGATAGCTAGTCACGATAATACACAAGATGTCTTGACATCAGTCAAAATTATCCTCCCTCTGCCACTAGATTAGGACTACACCTTTTTTTCTTAATGTGAGAGTGTACTTAGATAGCTGCTGCCTCTCTTCAGAACACCATTACATGCCAGATTCTGTTCCATGATACATACCATTCTGACTTTCTTGTTTGTATGACAATTCATTTATCAACTTGTGCCACACTCATAGTAGGGCAATATTCTCGCTTAAGGACTGCAGCAGTAAAATAAAAAGATGCACCCCCTCAGTAATCGGCCATAAATGACTCCTAGTTCAACCCCCAAGAAAATTGTTTTCATTACTGTCATCATCAGAGTTCCTGTAACTATCTTCCAGAAGTCTGGACAGGAATACCAATTCACTTTCTTGCCCTCCATTTTCCCTTTTGCACTTCTTTCCAGTGACTGTGTTATGCCACTTAATCCCCAGGCAGCAAGTTAAATTTTTCCAATAAAATTAATTCCAAGTGTCTAGAATCCTGTGAACCTTGACATTGAGTGTTACTGGACTGTGTGAAATGGAAAGCATTACACCTGAACTCGATCCTAGTCTTCGCAAAATAAGTCCCTATCGTAGAACCAAAGCCAATCAATTCTTAATGTTTCTTGTTCTGAGGGTAAAGTTACTACTTTCTAAATCGGCTGAATAGTTTTAATTAATCTCCTGGTCATTTCTGCAAAAACTTCTCTAGTGTCTTTTTTCCCCATCTTCAGTGTCCAAAAAAGCTCTGGTAGAATTTTGAGAACAGAGAATAAACTCTATACTCTAGAGTATAGTTAGATGTAAAATTTTTTTTGGATGATATTTAAATATTTCTTTTCAACCATTTCAATATCTTAATGCCATTAGATGTAGGAGCAGAGGTAGCAAGTTCTGCTGTTTAGTGAGATCTGAAAACTATCAACTCCCCTTTGCTACCTTTTCTGCATGTTTTGTTTTGGCTGAAAATCTGACAGTTTCTTGAATATACTTGATAACCCACAGATTCACTACCCCCAAGACAAGAAATTCCTCCTTGTTACTGTTTTTAAATATGCAGTGTTTTCTGAGATTATGCCCTCTAGTTCCAGATTCTCACATGAGGGTTAATGACCTTTCTGCGTCTACTCTGTCAAGTTCTGTAAGAATCTTGCATATTTCAATAAGCTCACGCTTCATTCTGCTGAACTAAAAGTACAGGCCCAGTCTACTCAGCCATTCTGTACTCTCTCCATAGCTGGGATCAACCTCATGAGTTTTTTTCTGGACTACCTTCAACGTCAGTAAATCTTAGCTGAGATAAGAGGACCAAAACCCATCACAGTATTCCAGGTGTGGTCTCAGTGCAGCTTTCTATATTTGTTAGTGAGAATTTGCTATTGTTATACTCCATTTCCCTATTAATTCCTGCTGAACTTGTATACTGGCTTTTCATGATTTATGTATGAGGAATCCCACATCCCTTATGCTGTAGCTTTCTCCATTTTAAATTATACTCAACTTCTCTTTCCTTAAATCACTTATTTTCTCTCATTTTATTTCATCTGCCTAATTTTTGCCCGCTTGCTTAACCTATGTCCGTCTGGAGACTCTAGTGTTATCTTCACCACTTGCATTCTCTTCTATTTTGTCATCTGCAAACTTGGCTGTAGTGCATGTACATTCCTCATCCAAATATATCAATATCTGTGACCTTAGCACTGATTCTTCTGGTGCTGCACTAGTTGTAGGTTGCCATCCCAACTCTGTCTTCTGTTAGTTAACTAATCTTGCTCTCACACCATGTGCTGTTATCTTAACATACCTCAGGTTTAAGTTACTTATCAGATGCCTTTTGGAAATGTTAATATGTTGCACCCACTGTTTCCCACTTATTGAATCCTGCTTGTTACCACCACCTCCTTTATGATTTGGGCAGAGAAATGGCAGATGGAATCTAATCCGGGCAAATGTGAGGTAAAGCATTTTAGAATGTCTGAAAGCAGGAAGTGTACGGTAAATGGGAGAACTCTTAGAAGCATTAGTATACAGAAGGATTAGGCATCTGCAGTAACAAACATGTGAGTTGGATGATCAAGAAGGAGAATGGCATGTTTGCCTTTATTGGTCAGGGCGTAACGCATAGAAATTGGCAAATCATGTTGCAGTTTTATAGAATTTTAGTTAGGCCACATTTGGAACATTGTGTACAGTTTTGGTGTGCACACTACCAGATGGATGTGGATGCTTTGAAAACAGTACAGAAATGTTTACCAGGATGTTGCCTGGTTTGAAGAGCATTAACTTGAGAAGAAATTGGACAAACTTGGTTTGTTTTCACTTAAATGTTGGAGGCTGCGGGGTGATCTGAAAGAAGTTTACAAAATTGAGAGGCATGGATAGTCAGTTTTTTTTTCGCCAGAGGAGAAATGTCAGTAACTAGGGCACACAGATTTAAGATAAAAGGGGGTAAGTTTAAAGGAAATATGAAAGGCAAGGTTTTTTTACAGAGTGTGGTAAGTGCCTGGAATGTGCTGCGAGTGGAGCTGGTAGAAGCAGATGTAATAGCAAGGTTGGAGAGGTATCTTGACAGTTGAGTAGGCAGGGAATAGAGTGATATGCACCATGTAGATGTAAAAAAAAATTATTTCAGAAAGGTATAACGTGTTGGCACAGTCTTGATGGGCAAGGGACCTGTTCGTGTACTGTACTGTTCTTTGACCTTTGAAGCCATACTGATTCTGTTTGATGTTGTGCATTTCTAAATGTGCTGTTCAATCCTTTATGATAGACTCTTAATGTTTTTGTAATAATGTGTTGATACGTATGTTTGTTAAGAACTATGCCTCACTTGTTTGAAGAAGCATAGAAAATAACAGCAGCAGTGGGCCACTTGGCCCTTTGAGCTTGATCCTCCATTCATTATGATCATGGCTGATCGTCAATTCAATATCTTATTTCTATTTCTTGTCATATCCTTTGATCCCTTTTGCCGTAAGTGGTTTGCCTAACTCCTCCTTGAACGCGTAGAATTTTTGGCCTCGTTTTGGTTTCTGTGTGGTAGTGAATTCCACAAGCTTACTACTCTCTCCAGGTGAAGGAATTTCTCTTCATCTCTTTCCTGAATGGTTTATCATGTAACCGTAGACTGTGACCCCTGGTTCTGGACTTGCTCGTCATCAGGAGCATGTTCACTGCTGCATCACTGTCATTTGCTGTGCCATTGTTGTACAGGATTAATATTCATACCATCATTCTAGTACTGGAATTTTTAACATTCTTCTTTTGTTTGAAAACATGTTGAATATTTTCTTTCATCAACACAGATCAGTACGATGAATGGAGTGGGATTTGAAGAAGCTTAATTTGTGCAGAAGCTAATATGTATTGCACCATGTTAAGGGCATCGCTTATTGACATAGTTAGCTCATAGGATTTGAAAGCATTTTTTGACCTTTCACTCCATGGTGTGGTCGTGAGTCAATTTTCAACCAGGCAAGTACATTTGAGATTTGGTTGTTGCTGTGTCCAGTGGAAGCAACACAGCTAATTTGGAAGCAACAAGGTCCCACAAACAGCAATAAATTATATAACTGGGTAATCTATTTGAATTATTTCAATCGAGTGATTTAATGGTCAGGGCACCAGGAGATCAATTTGCTTTGAGTAATGGTATGGAACATTTGACATCAATGTGAAAGAATGATTTAGTATATCATCTAAAACTGCCTTCTGTGCCCATCTGGAACATGTACTCAAACTCTGGAGATGAACTTAATTTGGATGGGTGTGGTGTATTGCAGGAAATTGGAAACAGAAAAGGCAGGAGTTGTTTGGAAGTGAAGGGATTAGGATAATTGGCTAAATATTATGCGATTTGCTTAATTCATTTTGTGAAATTTTGAGGAAGTTATGTAAGTTCTACATACCTAATACATGATAGGCTGTATGTGATGGTGGAAGAGTAAACTCGTGGCCTGGATTTTCCTGTGGTAGTGATAATGAAACTGCCATCCTTCTCTCTCACGTAAGAATTAATCTTTTATTCAAAAAAAGTTTAATCGAATTAAGTCAAAAGCTAAATCAGTATTGCTGACGAAAGACACAGCTTGTTGAAACTTGTTGTCTGGGAAATTCACATAACTACTAATTGAAGGGATAAAAGCTATTGCATGAGAGGGATTTCAAGGCCGAAGAGATTACGAGAGAGTTGTGGTGGGCAAGAGATCCACTGAGGTTTTTCCGGAGGGAGGAGGGTAACTTGTTCGGCGTGGGCATCCTTAGAGGCTCCGCAGTGGGCTTAAAGCTGTTTCAGAGATAGCCGGAACTGCAGATGCTGGAGAATCTGAGATAACAAGGTGCAGAGCTGGATGAACACAGCAGGCCAAGCAGCATCAGAGGAGCAGGAAGGCTGATGTTTCGGGCCTGGACCCTGAAGAGGGGTCCCTTAGAAAGCTGGCTTGGAGTTGATAGATTGAATGTCATCCATTTGAAATGATTCTAGAAGCATTATCAAGCAAGACTCGTCATTCAACTGGATAAAGGGATATGACATTAGGTGACTACAAACCTTGTTGTAGAGGTAGGTGTTTACCAGCAACTTAGAAGAGGAAAAGGAGTTTTGGGAGAGAATTCCAGAGTGTACAGCCTTGAAATTCGAGCCAGTATTGAAGGTATTAAAATTGGATATTTAACACGCTGGAATTTTGAGGAGTGCACACATCTTTGAGGTTGGGATGAAAGGTCCTGAAATGTGAACTGATTTTTTTTTTCCCCTGTCTTCGTAGATATTGCCTGACCAAATATTTCCTGTTTTTTCCTTCAAGCGTTGTAGGGTTGGCAGGATTAGAGATGGGAATGCGCGAGGCTGTGGAGGAATTTGAAAGCAGGGAAAAGAATTTTAGCATTGAGACTTTGCTTAACTGGGAGTCAGTGTTAGTCAGCAGGCAGAGGAGTGACAGCTGATAGCTGGACCTGGTGCAATTTAGGACTGGCAACCAGGTTTTTTAGGTGAACTCAAATATGTGGAAAGTAGAACCTGAGAGGATTGCCCAGTAGCTTTAAAATGTAGCTCAAAAAATTGTGCAAGTGAAAGATCATATTTATCAAGGTAGACGTTTATTTCAAGGAGCTCGCAAAGTATCACTCTAAAGTAGGACTATTGGACTCCTTATGGAATGTGGAATTCCTCAAATATTAAAAATTATTGCCAGATTCTTTCTCAGTTATGTAAAACTCTTTGATTGTAAGGAAATTTTTTTATCCACCACAAAGTATTATGTTTTTGGCTTCCAGGTTTGTGCCACATATATTGGGTGTCCCAACTGTTCTCTGACCAGTTTATTGGAACTAATTTTCAGCCCTGGATTGTATGCAATGCATTGCAAGAGAAATGGACTGTAGTTCATCAGATGTGTGTTTGTTGTTGCGTGCTCCTCTTCTCCTACAATGAAGATAATAATACTGTTCACAAATACTGGGCTAATCTAATCTAAGCTGCTTTGGTGGTGCAGATTTGGCACGTGCTAGAGTGTGAATTTAATGTTGAGAAAAACCTGCGTGTAGGTTTGCCCTCCCAATTCTCTCTTCCACTAGCCTGAACAATTAACGCATGTCAGTCAGTACTGAATGGTAATTTTTAGCTCCATTGACAATCTCATTCACAGAATCACTATTGAAGAATATTCATTTAATTTATTGTAGTCGCATTTACCAAAGTACAGTGAAAAGTTTGTTTTGCGAGTGGTGCAGGCAGATCATAGCAAGCAAGGACATACAGGATTGAATCATTGAGATGTACAGCATAGAAACAGACCCTTTGGTCCAACTTGTTCATGCCGACCAGATATCCTAATGTAGTCCCATTTGCCAGCATTGAGCCTGTATCCCACTATTTGTATACCCGTGGAGATGTAGACAGAGTAACAATTGTAGATTTGCAGGTAAACTAGATAGAGTAGGGTGCTAAGACACTGAGGCATACAGGGTTATGACTGGACAGGAGGCGCACAAAGCGGGATTAATATCAGTTTTAACATTAGAGAGGTCCATTCAGCAGTCTAATAACAGCAAGAAAGAAGTTGTTCTTGAACTTTAGTGAGTGTTCAAGCTTCTTTATCTTATACCTGATTGGAGAGTTTGGGAGAGACCATTTCCAGGGTGGGGCAGGTCTTTGATGTTGGCAGTCTTTCTGCAGCAATGCCAAGTGTAAGTGGAGTCAATGGATGGAAGGTTGGCTTTCATGATGGTCTGGGCTGTATGCATATTAAATGTTCCACTGTGTGTTAATTTATTTAAACATTGCTAGGTTCTTTCCATCGGTGCATAATCCCAGAGTTTGTCAATGATTGCATAACACCAAGTGTGTCATCAAGGTATGTGCTGATAACTTTCATCTCAGCCTCAATGAGTTGTCATCCTTCATGCAAAGGAGCCCTTGACTATGGTGATTTTATAGGGGTGGGGGAGATCTCATGTTGAAGCTCCATCCTGAGCTGTAACTGTTGATCTGAATTAGGAACCCAGTTGAATTTTTCTTCCCTGACAACTCCTGAGTCATGTGTTCTGAGAGCAATTATTGGGCTTCTGCAGTCGCCCTGCCTGAGATCAACACAGTCCGGGATTGGAACCCAAACCTACAATTTCAGTTTTGTGCGAGGAATGCACTGGCTCACATAAACCTCTTTTACTGTTTTTTTAAAAATTTCTACTCTGGGTGAGTCACGTCTACGTGTTTTTATTTTGGCAACGCTAATTTCCTTGGTTTGGCAGCTGAATGGATATCTATAGATAATTGTGTCGAACATTCTGCAGCCAGGATAAAGAAGCACCATTTGAAAAATGCCTTCACGCAGTTCAACATATTTCTGACAGTCACAGTTGTTTACTGTCTATGTCCTGTGCAATCTTCTGTCTCTGCCAACATTTCAGAATATTTCCTGATGCACTTAGTTGGGTTTTTGCTGCATAATTCATTGTTCTGTAATCAAATGATCAGAGATATGCCTTAACTGAACAGAAATAAATCTGATACTGTGAAATTGATGTGACTGAAATCTGTGCTGTGTCAGTTCCTCTGATTTCCTATTGAATGAATTAGTTTTCTGTATTTCTTCCTGGTGGAAGAATCTTCTGCTGAGTGGTCTGATTTATTCCCAGTTTCCTCAGTTTTGAAAAATGCAATATGCTTTAATATTGTACATTTTAAATCCTTACTTTGTATTGCCTTTCGCGAATCTATAATCGTCTCAATCCTTATTTCTAAGATAATTCTTAAGATTCTGTACCTCTTCAATTCTTATATGAAGTGCATTGGAGTATTTTACTACAATAAAGATGCCTATGTGAATCCACGTTAAAAACTATTTTTCCGAATAATAGTGCTGTTTAAGAGGATGCTGTGTTTGGATGGAAATTGCTTCCTTCTATTCCTGCATTCTCATCAATGAAATTATTTTTTAGCAAGACTATCAGCTCAATTACTAAACAACATGCTTTTCCAAAAGTTTTGGGGAATCTTTATTTCCCTTTTGGGATTTGGTATGAAATTCTCAGCTTTAAAAGATTTTAGAGTGAATAAAGGAGCTGACTCGGTCAAGCACAGTCAAAAGGTGCGCCTCAAGCAGCAGACGGGTGATAAATGCTGGCCAGCCAATGATGTCCAAATCTCACAAGTGTAGAAAACAAAATCTTCAAAGACTTATTCATGTTTAGGATTACAGGATGCAGCTAGACAAATTCTTTGGCCTCAATTTGAAATGGTGTGCACTGATAAACTGTCGGCTGTGCAACTTTTGGAGTTTGGGTGTTGTCTGGTCCCCAAAGTCATGAGTTGTACAGCTGCCTGTGGTGGCTAGCCTGTCATACTTGATATTCACACTTGCTGTCATTTAATTCCAGCCCGGTTTGAATCTGTACTGTAAATGTTGCCCGGACTTTTCCTGGATTGCCGAGAAGTTTTCTTAACTTCTATAAAAATTCTCACAGCAGCAATGTTTTTACCTTGAGTGTAACATTGACATTTAAAGGAGTGAAGCTTTGTAAGTCACGTATGCAAGGAAAGTATGCTTCTGTCATGAGCTCAGCTCAAACTAGAGATGCTGATTTGATTTGTATTTGCTCATAGTGCACTGTACATAGATATCAGTGCAAAACTGGCACCCGCAGGATAATTGCAGGCATTTGCAAAAAACTGAGGAGGAATTAATTCAGACAAAAGATTTGATAATGTCATGAATAGTGAGGATAAAATACAAGTGCTCACAATCCTGGGATGAAATTACAACCTTTCATAATGTTACATTGTAATTGCCCTCGAAGTGAAATAGGATGCTGATGTATGTTTAACTGTGGATCACAAGGTGTGCTGATACAAAATCTTTTCTTTTTGTAGTAATTTGAAACTGTTTGGGGTGTGCATTGATGTGGCAGTACAATTTGAGAACCTGGCTGTTGATCTAGCACTGAAGCCAGAAGCAAGTTGTCAACCTGTCACTGTTCACCACAGTTTTATGTTCATATTTTTTTAAAAAAAAGGCACTTGGACAAGGCACAAAAAGCTTCATCATCTCAGGGTAAAGGGTTGCCCTTTTAAGGTAGAGATTGACTTTTTTTTTCACGGAACGTAGTGAATTCATGGGAATTTTTACTGCAGAGGGCTGTATAGGTCGGTCGTCAACAGTCCTATTTAAAATCGCAGGGTCTTGTTTAGGTACAGGGATTTGTTCAGAGCATGAAAGCAATATATCCAAATCATTTCTCGAGCTTAGGGAGCTCTGGGCCAATGGCTGCTTTCTTTTTGAACGCTCATCTGCCAATTAAAGTCAGTTTGCAAACCAGTTACAACCCTGTATTATAAATTATTGTGACTGTTTGAAACATGTCATTCTTATGTTTACCCTGTTTGAAAGTAAGACAACAAGCTTCAGCAATATTCACCATAATTCCCAGATTTCATCTTTCCATAAAATTCAGTATCCCTAACTTGTCACATTTCCAGCTCCCAGAAGCTTCTGTTGACTTTTGCTTTCTCACTGTTTTTCCTGCCTGACCTGCTGAGTATTTCCAACATTTTTATTTCCAGTTTCTTGCTGCTGGTGCAACAGTTCTGTGATTCTGTTTTCACCCAGCGAGGAGTACTGCTTTTGGACAGCACCCCTGCAGTTTCCACCCTTACATCCTTAGTTACTTGGAATCATCTGAATTCTAACTTCTTTTTTTATTTTGAGCACTGACATTCTTTGAATTCGCTCTTTTATCTATTTTTAGCCATATCAAAATTTTCTGCTGACTCCTGCCTTTCATAGCATTGAGAGTGTCCTTTTGCCCTGAGTGAAACTGTGCAGAATACTCATCTATTACCTTAACCATGATCCCTCCCTACTCTCCAAGAAGAACCTTTTTAACGACTAATTGGCATTAATTTACTGACACTTTTAAAGACACTTTTTTTGTTTCCTTTTCTATCTTCTGCTAATGTAACTGAGTAGACTTGAGTTTAATGAGTATTTAAAGTTTCAAACCCATTTTCTCTTTGAGAATGTAGCAACTAAAAGTTGACCTCAAAAAACAATGACCATGAAGTTGTCAGATTGTTGTACCCAACTGGCATCACCAAAATTTATTCAGGAGGGAAGACTACTGTCCTTATCAAAGCTTGCTGGTATGTTACTGCAGTCTCATGCTAATGTGGTTGCATTTAACTGCCTTTGAAGTGGATGTAGTAAGTTGCTCGTTAGTACAGACCCAGCTGCAGATTGTCACAAGATGAAATTTTTGATAGTCCAAACTTTAATGTTGGTCCTGGAAGTGAACCTTGATGTGCTTTCTTTTTAATTGTTGATTTCTGAGATGTGAGAATCACTGACTGGGCCAACATTTCATGCCCATCCGGTGACAGGTCGACAACTCACTTCTGGCTTCAGTGCTAGATCAACAACCAGGTTCTCAAATTCTAATCTGCCATGTCAGTGCACACCCCAAACAGTTTCAAATTACTGCCAAAAGAAAAGATTTTGCATCAGCAATTGGTAGTGGGTTGCTTTCTTTTGGTGCATATACACCAACAATACCATTATCCAAGGAGTTTGAGGAGACCCAGACACACGGAAGATGTGGCGAGACATTTCCAAGTCTGGATTGTGAGTGCCTTGGTGAAGAGCTTGCAGCTGGTGGTATTCCAAAGTATCTGCAGTTCTTGTGCTCTTAGATTGTTGTGTTTGTGGATTTGGAAGTTGCTATCTAAGGAGCCCTGGTGAACTTATGGAGAAGATGATACATGCTGCTGGTACTGAGCATCAGTGGTAGAGTGTGTGATTACTTGTGGATGTGGAGCTTTGGCTGGTGTAACCTCCTTGAATGTTGCTGTATTTATACAGGCAAGTGGGTGTTTTGATAATAGTCTACTGCACTGTCCTGCGTTTGTTCCGTAACCCTCGATTACCTTATTGATTAAAAATCTGTCTGTCTCGGGCTGAAGACAGTTAATGACCAAGCCTCGACAGCCCTCTGCTGTAAAGAATTCTGATTTCTTCCTTAACTGGGTGATTCCTTATTCTGAGATGATTGTCTCTGGTCTTAGACTCTCGCACAATGGGAAGCAATCTTTCCATATTTATCCTGTTAAACGCCTGAGAATCTTTTATGTTACAAACAGATCTCAAAAGAGTAAAAGGCCAACGTACTCAATTACTCCACATCAAATCCTCCCATTCACAAAATCAGCCTGAGTAAACTTCTGGCAACTTCCACTGCCAGTTTATCTTGCCTTGAATGAGGGGACCAAAACTGTTTACAGTATTCTAGTTGTGGTCTGATCAATGCTTTATATAGTTGAGCAAAGCCTTTTTATTTCATTCTCCATTCTCTTTGAAATGAAGGCTGATATTCTATTTGTCTTTCTTATTACCTGATGAACTTGTGTTTTCGTGATTCGTTCACTAGAATTTCCAGATCCCACTGCAATTTTCTGCAGTCTTTCTCCATTTAATTATTATTCAGCTATTCTATTTTTACCTGCCAAAGTGCATAACCTCGCCCTTTGCTTTAACCTGTTGTTATCCCACTTTCGACTCCTATCCTTGCTGTTTGCCTTCAAGGAGCAAGGAAGTGGTGGAGGGCTTAAGCAGATATTTTGCCTCTGTCTTTATGGTAGAAAATACTTCAATTATCATATTAATCTGAAGAATTCAGAGGAGGAATTGAGTAGCATCACCTGAAGTAGTAGTATTAGACAAACTAATGGGGCGAAAGGCAGCTCAGCCCCTCAGCCTGATGGCTTGCATCCTGGAATTTTAAAAGTAGTAGATGCAGCAATAGTAGGTGTTTTGGTTGATTATAATCTTCCAAAAACCCTTGGATTCAGGAAGACTATCAGAGGATTGGCAAACTGCCAATGTGACACCTCTATCAGAAAGGGACGAATGCTGATTAACACAACGTCTTTGTCAGAAAAATGTTGAATCAATTACTAAGGAAGTTGAGGCAGACTGTTGGAAAATCCTAACTGAGCAGAGTCAGCATGGCTTCATGAACGGGTGATCATGGCTGTAGTCAGTCTGACTAATTTATTAGAGTTTTGAGGAAAGTCCCAACCAGGGTGGACAGAGGGGAATCAGTACTTGTGTTGTATTTCAACTTCCAGAAGGCATTCTCTAAGGTGCCTCACAAAAGGTTAAGTCATAAGAACCCACAGTGTTGGAGGTACTGCATTGGCATAGCTAGGGGGTTTGCTAAAAGTGAGTGGGAACAAGGGATTCTTTTTCAGGTTGGCAATGTGTGACCACTGGAGTTCCACAGGGATCAATGTTGAGACCATAAATGTTTACAGTATCTGTTTATGATTTGGAGGAGTGAAGAGTATGTATTGTAGCCAGATTTACAGACGGCACAAAAATAGATGGAAAGGCATGTTGCAGGAGGGATGGAAGTATGTTTTACAGATATTGATATATTTAGTAACTGAGTAAAAAGTTGGCAAATGGAGTATAATGCGGGAAGTGTGAAGTTGTTCATTTTGAAAGAGAGAACCAAAGAACAAAATCTTATTTAAATTGGAGAAAATATTCAGAAAACGGCACCACATTGGACTTTTTAGCGGCTTGGAGCATAGCAGTAGAGAAGTCCACATCTGGAGTACTATGAGCAGTTTTGGTCCGCTTATTTAAGGAAAGATGTTTAATTGGAGGCAGTTCAGAAAAGATTTACTGGAATGTTTGCTGGTTTGGAGGGATTATCTAATGAACAAAGGCAGTAAACGGTTGGGACCCTACTCATTGAAATTAAGAACAACGAGAATGGATCTCACTGAAACAAATATGATTCTGAAGGGGCTTGACAAGGTAAATACAGAGAGGATGTTCCCCCTCATAGGAGTGTCTCGGCCTGGAGGGCATAGTCTCACAGAATAAAAGGGAGCATATTTAAAACTGAGATAAGGGGGAATTTCTACTCTTGGTTGAGTGTGTTGGAAATTTGTTGCCTCAGAACAGTAGGGTAGATTCCTTCTACGTTTAAGGCTGAGGTAGATGTTTGATCAACAGGGAAATTAAGGGTTATGAGGATCGGGTAGGAAAATGGGCGTGAGGAATGTCAGATCAGCCATGATCTGACGGAAAGGACCTGCTCCTGTTTCTATTGCTTATTTTTGTATCGTTTGCAAACCTGGGAATAGTACATTCACTTCTGTCTTTGAAGTCATTAGTATATTTAGTAAATAATTGTGGGCCTGATGCTGATTCCTGTCCCTCTCCACTGGTCATAGGCAACCACCCAGAAAACACCCCTTTTATTCCGCCCTGCCTTCCATTAGTTTTTCAATCTCTATCTGTACTGAAAATACCATGGTCTCTTATCCCAAGTAGACTTTAATGAGTAGTATCTTTGTGAAGATCCTTTTAGAAATCCTAATATATTACATCTATTGGCTCCCCTTTATCCACGCTACGTGTTACCTTCTCAAAGAACTGTTACAGATTTCTCAGATGTGATCTTCATAAAGCCATACTGACTGATTATATTATGTATTTATAAATGTTCTGTCATCATACCTTTATAATTTTTCAAATGACAGGTCATTTAGCTTGAATTGACAGTTGCTTGTTTTGTTTTTTATGTCTTCAATTTTTGAATAAGTGTTACATTGTGACAATGTGTAGTGTGACTGTGTGTACAGTTTTAGATTTGCAGAGAAGGCAGAATTTACCACATCAAAATACTGCAAGAAGGAAAAGCTTTATTCTGGAAACATGTTCATGGTATTGAGCTGTGTTTTGGGCTATGGCCCAGAACTTTATATACAGGCATTAGAGGATGTTTGGAAGTTTGTAATAGTGGAAAAGTTGGGACACGTCATTTCTAATGAAAAGAGTCTGTTTTCTACTGCTGTGTTCTGTAACGATGCCAGAAGTGGGGACCAGGCCAAAAATCAATTAAAATATCAATTACTAACAAGCAATGTAACATAGAAAGAAGAACTTTAAGCCACTTAATTGATAGTATTGTTGTGATTAACAGGGAATTAAGATTGTTTGGAGAATGATAATGAAACTTGTCATGAGACTTGCGTTGTTTGAAGGTAATTAGTTTTCCTCTCATCTCCAAATTAGGTAGTTGCTACAAAGTTTGCAATATTGCAGATATTGTAAACGTTAAATCAGGATCATGACATTTACCCACCATTTCTTCTTGTGAAATCCTGTAACAAATTGTTCTTAGTAAAATGAACGCAGTTACTGTGTTTACTTCTGCAAACTCTGCAAATTTGCATTGGTGAGTCGAGCAAGACCGATTTTTCTTTCATTCAAAAATTTGAAATTATTTGACCTTTGTCACTATTTCAAATGTCTTGCAAATTATGCAAAATTTGTTGAAGTGGTTTTCTGGCTCACTTGTACAATGTAAACAAGTGTTTAAAAAAGCCGAAGAACTGTGAATGCTGGAAGTCAGGCAAAAACAGGCAGACATTGGAAAAGCTCAGGATTGGCATCATCTGTGGAGAGAAATCAGAATTAATATTTCAGGTCAGGTGACCTTTCGTCAGAACAAGATAGTATTCAGGAGCATGTTTCTATACAAAGCAGATGAAGGATGTCACTTACTCCCAATTCAATAGCCCTTTTGATCTGAGAATTATATTGTCTTCATGTAGTCAGCCATTAAAGTATTCATGGCTAAATGAAGCCATTGACCACCGTACTTGTTCTTGTTAACTGGATTTTTGCTGTGTTCACTGTTTTTGTTTTATCCTGCTTACATTCACCGAGTTTGTTTGCAAATGTCATTGACTCAGCTTCAGTAGCCACTTGTGATAAAGAATTTTGTATCACAATAAGGAAGCATAGTATTTAAATAGCCTTAAAAGTTGACATATGTCAGCCTCAGGCTGTTCAAAAATATTTCACGATCAATTTGTTGCTTTCAAGGTGGTTACTGTTCGTGAGGCAAAAATAGCAATTTAAAAAAAAGTTGAACAGGCTCAGTAGTCAGGCACTATTTATAGAGGTAGGATAATTTGAAGTTTGAGATTGACCACAGAAATGTTGTACAGGTAATGAGAGAGACAACCAATTGTTCTGTATTTTTATGATCGTTCAGGGAAAGAATCTTGGTCAAGTTGCTGGGCAACACCCTGTTGCTTCTTGATCTTTGTCCATCCAAAGTCTTACCTCGAAAAATAGCTGATCTACTAAGTAAACACACTCTTGGCCCTCTCTTTGTCCCCAACCACTTTCTCATCTATGATTTTTGTTTTCAGTATTTCACGGGATGTGGGGTTCGCTGGCTGGCCAGCACTTATTGCTCATCCCAAGTTGCCCTTGAAAAGGTGGTGGTGTGCTGCTTTTTGAACCGCTGCAGTCCTCGTTTTGTGGTTTTATCTACAAAGCCTTTAGGAAGGGAATTACAGGATTTTTACCCAGCGACAGTTAAGGAAAAGACTATTGTGTTTCCAACTCTGGATGGCTGGGTTGAAAGGGAAACTGCAGGTTGTGATTATGTCTGCTGCCCTCCTTTTTCTATGTGGTGGTGGTTGTGAGTTTGGAAGGTGCAGTCTATGGATCTTTGGTGAATTTCTGCAGTACGTCTTGTTGACAGTGCACACCGTTGCTGCTGAGTCCTGTTGGTGGAGGCAATGGATGTTTATGGATGCGGTGTCAGTCAAGCAGGCTGTTTTGTCCTGAATAGTGTTAAGCTTGAGTATGGTTCGAGCTGCACCCATCCAGGCAAGTTGGGAGTATTCCATCACATTCCTGACTTCTGCTTGTAGATTCTGGGCAGGCTTTGGGTGTTAGAACGTTAACCAATCCTTGCCTCTGACCTTCTGTGTAGCCACTATTTATTTGATGAGTCCAGCTGAGTTTCTTGTCAGTGTTAAGTTTGCTCATAATAGGGGATTCGGTGACGTTAAAGGGTGTCAAAGGCAGTGGTTAGATTTGTCTGTTATTGGTGATGTTTATAGCCTGGCATTTATGTGGTGTTAACCAGGGAGGCAATGGCCTAGTGGTATCAGCGTTGTACTGTTAATCCAGAGACCCGGATAACTCACTGGAGACCTGGGTTTGAGTCCCGCCATGGCAGATGGTGGAATTTGAATTCAATAAATATCTGGAATTCATAGTCTAATGATAGTGAATCCATGGTTAATTGTGAGAAAAACTCTTCTGGTTCACTAATGTCCTTCAGGGAAGGAAACTGCCATCCTTACCTGGTCTGGCCTACATGTGACTCCAGACGCACAGCAATATGGTTGACTCTTAACTGTCATCTGGGCAATTTTAGGGAGGGGCAATAAATGCTGCCTGGTCAGCGATGCCCTCATCCTGTGAATGAATTTTTAAAACATGTTGTTTGCCACTTGTCGGCCCAAGCCTGGATATTGTGCAGATGTTGTTGCATTTGAACCTGGACTACTTCAGTGCCTGAGGAATCATGAATGGTTCTAAACATTGTGCAACCATTGGTGATCATCCCCATTTCTTGTCATCTGATGGAGGTAAGGTCATTGAAGCAGCTGAAGATGCTTAGGCCAATACACTAGCTGTCCTGGAGCTGAAATGACAGACCTCCAACAACCACAACCATGTTCCTGATAGCTGTTGGTTCCAGTTTTGCTTGGGCTCGTTGATGCCTCACTTAGTCAAATGTGGCCTTAATGTCAACGGCTGTCACTCTCAGTTTACCTCTGGAAATGAGCTCTGTTGTCCGTGTTTGATTCAAGGCTGTAATGAGGCCAGGAGCTGTGTGGCCCTGGTGGAACCCAAACTAGGCGTCACTGAGCAGGTTATTGCTGAGCAGGTGCTGCTGGATAGTACTGATGATGACACCTTCCATCACTTTACTGATGATTGAGAGCAATAATTGGCCAGTTTGGATTTGTCTTGCTCGAGTGTGGGCATACCTGGGCGGTTTCCCACATCGTCAAGTAGATGCCAGTACTGTAATTGCACTGGAAGAGTTTGGCTAGGGTAATGGTGAGTTCTGGAGCACAGGTCTTCAGTACCATTGCTGGGGCCCATAGACTTTGTACCATCCAGTGCTTTTAACCATTTCTTAATATGACCGGGGAGAACTGACTTGGCTGAAGACCGGCATCTGTGATGCTGGGTAGCACTCGAGGAGGATGAGATGGATTATCAACTTGGCACTTCTGGCTGAAGATTGCTGCAAATGCTTCAGCCTGATCTTTTGCATTGATGTGCTTGGCTCTTGCATCATTGAGGATGGGGATATTTGAGGAGCCTCCTCCTCCTCCTCCAGTAAGTTGTTTAATTATCTGCCACCATTCGTGACTGAATATGGCAGGACTGCAGAGCTGAGATCTGATCCGTTGGTTGTGGGATCACTTAGCTGTGCCTATCACTTGCTGCATATGTTGTAGGCCTGTTTTGATAGCTTTACTGGGTTTATTCCTTATCTTCAGGTATGCTTGGTGCTGCTCCTGGCATACCCTCCTGCACTCTCCATTGAACCAGGGTTGATCCCCTGACTTGCTGGTACTGATAGAGTGGAGCCTCTGCTGGGGTATGAGCTTGCAGAATGTGCTAGAGAACAATTCTGTTGATGGCCCACATGCTTCATGGATGCCCAATCTTGATTGATTGAAATCTGTTCCATTTAGCACAGTGATAGTGTCACACAAAATGTGTGTGTGTGTGAAGGTGGGACTTTGTCTCCACAAGGACTGGTCGCTCTTGCCGATACTGTCATGGACAGATGCAGCTGGTAGTTTGGCAAGGATGAGGTCAGGTATATATTTTTTCCCCCCTCTTGTTGGTTCCCTCGCAACCTGTTGCACACCTAGTCTATCAGCTGTGTCATTTAGGTCCCAACCATCCTGATCAGCAATGCTGCTAATGAACCACTCTTGGTGGTGGACATTGAAATCCCCCCACCTAGAGTACATTTTGTGCTCTTGCCATCCTCAGTGCTTCCTCTAAGTGGTTTTCAACATTGTGGAGTACTTATTCATCAGCTGGTATGTGGTAATCAGTAGGAGGTTTCCTTGCCCATGTTTAACCTGAAGCCATGAAACTTCATGGGGACTGGAGTCATTGTTGAGGACTTCCAGGGCAACACACTCCTGACTATATCGCTGGGTCAGTTGGGAGCAGGACACAACCAGGGATGATGGTGGAGTCTGAGATATTGTCTGTTAGGTATGATTTTGAGAGTGCGACTGTGTCAGCCTGTTGCTGGTCTAGCCATGAGACAGCTCTCCCAATTTTGGCACTAACCCCCAGATGTTGGTGAGAAGTTACTAAATAAAAACCAAACAAGACAGTGGGTGTTGTCAGCAAAATTGCTGGAAAAGCTCAGCAGGTGTGGCAGCATCTGTGGAGGAGAAAACAGTTAACGTTTCAGGTCCGGTGACCCTTCCTCAAGCAACTCCTGCACCCCTCTGTTACAACTAAAAACTGGGGTTCTCTTCATGCTGCAATAATTCCATGTGAGACAATCAATTTCACTGAAATTGCCTTTGTCACTGGTGTGTTTATGGGATGCTACTATGTTAGAGCAGTTACTGTTTAGTGCTTCAGTAATCTGTGTTATTCTGTTAAATTGTCCATGAGAATTAAGTAAATTGAATTCTTCTTTCTTTTGTTTAGCTGGGTCTATAACAAGAAGTACATAAGGGAAATAAAACAGAATGCAGAATGTAGTGTTACAACAGAGAAGGTGCAGAGAAAGATCCAACCTAATATGTGGCTGGTCCATACGTAAGCCTGATAGGTGGGAAGAAGCTGTTCATGAATCTGTTGGTACATGTTTTCAAACTTTTCTGTCTTCCACCCAATTGGAGAGAGTGGAAGAGAGTGTAACCGGGTGGGAGGCATCTTTGACTATGTTGGCTGCTTTCCTGAGGCAGTGGGGAGTGCAGATAGAATCAATGAAAGGAAGGCTGGTTTCATCACAAGTCCGTAATTTCTCGCAGCGTCGGGCAGAGTATTTGCCACACCAAGGTGTGACACGTACAGATGGGATGTTTTTGATGGTGCATCTGTGAAAATTGGAAACAGCCATTGTGTACGTGTTGAATTTCCTTAGTCTTCTGAGGAAGTAGGGGTGTTCTTAAGTTTAGCACCTTCATGGATGGATGAGGACAGATTACTGATGTTTACTGCAAAGAACTTGAAGCTCTTGACCACCTCTTTGTCACCACTGATACAGATGGGCATATCTTCCACACTGTACTTGGGAACATGATCCAGTACCAGGATGTATTAATATTGATTTTTAAAGATCTAATGTGAGTCTTTGCATGTCCTTCCAAATGGTAATTTGATATTATACTGTATTGTGTTCTGATTTGCGCATTAATTTACCCAGTGTACTGAAGAATGGAACTCATTTGTAACCTGGGGACTGCCTGTAAGTGAAAATCTTTTGGCGTACTTGTCCGTCATACATAGACAAATGAATTATTTCTAAACACTATTTGAACTGTGTTGTTTATTTCAGGATATTTAATGGGGAGGTGATTCAGGAACACTACATCAATCATTTAGTACCGTGTTCAGCAGAAAATGAAAGCTGCAATAGTGCTCAATAAATGAGTCACCTCGTAATAGCTTGAGTTGACATCCCAATCCCTGTTGGTTAATCTGGATATATGGTTGGGCATTGATTTTAAGTAGACACTTGGGAATTGTATCAATATGATTAATATTTATAAGATTTGCCTTTAAACCTGTGTATTTAGCTGGCCACTGCAGCGGGTGAGAGAGAGGTTAAGTAAGCTAATAAGCAGAAGATTGTGGAAACATTTCCAAACATTGCATACAATGTTTATAATTTAATTCTGACATAATACTGAGTGAAGCTCTTGGTTTAGAGTAACACAAACTTTGGATTCCTTTATCAACTTTGGCCAAATTACACAGTCTAATTTCAAATAGAACTGGTTTGGCTTTCACATGACTCATTAAAATCTAAACTCCTTTCAGAAGATTTAAATGGCTGTTCCTTATTTTTGTTTGGAAAACTCTTTTTATCCTAACCTGCACCAAGTCCAGTTCTCCCATCAGCCTCCACTCTGTCAATACTGTGTGGAGCTGGAGGAACACAGCAGGTCAGGCAGCGTCAGAGGAATAGGAAATTTGACATTTTTGATCAGGACTGGAGATAGGGGAGGGAGCTCAGAAATAAATACAGGGAGTAAGGCTGGGGGTATGGTGATAGGTGGATGCAGGTCAGGGGATAGTGGAGATTGGTCACTGGGAAGGTGGGGCAGATAGGTGAGAGGTTATGTCGGGTCAAGGAGGTGGGCTGGACTGGGGATAAGGCTTGGGGGTGGGGAGATTTTGAAGCCAGTAAATTCTATGTTGAGGCCATCGGGCTGTAAGCTCCCAAGTGGAATAAAAGGTGGCGTTTTTGTGTGGCTTATTGGGACATAGGAGGCCTAGGATGGACATGTGGTTAAGGGAGGGGGAGGGGGAATTGAAATGGCTGGCAATCAGAAGGGGTGGTGTTGTTTGGAGAGTACAAAGCACAGATGCTCTGCAGATCTGTCAAGTGTCTGCACTTGGTCTCACCGATGTAGAGGAGAACACATCAGTTGCACCGAATGCTGTAGACCAGGTTGGAAGATGTACAGCTGAATCCCTGTCAGACACAATGATTGGAGCATTGGACAGAGGTGAGAGGGGAGGTATAGCATTTCCTGCGGCTGCAGGGAAAGTTGCTGGGTGTGGAGTGGTTGGTGGTTAGTGTGGCATGGACAAGGGAGTCACCGAGAGAACTGTCCCTGCAGAAAGTAGAGGGCTGGGAGGGGAATATCTCTGGTGGTGCCTGATTGTGGGTAGCAAAAGTGACGGAGGACGATACATTGGATTCAGAGGTTGGTGGGATGGCGTATGAGGGAGGACCAGGGGGACTCTATCCTTGTTGGGGGAAGGTTGTTTGGAGGCACAAGTGTGGGAAATGCAAGAGATGCATTTAAGGGTAATATGAATCACACGAGAGGGGAAATTTAGGCCCTTGAAGTGGAAAGCTTCATTCCAGGAGCAGAAGCGGTGGAGGAATTGGGAGTACACAGTGTGGAGCTGGATGAACATAGGCCAAGCAGCATCTTAGGACTTGCTTGGCCTGCTGTGTTTATCCAGCTCCACACTTTGTTACCTTGGATTTTCCAGCATCTGCAGTTCCCATTATCTGAGGAATTGGGAGTACCTGCCCCTACACTGCCCCTCCACCTTTTTCCAATGCCAGAAACAATTCTGTATCTGACAGGGATTCACCTGTACTTCAGCCTGGTCAACTACATCTGTTGCACCTGATGTGGTTTCCTCTACATGGGTGAGACCAGCGCAGACTCGGTGACAGATTTGCGGATCATCTGCGCTCTGTACGCTCCAATCAACACCACCTTCTGGTTGCCGAACATTTCAACTTCTCTTCCCACTCCCTCAGCAGTATGTCCATCCTGGGCCCCCTCCAATGTCACAATGAGGCAATGCAAGAATTAGAGGAACAGCACCTTATTCCTTGTTCTCGTATGCCACTCTGCAACCTCTGTATCCAGTGCATCATTCTTTGTCACTTTTTTGCTACCTGCAATCAAACTCCACCACCAAAGACAGCTTCCCCTCCCACCCCGTCTGCTTTCTGTAGGGACTACTTTCTCCATGACTCCTTTGTCCACTCCACACTAACCAGCCCAATAACCTCAACATGGAATTCACTAGCTTCAAAACCTCCCCATCGCTGTCTTCATCCCATGTCCAGCCCTCCCGGTCATCACCACCGACCAAAATAAAATCAGAAGTGCTGGAGAAACTCCGTGGGCCTAGCACCATCTGTGGAGAGGGAAACATGGTTAATGTTTTGGGTCCTTTCTGGAACCACTGACCATGCTGGTTGAATCTGTGGACGTGAGGACTTCAAGAGGAAAAGATGTACTTGACCTCTTCCTTACCGGTCTTCGTGTAGTAGATGCAGCTGTCAATTATTGTATTTGTAGGAGTGAACACCACACAGACCTTGTGGAGGCAAAGACCCACTTTCACATTGAAGTGTCCTTTGAGTGTGCCACTCGCATTTTGCTGGATAGGATGGTGTCTGAACAAAACAAGCAAATTATAACTGAGGTGCTCAGTGATATTAGCAGCAACAAAACTGTATTCAACACCATTTGTAACTTAATGGCATGATATATTCCCCACCCCATGATTGTCATCATACTAGAGGATCATTCATGCACCAGAATAGAGTGCAGGATGGCATGCTGAGAAGGAAAACCAGATTGAACAGTGAAAAAGAGGTGCCAACCTGGTGATGTAACAACACATGACTACATGCATGCCTAGGGGAGGCAGTGGTATATTGGTAGAACCACAAGAGTAGAAATTCAAAACCCCAGACCTGTGCTCTGAGGACATCGGTTCAAATTTCACGTTGGGAGGTAGTGAAATTGGAATTCAGTAAAGATGTGGATTTAGAAGTTAGCCTAAATAAGAATGTGATCTTTGTCAGAAAGACAGATCTGGTTAACTAAGGAAGGAAGTCGTTTCTTTGTATTTGGTTTGACCTACATGAAGTCCTTGATCCATGGAAATAGTTAACTCTCGTCTCTGAAATGATCCTAGCAAGTCAGTTGGTTCAATGGACAATAAATACTGATGGATCAGTGATACCACATCTCATCTCATGATAAATAATAACAAGCGTGTGATAGTCAACGCATTGGTCACCTTCTTCCAAAATTCCATCTAGAATGATTCCTGCAGGTTGGAAGCTTGTGGATGTTGTTTCTGTTTGAAAGAAAGGGGAAAAGTTTAAAAACAGCTGTATTGATTTGCTGTTAGGAAACTAATGAAGTGTTGGCCTTTATTGCAAATGGATTGCAGCCCAGGAAGTCCTCTTTCACTGTGTAAAAACTTGGCTAGACTGCACTTGGAGGACTTGATGCTGTTTTGGTCTCTTTATCTCGAAGGATCAGCAAAGGTCCACCAGACTTGTTCCTGGGATGGTTTGTGAAGAGAAATGGGACAAACTGTGCTTGCATTCTCTGTGGGGTTTTGAAGAATGTGAGGTGACCTTGTTGAAAGCTACAGAATAGTACAAATGATTAGAGTAGATGTAGATAAGATATTTGACTATTTATTTTCTGTTTGAGGAATCTCGAAACAAAGGGGCACAGATGAAGAAAGAGAGGCTTCGTGTTAGGACCACAATGAGAAATCATTTTACTCAGAGCAGCATAGGAATTAGGATTGGAAGTAGGCATTCAATCCTTCGACCCTTCTCTGAACTGCCACACATCTTCCTCAAGCAAGGAGACCAAAACCGGACATGCTACTCCAGGTGTGGTCTCACCAATGTCTTATGACATTGTAACAGCACTTCTTTACTTTTCAGAGGGTGGTGCATCTTTGGAATTGTCCAGAGGAATGAGATGTGGGTTGGAGGTGTTGGTATTCCTATGAGCCCTCCTCGATGGTAGAAGTCATGAGTTTGGATTGCTGGTAATGAGTGACTTTTTAAGAAATAGTACTCTTACATGAATGCCATTCTTCAAAACTGTAGAATGAAAAGAGGAAAAATACAGGGGAGGTAAAAGCCTTATGAAAATGCTGTGCCTCAGAGCTCTGCTAGAATTAGTTACATCAGTTAAATGATCTGAAGAATTACCAAAACTTCAGTTTTCAACCACCAGATTAAATGGAATTCCATTGTTTTGCAATAGCATAACCTGTGAAATATGTAAGTGTGAAAAACTATGGAAGAGGACAGACTAGATTTTAATTTTGGTGCATATTGAGTGCAAATATAAAGAGAAAGTAGCAAGTACTTCATAAGTACTTTTGAAATTACTCAAGGTGAAATTGAAGGAAATCTCAATGCCGATAACCTTTACATTCAATATACTATATCATTGCAGAGTAGACGTGAACAAAACCGGATGAGTTTTGAACAGCAGCCAAAAGTGTTTATGGAAGCTGTGGCTAAACTATTTACTGTTGAAATCAGACCATATCTGGAGCTCTGTGCACAATTTTGGGCACTGTGGTGCAAGGGGAACAGAAGGTGCTGAAAACCATGAAAGAGGAACCAGCAAATTAATCACCACTACTCCAGATCTGATTTGAGATGAAAGACAAGGATAAAAAATTGCTTTCCAGAACTGAAGATGCATTAACTATTTTTGACAGTTGTCGGGTGACCTTAAAAATATAATGAAATAAAGATAAAATAAAAACACAAATCTCAAAATACTTGGTGGGAACTGCAGATGCTGGAGAATCCAAGATAACGAAGTGTGAAGCTGGATGAACACAGCAGGCCAAGCAGCATTTCAGGAGCACAAAAGCTGATGTTTCGGGCCTAGACCTCTCTGATGAAGGGTCTAGGCCTGAAACGTCAGCTTTTGTGCTCCTGAGATGCTGCTTGGCCTGCTGTGTTCACCCAGCTTCACACTTTGTTATCTCAAAATACTTAGCAGACCAGGCAGCATCTGTAGAGAGAAACAGCATTAATGTTTCAGGTCAATGATCTTTCATCAGAGCAGCTCTGATAAATGTTGTCAAATTGCTTCAAGTTGGGAAAGCATGATAAGCGGGAATTTAGGGAAATATGGAAGATCTAAGATTTAAATTGAGACAATACTGCATTTCAACCATGTAATATTGAACATGCACCGTTGCGCTGTGAAACTGAAACCTGAATCCTGGTTTTAGGGTGCTAGAATCCTTCATTGAGTAGGTATTAGCAGGACATTTGAAAAATTGTAATGTGATCATGCAGAGTTAAGATGGTTTTGTGGAAAGGCAATTATGTTTGACAAATCAATCAGCTTTTTCCTGATGTGTAACACAGGGTTAATACAAGGGAATCTGAAGGTTTTATGTATTTGGGTTTTCAAGTGACGTTTGGCAGGGCATTTTGAAGAGATGTTTCAATCAACAAAACTGTTCTGTCTCTGTAAGGAATGCGGTGTTTGGCCAGAGTGGAGAACTTAAGAAAGGCGAGGGGAAAGAAATCTTCAGAACTGAGCTATTAGCATTCTTTATTTTCATTATTTGTAGTTCAAACTGGGAAAAGTCTTTCTTTTGTTACGCCTTTCTGCAACAATTGTGCTGGAGTAATCTGATAACAATCTGATCTCTCAATGTGATGTTCATTGTGTTGAAATGACTGTGTAAATTAATGGGAGAGCTTGGTTTCTCTGCCCATAAATGAATATTTGCTTTTTACCCACATGTCACCAGAACACTATGCAGTAAAACTGCATAGCCAAAAAAAACTCTGTACAATTATTGAGTTTTTAAACTTGTCTATTTTTTTGAAGATTGCAAGTTTCCAGTCGGTTTTGTGCTGATCAGTGTTTTCAACAGGAGCTGGGGACAGCATGGATTTTAACTCATGGCTTGTATGATTGGGGGGGTGGGGGGTGAATCATCCATATTTTCTAACTTTTTGGTCAAATCCGTTGGTCAACACTATACTAAATCACGATAACTTGAAAGGCAACCCAAAGAAACGTGGATCTGGAAAAGGCCACTGGCCAGCAGGAACAACAGCAAGGTTCCATGGTTAGAATAAGGTCAGTCTGCTTTAGATAATGTTGGGAAAGTGAGCATTGGCCAGACCCTGTTCCCTGCTTCTCTTTGAATGGTACGGTACTATGTCAGTTTTCCAGTCACGTGCGGATAGATACATGTGGTTGAACATCTCATTTGAAAGATAGCACCTCTGAAAGTGTAGCATTTTGATTGTGAAACTAATGTTGACCTTAATTAGTACTCATAGCCCTAAACCCCACAACCATGTGATTCAGCAGCAGCAATTTCTTCAGAAATAGTCTGATACTCAACAGTTGATAAATTTGCCACAATCCATTTGCATTCAGTTACTTAATATAAGGCTTTGTAAAGTGCTGTCTTTGTGCTGTTGCAGTCCCCTGTACCCCCAAAGAAATGTCAGCATATGGCACGTAATCTGCATTTAGATTTGGTTGCATAATTTGTAACTTTTAACACTTAGTTTCCATTTTTTCTAGTGGCATGACAAATCTCTTTTTAAAAACTACAGTATTTAATTGGTGGTATAGTTGATGGTGAAGAAGGTAATCTAAAACTACAAAAGTATCTTGAATAGTTGGACCAATGGGCTGAGGAGTGGCAGATGGAGTTTAATTTGGAGAGATGCAAGGCATTATATTTTGGTAAGATGAACAAGGGTGAGACTTGTTCACTTAATGGTAGGACCCTGGATGGTGTTGTCAAACAGAGACCTAACAGTTCAGATACATAATTCTTGGAAATTTACATCACTGGTACATAGGATGGTTAAGCAGGCATTTAGCCCTGAGCATTGGAGTTGGAGTGTTATTTTGGGGTTGTGCAATTGAGGCCACTTTCTGAGTACTGCATGTACTTGTGATTACCCTAAAATGCGAATTGGAGATGGTTCAGAAAAGATTTTCAAGGATGTTGCCAGGACTGGAGGATTTGAGTTATAAGTAGCTGGATAGGCTGGGACTTTTTCATTGGAGTATAACAAGTTGAGAGATGACGTTATAGGGATTTATAAAATCACGAGGGGCACAGATACCAGAACATGATCTGTGGATTACTAATCCAACAACATTAACATTGGACTCCTTTTATTCACACTTTTTTGTTACCTTTTACCTTGATTATTCCAACTTGTGACTGTCTTCCCATTTTCTGTCATCCCCGCACTTGAGTTCTTCCAAAGATATTGTCGGTATCTTAACTTGAACTATCTAACATTTATATGTGACCCTGTGTTCGCTGACTGATATTGGCTTGTAGTGTGGTAAAGCACTGATACTAAAACTCTGATTCTTATTTTAAAATCTCTGAATGCTGTTGTAACCCCCTGCCTTGGTAATATTTTCCATTCTCATAGTCCTATAATATATCTGTACTCATTTATTTCTTGAATCCTGAGCGTCTGCAATTTTAATCGCTTGACAGTTGGTGACTGTTCTTTCACTTGCCTCGGCTTTATACTCTAATTCTCTCCGGACAGCTCTCTGTGCTCCTTAATGACACATCTTGAAACCTGCCTCTGAGACTTGTGGATATCTCAGCTAATGTCACTTTCTTTTCCTGTTTTGTTTCATGTTTTCATTTTGTTACGTTGAAGGTATTTTAATGATGTGGATTGTTTGTCCTGATGGATTAATTAGAATTGCATTAGCTGTATTTATTGTTCATTTAGATATTTTAAGTATTTTATATCATACTATTAAGCCTTTATTATCTTGTTTGCTAGACATTGTTGAATCAGCTGGCTTGCCATGTAGAGTGCCACCAACAATGTGAGTTCAATTCCTGAAGCCACTGAAGTTCCCATGAAGGATTGTCCTTTTCAATCTCTCCCGTTTCCTGAGACATGGTGACCCTCAGATTAATCCACCACCAGTTGTCTCATCACCAGTTGATGAGAGAGAAGCCCTGTGGTCATCTGGGTTTGTGGAGACTTTACATTTAGGTCGTACAGAATGTAAGCAAAGTCAAAGCTTTTCATCTTGTATTCATCAAGCCCGTAGTCCAAAGAAAGCAAACTCAGAAAATGAACAACAAATTACACCACATGAGCAGAAGGTTCTGATTTGGTTGTCTTGAAGATGATGTAGTAGAAAATGTGAAATGTCAAACCTAGTTCGCTGATTAAATTCAAACCACATGCCATGCTTTGGCAACATCGATAATTATAGAGACAGGACTGCCTACCGTCTTGACGTGCAGCTTTTTAAAAAAAACTAACTGTAGTATTCAACTGTTGCTCAACGATTATTCACGATGGAGCTTCCTTGTGATTTTCCTGAGATAAGCAAAATTGTACATTGCGAAGGTTTGCACCGTGCCAAGACATTGCTCATTACTTCTCAACCGACCTGTTTTTGTAATTATTGGTCCATTCAAAGAAAAGAATAGATTTACTTTGATTTAAAAAGATCATTATTTTCAGCTGATGACTAGCTTACGGGTTCACAAGACCATTAGATGTACGAATGGTAGGCCATTTGGCCTAGTGAGTCTGCTGTACCATTTATTTGTGTCAGACTTGACCTAAGAATCAAAATGCCACTTAGTCCCACAACCCTTGATTTCCTTCATGATTAGAAGTCGATCTGTCTCAGCATTGGAGATAATTAAGACTCCACCCTTGACATCCCTGTGTAATAAAGAATTCTGTAGATTCACTACCCTCTGAGAGAAGAAATCCCTCCTCATTGTTGTCTTAACTCGGTGACCCTTTATGCCCTCTGCTCCTGGAATCGCTCATGAGGGGAAACAATGTCTCCATATGTACCCTATAACACTTACTAAGAATTTTCTGTGTTTCAGTAAGGCCTCTTTTTGTTCTCCTAAATTCAAGTACAAGTCTAACTACTGAACCTCTCCTCTTAAAAATCCCTCCATACCCAGGATCAATCTGGTGAGCCTTCTTTGGGCTGCCTCCCATGCGCGCTCTCTCCACAGACAGCGGGACCCAAACTGTTGGCAGTGTTCCAGCTATAGTCTCACCGGTGCCTTGAATAGTTTTAGCAAGATCTCCCTGTTTATCTACTCCAATTTCTTTGAAATAAAAACCAACGTTCTGTTTGCTTCCCCTATTACCCTCTGAACTTGGATGCTGGCATGTTTATAATTTATGCACTAAGACACCCATACTCTTTACTGCAACATGTTTAATCTTTGCCCAGTTAAATAAAATTCAGCTCTTCCTGTCAAAGCCCATAACCTCACATGGGCCCAACTGCAAGCTTGGCAGACAATTCTAAATTGGGTATCATCCAGCAAATTTGATCAGTCATGGAATTGCATCTAATGTAAGCGTTTGATAAAGTCTTACATAAGTTATTATGCACAAGATTAAAGCGAATGGGAATAAGGTAGTTGTACTGGGATGGATAGGAAACTGGTTGGCAGAGAGGAAACAAAGAGTAGGAATTAATGGGCCCTTTTCAAATTGGCAGGAAGTAACTAGTGGGATACCACAGGGATTGGTGCTGGAACCCTGGTTGTTCACTATATATATTAATGATTTGGATGAGGGAACAAAACGTAACATCTCCAAGTTTGCAGATGAATACCAAGTTGGGTGGGAGGGTGAACTGTGAGGAGGATCAGAGATCCTTCAGCATGACCTGGACAGATTGGGTGAGTGGGCACATCAGTGGCCAATGCAGTATAATTTGGATAAATGTGAGATTATTCACTTTGGAAGCAAAAACAAGAAGACAGATTACTCCCTGAATGGCTGTAAATGGGGAGAGAGGAGTATGCAGCAGGAATTGATACAGCGGGCAGTAAAGAAGGAAACTGGTATTTTGATCTTCATTGCGAGAGGTTTTGAGTACAGGAGCAGGTATGTGCTGTTGCAGTTATACAGGGCCTTGGTGAGACCGCAACTAGAATATTGTGTGCAGTTTTGGTCTCCATTTCTGAGGAAGGATGCTCTTGCTCTTGAGGGATTGCAGCGAAGGTTTGCCAGGCTGATTTCCGGGGTTGCAGGTCTGACGTATGGATCAAGATTTACTCGTTTGGGATTGTTTTGCTAGAATTTGGATGAATGAGGATTGATTGCATAGAGACTTGTAAAATTCTAACAGGACTGGGAAAGGTAGACGCAGGGACAATGTTCTCTATATCCAGAGCCAGGGGTCACAGAACAGCAACTCATTTTCAGTTTGGGAACCTTGCAGCCCAATGGTATCAATGTGGATTTCATAAGCTTCAAAAATCTCCCCTCCCCCCACTGCATCCCAAAACCAGCCCAGCTTGTCCCCGCCTCCCTAACCTGTTCTTCCTCCCACCTATCCCCTCTTTCCACCTCAAGCCGCACCTCCATTTCCTACCTACTAATCTCATCTCGCCCCCTTGACCTGTCCATCCTCCCTACTTCCCCACCTGTCTTCTCCTCCCCACCTGTCTTTGGTCCACCTCTCCCTCTCTCCCTGGTTATTTCAGAACCCTCTCCCCTTCCCCCTTTTCTGATGAAGGGTCTAGGCGTGAAATGTTAGCTCTTGTGCTCCTTAGATGCTGCCTGGCCTGCTGTGTTGATCCAGCTCTGCACTTTGTTGTCCAGGATTGGCGGTAGTCCATTTAGGACAAAGATGAGGAGACATTTCTTCAGCCAGAGTCGTGAGCCTGTGGAATTCATTACCATAGGAAGTAGTTGATGCCCAAACATTGATTGTCTTGAAGAGGTGACTGGATGTAGCACTTGGGGGTGAATAGAGCCAAAGGTTATGGGGAGAAAGCAGGATTAGTCGATTGAGTTGGATGATCAGCCGTGATTGTGAAGAATGGCGGGGTAGGCTCGAAGGGCTGAATGGCCACCTCTTCTATCTTCTATGTTTCTGTCGAAGAAATATTTGAATGTTTTGCAAATGTAGTCTGGTTGGATACTGTCAGTGCCTTGCTTGTTGAAAACTGTTAAGAGGGTATGCTGCTTGCAATAACCCGCCAATCTTTGGAACGTATAGCCTACTTAGCACCACCAGACCAGCACTGAAATTCATTTGCCACCTTATTTGTTTATCTGTTTGGGAGAATATCATCTTGGCTTGAAAACAGCATCCTGTTCGTGGTGAACATCACACCTTTTGCAAATGTGTAGTAGCAATATGAAACAACTAACTATATCTGTTGCTGAAGTATTGGAATAACCTTGCTGTTTTCTGAGTTAGACTGGAACCGCATCTAGAATATTGTGTGCAGTTTTGGTCTCCTTTTCTGAGGAAGGATGCTCTTGCTCTTGAGGGATTGCAGCGAAGGTCTTGGGATCATTCATGAGTTTGTGCAGTAAGCACAATAGGAAGTTACCTGACAGGATAGCCGAAATTCCACAGGGTGCCTTTGATGCTGAAACAGGGTGCAACCAACTTGCACACTGATCATTTGTTTCAGGCCTTATTGATGAGCTTGCTGAGAAGGCCAATCTTACAGAATGTCAAACCAGAAGAATTCCAATGTGTATACTGACCATCAAAGGCAGGTTTATGATAGACAGTATTAAGGAACCCACTAACTGATTTTTTTTCATCGAAGACTTCCTGGGAAAGGGAGCTCATGTGACTCCTGTTTCAGTGTTGAGTTTGAGTCTAGGATGGCAACAATTCAGGTGTAAATTTAATTCAAGCCTGGCAGTTAATGGTCAGTCATAATTAATTGGTGCTTCTTCATTTGTTAAGCAGTAACTTTTTTTCTAATGAATTGAAAGTGTTGGATGTACTCCTTAAATTAATTTGCAAATTGTCCTGTTGTGTGAAATCCAATGGTTTGCCAAATTGTCTTTACAGGAATGCTCAAGTTCTATACTACTAAAAGATCGAGTATGTTTAGCATACTTGAAATTTTTTGACACTGCTGGTAAAGAAAAAAAATTGATGCCATACTTTGGTTCTTATAATAGTTGTCAAATAATGAAACACCTTGATCTGGTGGCTAAACTAATGACCGTGTGGATATATAACAGTGATAGGCAACATGGTTTTGTACAGGGAAAGTCATGTCTTACCAACTTAATAGAATTCTTTGAGGGCGTAACAAAGTTGATTGAGGGCAAGGCTGTAGATGTCATATACATGGACTTCAGTAAGGCATTTGATAAGGTTCCCCATGGAAGGCTGATGGAGAAAGTGAAGTTATGTGGGGTCCAGGGTGTGCTAGCTAGATGGATAACAAACTGGCTGGGCAACAGGAGACAGAGGGTAGTAGTAGAAGGGAGTTTCTCAAATTGGAGACCAGTGGTGTTCCACAGGGATCTGTGCTGGGACCACTGTTGTTTGTAATATATGTAAATGACCTGGAGGAAGGTGTCGGTGGTCTGATCAGCAAGTTTGCTGATGACACTAAGATTGGTGGAGTAGCTGATAGTGAAGGAGACTGTCAGAAATTACAGCAGAATATAGATAGACTGGAGAATTGGGCAGATAAATGGCAGATGGAGTTCAATCCGGGCAAATGCGAGGTGGTGCATTTTGGAAGATCAAATTCAAGGGCGAACTATACAGTAAATGGAAAAGCCCTAGGGAAAGTTGATGAACAGAGAGATCTGGGTGTTCAGGTCCATTGTTCCCTGAAGGTGACAACACAGGTCAATAGGGTGGTCCAGAAGGCATATGGCATGCTTTCCTTCATTGGGCGGGGTATTGAGTACAAGAGTTGGCAGGTCATGTTGCAGTTGCATAGGACTTTGGTTCGGCCACATTTGGAGTACTGTGTACAGTTCTGGTTGCCACATTACCAAAGGGATGTGGATGCTTTGGAGAGGGTGCAGAGGACGTTCACCAGCATGTTGCCTGGTATGGAGGGTGCTAGCTATGAAGAGAGGTTGAATAGATTAGGATTATTTTCATTAGAAAGATGGAGATTGAGGGGGAGACCTGATTGTGGTCTACACCCTGTAGACAGGGTGGATAGCAAAAAGCTTTTTTCCCCAGAGTGGGGGACTCAATTACTAGGGGTCATGAGTTCAAAGTGAGAGGAGGAAAGTTTAAGGGAGATATGCGTGGAAAGTTCTTTACACAGAGGGTGGTGGGTGCCAGGAATGCGTTGCCAGCGGAGGTGGTAGCTGCAGACACGTTAGCGTCTTTTAAGATATATTTGGACAGGTACATGGATGGGCAGGGAGCAAATGGACACAGACTGTTAGAAAATAGATGACAGGTTAGACAGAGGATCTTGATCGGCGCAGGCTTGGAGGGCCGAAGGGCCTGTTCCTGTGGGGAAAAATGTTTCCATGTTGCAGTGGGGAGCACGTCAGCTAAGTCAATTAACTAAGAGTATTAGTGATTGAATAGGTACAGTAGGTTACGGTGGTTAATTTTATTATGTTGGTTCAGATCTGTAAGCCAATAATTGATGCATTGTTTGAGCTTCAGGCTATAACATGAATGTTGAAAATGCAAGGGTAAGCATTGACTAACCTGTGGCATGGCTTGCTTTGTTTTACCCAACATGGTTGAGTAAATATCATTTTCAGATTTTAAAAAAATTAACCAGATTTGTGACTCTGCCATGAAAAATAAGTTAATCAGAGTCTTGGAATAAACTAGAATCACATATTAGATAATCTATAGTACATTGAATTTCTTTGTGATTACTTGATTCTGCTCATTGTTTTCACAGAGATGTGTTCTGTGATATTTTAAGGCATTTTAAGTCACAGTTGTAGAAATTATAGTTATAGTAGTTCCTTGAAGAATTGTTTGCATTCAGTTCACTTTGGTGATTTCATGAAATTTGTAAATGTGTGAACAAATTCTCTGCCATTATTGGTAGCTCTTTTATATTCGGCTGCTATAAAGAAACAGAAACCAGGATGCTTATTTACTCAAGAGAAATTTGATTGAGAGTTGTCTCCTGAATTTTCAATTTAAGGCTCATGTGAATCTGAACAAAGCAGTGTGTATTCCAAATGTCAGAGTGACTTTATTAAAGTGCTGATGTACCGTATCTTTTTGGATTGCTTGAAATCATGCCACCACTAGATGTTGCTAAAAATTTTATTTGATTCATATTGAACACTTATTCCATTTTTTTTCCAAACTTATGGGATTACAGCAGAGGGCTTTGTTTGAAGTTATTAAACAACATCAATGGACCAATGATATTTGCTGGACTATGCTTTTATTTTCTGCTTTCCCTTCCATTTTCTCCTATATTTAATACTTTGTCTCTTTATAACTATACTGCCTTCATTTTCAGCTGATGACATTTTGGTGCGGGTTTTTAATATCAAAAGTTTTTATTGTTGCCCCACTTAGCTGGTTTCCTGTTCTATTCTACATTGGTGTCATCCTGCACTGTGGGTAATGGACCACACTTTTTTTGTTTTATTCGATTCTTAAAATGTAAATTATAGAGGTGTATGATAATGATCTCGTGTTCAGACCTTGCTAGAGTGTGATAATGTGTGCTTTTAATCGATTACACATTGGCGGTGTAACAGTGATTATTATTTTCTCGTTTTAGGAGCTTTGTCGTTCATTCAATGGTTGATTTTAATATACTGCTCGATTTTTCTGAACAACATATTTAATAGCAATTAGTAAGCACTGAGATATCTTATTAATAGGTACCTCAAAGGTCAGGTCATGTTATATGGTTATAATAAACTTAACATAACCCATTACAAAGTCAAAACCGAAAGAACTGTGGGTGCTCTAAATCAGGAACAAAAACGGAAGTTGCTGGAAAAGCTCAGCAGGTCAGGCAGCATCTGTGAAGATGAAATCAGAGTAAACGTTTCGGCTCCAGTGACCCTTCCTCAGAAGTGCAACTTCCGTTTTTGTTCCTGATTTACAGCATCTGCAGTTCTTTTGGTTTCCAATACAAATTCAGATGTTCTTGCAGAAGTGATTCAGCTTAGGTGAAACTAACTTGTTGCATATGAAAAGAACGAGAGAAATAAAGGGCCAACGATGACATTGAAAGTAATGGAGGCAAGGACAATAACGTGGTAATGAGTATCAGTAATCCTGATGACTGTTGTGTACTGCTCCTGAGATGCTGCTTGGCCTGCTGTGTTCATCCAGCTTCATACTTTGTCATCTTGGATTCTCCAGCATCTGCAGTTCCCATTATCTCTGACTGTTGTGTACTGTTCAGTTTTTTTTGTGCTGTCCCTTGCCCAAATACTGCGCACTGGGATTAGTCAATGACTTGCAATCGGTATAGAGGCTGCAAATTATTTAGTTTTCTCATTATCCTTGCTGGAGCTTAGGGATGCTGAAGCCAGTCATATTATCCTTGAGCTGCAGAAGCTCATGAGATCAGATGGCTAAATGCAGACCAGAGATGCCTCAGTAGCCTGATCTGTATGATGCAGTATTGAATTGAATAGTACATTTAACCATTTAAGGCAGCCTGAATGCCAAACAAATTACTAAGCTTTCACAAACTCAGTTTGAAGCTCCTAATATTCATGGGGAGTTCCAGATGAGACATAATGAAAATGTAAATGAAAAGCCTTTCTAAAACCTTAAACCGGACTTGCTTTTTAACAGTGGAAATGCCTCAAGCCATCTCTGGGCAGGTTTCTGCAATGTTTCAGATTAAACTAGACATCTTGTTCTGAATGACGAGCTTTCTGATTGGGTGATTCTTGAGCAGATTTATGTAATTTTATATTAGGCTAAGGCACATAAGATCATATGAATTAGTAGCAAAAGTAGGCCACTTGGCCCTTTTGAGCCTGCTCCACCATACAAAAAGATCATGGATAATCTAATCATTCCATATTTCTGACTACCTAAGTTCTTTTTCACTCCTTTGCTTATGAATAAACTCACTTCGTTCCTTAAACGTATTCAAAGTCTGCTACCATTGCCTGCTGAGGAAGAGAATTCCAAGAGTTGCAATCCTCTGAAAAAACAGTTCTCCTCACCTCCATTTGTGTGTTTCATTCACGTTGCTTTGTGTGACCGTCAATGATGTCACCTCTTTCTTTTCTGAACTCCAGTGCATTAAGGTTTAGCCTGCCCAACTTTCCTCAAAAGGGAGCACAATCATTCCAGGTATTAGTCTAGTAAGCCTTCTCTGAACTGCTTCCAATTCATTTGCAAACTAGATAAACTAAAACTAAGCTACGTAAAGAAGGCCAAGGCAACAGTTGCTTTTGGTACGAGCAAAATACTATTTATTTGACAAGGGAGCAAAATCTATTGAGATGTCAGTGTGTAATTATACTATTGGACCTAGTTTGAAATGATTAATTTCTTTGCAGTAATATGTAAGAACAGGGGCGCTGAATTCAATTTGGATTAACTCCGTCCGTCCATCCGTCTCTCCCCCCCCCCCCCACTCCCAACCACTGTCTCTGCCATCAGATGCTAGCTGACCAGCTTAAATGTTCTAAGCATTTTCTTTTTCAGCTTTTCACTGCTTGAAGTATTTTGGTTTTCCAATTTGCTTGTAACCTGACTTTGGGTTGTAGCAATGAGAGACTTAACAGAAGTTGTCTCGCCTGCTTCATTCAGTTTGAAGTCTCAGGGATAGAGTTCTGCTGTAGTGGTAATGCGTAATTCAAAAGTGCAAAGACAGGTCACTGTTTTGATTGTGTTGCCAGGCTGTCTCCTGGTGCTTTCAAAACATTGTGAAGATTTACTGGCCCTGTACTGAGACATCTCCCTCGCTCTCTGCCTCTGTCTCTGAGTTGAGTCAAATTTTCAGCTGTGTATTATAAATCATGTGTTGCTGATGAAGTCTCCATACTGTAACTGCTGATGTGAGACCTGCACTTGTTGGCAGTCCAAGTACTGCAACAGACAAAACCTCGACAGAGAGTGCTGCATTGAGTTACTGCTCTGTTCTCCAGTTTAAGGTTTAAAGTCTCCTGCGAGGCAGCAGGTCACGTTTAAATGAGTGGAATTACAAAAGCTGCAGGACTGGTTTTCTTCAGGTGAGATGCAGATCCTACTTGAAATATCTGAGAAGTAAGTTTGCTTCCCCACAGTACAAAGAATTCTCCGCCCTCCCCCCCCCCCCCCCCAAAAAAAATCTCACCATGGTCTTTTTCGCACGCACACAGTGACTAGGTGGCTTTTGGAGGATTTGCTGGCAGCAGGTTTGTTGCCAATCCCCTTCACTGCTGTGAGATTGATACACTGCTATATCAGTTGGATGAAAACGAGAAAATTGCTTCTTAAGTGCTTCATCTTTTGAATTCCAGTTTGCAAACATGCTACAGGAAACAGCTGTTTATTGTGTGAAAGCACTTTCTACTTGAGAATCATGAATATTTTGCAATGGATATTGCACACCAAAACAGTTCTTCTGGTGAAGAAGTTTAAAGACGCCACCTGAGTGGCACAAAGACTGAGACCTGAAATTCAGTTTTGATTTGTTATATGATTGAAGCAGTCCAGTTGCACATCTTGCCCCTCCACCCCACCCTAAACCCTGGTTATTGAAAGGACAGACATGGACCAGAAATAGAATGAGAGGTCATTGTTTTAAGAGACGGATGAGCAGATTTAAAACAAATGAGAAGATCCTTCTCTCAATGGATCATGTATCTGTGGAATTTAAACTGTGGTGGATGCCAGAACATTGAGTAAATTTGAGGAGGAAATAGACTGATTTTGAGTAGTAATGGGTTGAAGTGTTGTGCAGTGTGGTCCAGAAAGTAGATTTGATGTTGAGATGATTGCATTAATTGACAGTGCAGGCTCAAGAGGCTGAATTGACCATTCCTGCTCCTCATTCTTGCGTTCTTATGTTATGTTCCAATCCTTGAAATAGTGATGCCAACTGAGACTGAGGTTACCATGGAGGAAGCTCCATCTCAACCTCTTCCCCTCACCTGAGATGTAGTCTCCGTCAAGCTAAACAATCACCAGTTGTTCCTCTGTAATGTGAGAGCAGCTCGATGGCAACTTTACTTTTATCTAATGCTTTATCCTGGTTGCTATTCAGTCACTCTGTTGGAGTGAGTACATGTGTTTGGTTATTTGTTGAAGACAGGAACAGGATGGGCTCAGTTGTTATCCTGGATTCGTACCTGCATGATGAACAGTTAAGTGGGCAAGATCGTGGAGAAATGCTGATGTTTGTGGGACTGTACTCTAGCAAGGCTGCTGTCTGTTGGAGACTACTCAGGATGCAAGGCCTCACATTGAACTTCAGGATTCCTCATACCTTGAAATAATTTACAGTCTGTGGATTACTTGAAATTGCTGAAATTTCTGATTACTGACGTATGAGCACTGTTGTCATGTAGGCAAATGTAGCAGCTAAGTAAGCACAGCAAAGTCTCTCACTTGTCAACTGAGATGAATGATCACTTTGCTGATTTAATATAATTAGTTGAAGGAGGAATATTAATTTGGAAAAAACTGGGTGCAAAGCGTTTCAACAAAACTAAACCCGAATATTGGTTTGAATTCATAGGTGGTTACTGTCCATCGGTTTGATCTGAAATTTCAAGGCCACCAAGTTGTTGTTGTTACATTGTGTATAATTTACTGGAATGGACTGCTGCAGCAGTAAAAAACCTTTCTGCAACTTCTACATTTCATAGGCAGAATAAAGAGAAAATATTTAATGATAATCAGCTGTTTCTCAAGATGCAGTGGTTCATCCCTAGGCTGTCTCCCCCCTCAGGTTGGCTGATGAAGGCTGTTGCAAATATCTGTCAGTAGATATAATGTAAGAGAAAAGACCTCGAGATATTTGATTGAAATCTCTGCTGTAGATCTTGGAACAAATTAAGTTTACCTAAATTGTAGTTGACTAGCATGTTATTTCGTCCTAAAGCTGGTACTGAGACTACTGTTTCATCTCCCTCAGGAATTTTGAGTTGCCGTTTTAAGTTGCCCATGAGTATGCATTTCTACTCAGTTGAAAATTTTAACTTTCATATTGAGAAAAAGGACATTTAGTAACAAATGGTATGCGGAATATACTGCTTAACTATTGTGAATCATATAAAATTGTTTTCTTTGGCTGAATTATTCTGTACAAAGTTGGTGCAAATAATATTTAAAAGATTGAGATGATTCATTAAACTCGATAACACTGGTGTGTAAAGGTGGTGTTCTTGTGGGGAGAGAAAAAGCAAAAAACAACCTTCCTGATTGGAGCTCCACCTCTGAACCAGATGCAGATTTATCTTGATCAAAGTATTAAAAGTAGTTATAGGGCTTAGCTTTCTTGTATGCCTTTAATCCTTATGTTTAATTCTGTTATTACACTGAGCATTTGTGAAGCTTTTGGTTGTTTGGGTAAAGTACTGGGATCTGAGAGTATACAGAAACATGAGCTGCCAGTATTGTATATACTGTGCAATAACAACAAAGTGCTGGACGCAATCACCAGGCTAGGTAGTATCTGTTTCCCTTTACAAACTGTTTCCAGAATTTTCTGGTTTTATTCCCTGTTTCCAGCAGCCATAACAGTTTGCTTTAATATCCTGGTGTATTATTGCTTTATTAGTTTGGATTTTCTGTGTTCCTCTCTATTTCTGCAGCTGTTTGGAAACAGACACGTGTTTTTGGTTTTAAAATGACTTGGTTCTCCACCCCCATAATCTGTATCATTCTTGGATTTATTTTGCATATAATCTATTTTGGACCATTACATTTTATTAAACAACATTGTTGAAAGAGTTGCATTTCCTATTTCCAGCTACTGTAGAATTCTGTTGTTAATGCAGCAATTAATATGGTGAAGAGTTCAGATAGGTGGTATATCCAATGGTTCCTGCTAATTTCACTCACTGCTGAGTTCATCATTGAGGGTATATCAGGAAAACTGATTTTAAAACCTTTCCATCAGAGGTAGGTTGATAATTGCTTCAAATTGGACCCCTTGTCACTGAAGTTACTTCTTTGATTCTGATGAAATTAACAAGCAAGCAGTTCTTTTTGTTTCCGATAATGAAGATATGATTCCATGCAGAAGAGCTGGTAGGGTGCGGACTGTACACTTGAGCTTGTTTCTTTTTAGCTTGACAGATGAAACTAAGGTGCATCTACACCTTCAAGTACACTATTTGTGCAAAAATTAACTCCTCGAAGTTGTCTACTGGATTAATGTCTTGCAGTGTGGAAATTAAGTCAACTTCCAAAACCGGAATATTTTTAAACTTTGATGATCATTGATAATTTTCGTTGGGAGGGTTGAATTTATAACAATTTTCTGTTTGGTATTCAAATACATGAAATTAGGCCAGTGTTGTTTCCGGATTTATAACTGGATCTATTTAAAGCTGGATGCTTAGCTTGGTATTTGTAAGATGCTTTAGTTTTGTCCTCTGTAAAGGAAACACATTGTGACCCCAAATGCCCACTGCAATGTTCAACAGACTGAATGTAATGACTTTTTTAAAAGTGTTGTTGTCTTCCTGCTTTCTTCATTCTTTTGCAAATACCTTGACACTTGTGTCCATTTCGGCATCACTTATACATTTTTTTTACGACTCATTTTTTAATGAATAACAATTCAGAATTTTGACATTGCTGTTCCATGACAGAATATGGAAATTTCTTTGTATTTTGTGATTTCAGTTGATGAAATTTAAAGCTTTTTTTGACTGCAGTAAGTTTTTTTTTTCTGCGGGAGGGTCAGTTTTTATGTTCCACTAGTTGCCAATTCGTGCAAAGAATTAAAACATTGGCTAACTTGGATTTCCTTGCTTCAATACCTATTTGGAGAAAGGGGTGAAATCAGCAATTCCTTCATTGTTACAGTCGCTTGATTTGTCATTTCAACTTGCACAATCAC